>NC_133584.1:40617363-40929308 GCF_964106895.1 Numenius arquata
CCCTGTCATTATCCAAGGCTAAAGCAGAGTTTCACAAATATGTGTGTTTCAGTAGCCTTGATTATGTAGGAGCATTCAGGAAAATTATCTGAATTAACTACAGGTGTGACTTTGAAGTGTATTAATAAAACTTCCTTTAATCCTGTGTGGACACTGGTTCAGAATTAAAGCACTTTTAATTTGATTTTGCATACTTTACTTCAGAAGCAAAGTAAACAAAGTGAAATTAAGGTCAATTCAATAGTAAGTCTATATATATGAGAAGTAAATATAATTTAATCTACTTGTTAAAGATTTCCAAAGTATAGTAAGCAAACTTCTTAATTGCAGAATGCATCATAAGAGATCCACATGCAGTTTTATTGAGGTGACAATATCTTGCTTTAAAATTGTTTTGAATTTTCAACTTCCGTGAATGACAATTCTTATGCTACAAAACTCTGCAGAAAATATATGGGTGTAATTTCATGAGCCATAGCTCTAACTCCATCTGCCACACAATTGTCTCAGTTTTGTTGCTTAGCTAGTATTTTTTTTCTTTTTCCAATTCCCTTCAAACTTAATTTCTCAGTGCATTTGATTGCATTCTTTTATTTAACTAAAATTCAATGCCTCCATGCGATGCATCTATACTGTATATAATTCTGTACTTCTGTAAATTAGAAAGTAAACATATTTCTCAGATTCTGCACTCCATATTCCACTGACATTCTCATATTCACAGATTATAGACTGCTGAATGTTTAAAAGGGCAAGAGATGATGTGTCTGTATCTTATAATGACAATGAGACTTGAGATGCTTCGTAGTTTGGGCTAGACCTTTATCCTCTGCCAGCAATAGAAAGTTAAATTGCTCTAAGTCTCATCATCCTCTGAAAGTCCTTGCTAGAGCAAACACGTACCCGGGTGCTGGGCACTCTGGCTGTGGGCAGAGGTGGGTGGAAACTAGAGGGCTGTTTAGATGGGCACAGGGCTGTCCTGTAGCAATATATGGGAGGATTTTTTGCATGGCATTTTTCCACCAATAGGACTATGAATAGATTTTTGGGGGTAACCTTGTCCCACATTATCTTGCCCATCATGCTATTAACGTTCCTAACTTTTGTTCTGTTGGTTAAAAGTAAAGTTCTCTGTGTGGGGGTTTTTTTATTAAATTAAAAAAAAAAAAGGAAATCTTTTTTATGCATCATTGTAAGAGGTTGAATCCATAGTGAAAACTCATGGAAGAAAAGTTCACCAGGTTTCATTAAACCCAAAGATGCTGATATAACCTCCAGTGTAGGGAGCTGATGCTGGCAGGATATGCCAGGGGAAGTATCACCTTCAATTTACCCTGTGACTTGTTTCTTTTCTTAAACACCATTGTCAGAGACAGGATGCTGGAGCAAATGGACTTTTGGCCTGGTTTAGCCATAATAAAGCAAGTGTCCCTTTACTGTTCCAGAAGGATGTTTGTCTTTTAGCAGTATTGCTTCTCATTCCTTGGGTTTGCATCTCTTCTGGTTTCCTCATAAACGTGGCTATTCTTACAGTTGCACCATAAATAGCCTTACACATTCTCTTCTCTCCAGGGTGAGGAGATTCATACTCTTTCCTTCTCTCCAGACAGAGAATGGTATTTAAGTGTCTTCTCAATTTATGTGAGGCAATGTCTGCAATGTCTGCCTGCCTGCAATCTGGGCTAGCAGTGGAGAAAATAAAAAGTATTTCTCAAATATGAAGGTTTCATATCACATTGATCCTATAGCAATAGAAATCAAAATCCCAATGGGACAATTGCTTTGAGGAAACAGGGCACTGTGGAACTGGAAGATTGTTAGGAAGAACATAAATGAGGCAACATCTACGCTCCTGTTCTGCTGGAGGCTGGATAAAAGCTTCTGTGGCTTTGGGGAGGTTGTATCGCTCAGATGAGAATAATTTGAGGTTTTGATCTCTTAAAAAATTATTTGTAGATATACAATCTGTGACTACTTGTTGACGGTTCTGCAACAGTACTTGCTACTGTAGATGTGGTATTTGAGAAGAAAGTGGGCTAGTGGATAAACGGTAAGAATGCGAAGTCAGGAAATTGCTGCTTGCTTAGGAACAGACTTGACAAATCTTGCTAGAAAAATCTGTGTATTTTGGCTTCCAGCATATATAGCACTTTATTATTAACCATGATTTGTTGTTTGATTCCAGTAATAGCAAACTTTGAAAAAGAGGCAAAAAAGATAAGATGCCGTTTCCAGCTATGAAGATGTTGAGAAATACGTTGTCAGGATTAATTCACTAATATATCAGTGAGTACTTTCAGATCATTGCACTGAAGCTGCACTATAAAGGAAGTATGTAATTTGTTTTCTCATATCCAAAGCCCATTTATTAATATAGCAAATAAGGAACATTTTAACTGTCAGGAAAGAGTAGAAGTTACAAATAAACAAAGTTCTGTCTTAAATCACACATGACAAATAAAAAGGAAGCCTTCTCGCTGCAGAACACTATTCCAGTCTTGCCCAGATTAAAGAATATTTATTCTTAAAACACATTTTCATTAATGATCACTTAAGATGTTTGTAATGTGATGGGGAGTAAACATAGGACCAATTCGTCTGTTTCCTTTTGGTCATGGCCAAAGTGGCCTTTCATGCCACCAGGAGAAGCAAACTCAATGGGGGGACTCTGCCAACTGCATAATCTGCTTCCAATCCCTCATCTTCTCATGTCAATGAAGAGAGAGCTGGCAGGCAGCATCCATTACTTCCCTGGGCACATTCCAGGAGCGATGAACGGTGTTGGGGGCTGCCCTCCTCCGGTGCCTTTCAATCTGTTTTTAAGTCTATGACACTCGCACACTTTCCCTTTAATTTTTCTTGTCCCCTAGAATAACTTTTTGTTCTCCTCCTATTTCTTTGTTCCTCTAGCCCTTTCTCTGCTCCGAGGGCTTGAGAGTTTGGTTACGGTTGGGCTAGCACCTGGCTCTAAAAGGGAGAATGACAGCTAACATGGCTTAAACAGGACTTAATTAAAACTTTTTAGCTCCCTCCTGCATGGTCTAGTGAGAGCTTATGTGCTCACTGCATCACTGAGAAATGCTTGCAGAATAATTGGCCCCACGAGAGTCATATGCCGGTGTCTTGAGATACTCCCTCCACATTGAGTAGTTTCCTTTGTTATCTTTCCACTGCTGATGTCAACCAGCAGAAGCAGCGTTGAACCGGAATGTTTCTGGAGTATTTTTCTTTGCGTATCACTTTCTTCTATCTGTCTTTTCAGAGATTTTTTTGGGAGAACTGGCCTCACAATGCTCTGAGCAAGCAGAGAACGTAGGGGTAAGCTTTGCACTCTTCAGAGTCCTTGTGCTGTGAACGTGGACCAAAACTGTAGGTAAGAACTGGGTCTCCAAAGAAAACTGATGCCATCTCTGCTATCGCCTGTCATACCCTCATAGTGCAGAGATGTCATTCACGGATGGAGCGGCTGCACTGGTAGATAGCTGTGTGCAGGCAGATCAGGTCCCTTTTTTGCTCCCAGTACACTTTGTTTTGCTCAGATAACGTTAGAACTACAAAACAAAAGGCCCTGTCCGCAGTAAAAGTGCTTTGCCTGTTTGGATTGCTGGTATGTCCATGAAAATATTCCAGGCTGAGATCACCAGTTCACCAGGTAGAGAATGCCTGAATCTGCAACCAAAGGGTTACTATTAACTTAAATAAAATGCTGGGGTGGTTTCTTTAGGTAAAACTCTTTAGTTCTCCTCCTGCAAAGCTAATCACTGAGTAGTCTAGAGGACGATGCATGTTTGATGACATTTACTATTCTTGTGTGAGTCTGGGCAACCTCTCTCATGAGCATTGTACCCTGTGGTTTCAATATTCAAAAGTTAGTCTCATAATTTTTCATTTTCATTAGCTTTTGGTAATTCAAAGTTGTAAATGCACTAGATTTCTTGAAAAAATGTTTCTGGCCACCATAATAGAAAATATAGCATACCTCAGAAAATGAAGAACTACACCCACTTCAGATTATGACATTTGTTTCCTGCAGACAGTGAAATTGTAGTACTTGCAATCTTCTGAGTGCACTTCTATCCAATGTACGTATTGCAGAGAACAGCACTGGTTCAGGTCATTTTATTTTAACTCTTTTGTGCCTAGGAACTTTTTTTGAAAAGACTTGTGGAAAAGAAAAGGAATGTAAGATCAGAGAGGTTAGGTCATGGTATGCTTTATCTAATATTCTGTTTCCAGTAGAGGTCTCTGCGCCAATTTGATTTACGTTACAGCAAGAAATCCTGCAGTAGAAAAAAATGGAATATATTCTCATAAAGCTTTGTCATTCACATCTAGCTTGTGAAAATTAGCATATTCCCTGAAATCTGAGCCTTGTACATCATATTAGCTTTTTTGGTTTTACATGTGTTACCTCATGTTCTTGTTATCCTCATAAACTTCCTGTTTCTTGAATCCTGCTTCAATGGCATTCTTTGGAAATGAGTTCACACAGTGTGCAATTACACAGCTGAAAAATACCTATTTTGTTTTATCAGTTATAAACGCGTTATCTTTTGACTAACTGGATGCCTCCTTGTTTATATCTGATGAGAAAAGGCAATTCTATTAGGTCTATCTACCTTTGCAGTCTTTTTCTGCTTACATTTATTCCATTTCCTTTTATTTATTTCTGGTTTAAAGCGCAGTATTAATCTATCTTCCTAAGAGTATTTTTCCATGTCTAACAGTCTTTGTCATTGGTCCTGGCCGCCTTCTATTTTTGCTATGTCATCCCTGGGGACATAAAATATAATAAATCGTAATGACAGAGTATAAATTAATTTAGCATGCATTTGCACTCACTATATCTGCTTCCTCTAGGACTCTTGGTATTTCTTGAACTGACTTCCAGTTGATTCAACCAGCTGTCAATTATTTTAATAAGTGTATTTTTCAGAAGTATTTTGCTTTTCTCTCTCGCACATTTTCTTTAGACAAAGGGCCACACTGAATAAGTTATATGCTAAGCCACAAACAGTTTTCCTATACATGTCAGTATTTTAAATCAAATTGGTTTCGTTATCAAGAAGAGCGGAGTTTGGCTAGAGAATGAAGATTTCTTTCACCTTACAGGGTTGGACCTCACTTTTCTATTGGTAAGGGTTTAAAACAGTCATATAACAGTTTAGAAAATAAAGTTAGACCATTTTGAGGTATTTTCTGGCTCCTAAACCTGCTATATTTTACAATTTGCTTTAGTTGGGAATTACACTTAAGTTCCAAAAAAGTAAAATGCAATGTTCTTCAAATTGCTCTAGAACAGCTTTTCTGTAATAAATGTGATTTATGCATGCATACAGAAGGGTGAAATTTAAGTATTTTATTTGAATGAGCTTGGACATTGTGATGACTTGCAGAACTCGCGTACTGTAGTCATCCAGAATTCACATTCATAAAAACTGCGTATCGTATCACAAAATATGTATTCTCTCATACATATTGCATATGTTTTAGCTTAAAGTATTGCTAGGGAATTGCTAGAAAGTATGGGGGAAAACACAAAAAAGAAAGTCTTGCCATCCCTGGACTCTGTTATTGCTAGTTGCTGAACCTTCCTCCACTTCTGAAGATGTAACCCTGGCATTGCTTATTTTCGTGAACTTTGGTATGGTTATAGCTAGATGCCTACAGTAAACACCTAAGAAAGCTAAGATGAAGCAGGCAAAACCACACAGTATTATTACTCTCCACCAATTAGAAAGGCAGAATAACTGAGATTCGACATCTAGGCATTTAAAATTTCATGAGATGAATTCCAGCCTAGGACTTTGGCACTATCAGCTTCCGGGAAGTGAAACACACTTGCTTCTAAACGGGGGTAGAAAACCAGGAAAAGATATACGGATACTTCAGTGCCTGCACTATGTTCTGGCACAGTGCCATAAAGACGGTTTTCACCATAAAATGGCTAACAATGGGCCACCGCAGGGGATGAAGGATGTCTCTCTAACACTTGTGGTGCAAGCCTAACACTGCTGGGAAGTGGTGAACCTCATCTTGTTGGCAATAGTCTCCAGCTGCTTGGTGAAACGCTCTGAGTGCCAAGTGCAGCTGAGAAGGCTACCGGTGGGGGAAGCAGTGGTGGATTTGTGGTCTCCAACGCAATGTGGATCACTGTCCCTGGGCTTCTTTTTGCTTCTTGCTTAGAGCAGCGGCACTTCTGCACGGTTTACAAGCTTTTCAGAACAGGCAGCCATGGCAAGTTTAGTTTGCCAAGTGAAGGGTGATGGACCCCTCGCATAAGATCACTGATTGTGGCACAGATGAGTGAGAGATGCCATGAATAGTGAGAGGGATTTGAAAGGCAAGCCCTGAGAGCTTACGGGGGTAGATACAGTACCTGAAACCATTGTGTGTGTACCTGAGAGCATGACAATATCCAAAGGGCCCGCAGCCTGGAGTCACTAAAGCCACTAAGTGTCATGCAGTTACTTGGTATGACACAGGGGATCATCTCTGTACTGCTCTTTCCTACCTTTCCCATTTTTGCTTTCTGTCTCCTGAGAGGCTGGTTTAGTTCGCCAAAAGAACTCCACCCTTTTCTCCCCCGGGTGAGAGCCTGGAGTAAAAGAGCAAAGGAGAAACAAGTTTTTCAGTAGCATAGTGTCTTGCCAGGTCATGAAGTGGCTGCTAAAACCATGCTGTCTGGCTTTGCTTTCAAAACAGCTCAGACTTCCATGGGAGTCAGAGACAAAGGCTGCATTTTCTGTTACTTCTCTCACTTTTTTTTTTCCCCTGCTGTGTTTGCGTGCGTCCCTTAAGGGAGACCGGATCAGCATTCAGAGCAAAATCACTAATTCTTCCTCATAATGATATTTATAAAGATGTTCATAACATTTTAAATAACATCCAAGAAGTTTCTCAAACAGGATTTCACAGCCTTCCCCTGCATACAGCTTCGGGAAACATGACAATGGCGTTGCTTAGAGCAAGAAACTTTGTATTTAAGTGTTTTGTGTATTTTTCATCCTAGGCAGTTCCAGTCTGTGGATGTCAGCTTCTTACTCTGGAAAAATCTTTTGATTAGATGTGTATAATTAATTTTAAAAAGAAATGACAAATTTGTGAGGACAAAGTCTGTAGAAGAAATCCGCAGAAAATAATACTCTTTTTAGAAGAGCAAGAGATACTGCTCAACCATGCCTTGGGATCTTGAAGGCAAATAGAAAATCTGGACTGAAATTCTCACCTCTCTGAAGTCAATGGGACTGATTTTCAGTGACAGAAACAAAGCTAGAGTTTCACAACAAAGTCCAGAATCTTAAAAGAAAGCATAAGGAAAAAAATTTTAAACTTAATAAAACTAAAAAAGACCAGAGGCATGCAGTTAATCTTATTTGTGTATATTGGGAATGCTGTGTGGATTTCTTCAGGAGACCAAAACTGAGCAGAATCATAAGTATTTGCAGGATTAAAGCCTAATGGTAGAGCTGATGATAACCATAAGAAAAATAGCGTAAGGAAAGCACTGGATTAAAACAGTAGGGTCATGTGGTGACTAATAACTTATTTGATCTTTTCAGGGTTCTAAATACAGAACTCAAATCAAATGAAATGGTTATTTACTACTTAAAGTTCCTCGAACACGCATCATTGTAAATTAGAAACATTCAGCTCTGCCTACTGAATATTTTTTGTTTATAAATTTGAAGGAGTGAGAGGTTAAAGAACTAGTTATAAATTGACCCAGCCTTCTAGAGGAAACCCGTGCTAAACCTGATCTGTCTTAAAAACTGAGAATGTGTTTTGTCTCCTACCCTCTTGAGATTTGGTTAATATTAACCCAAGATGTGAAAGGGAATTCTGTGCTTCACTTTTTAGTAGTACTCAGTCTTACAAGAGAAGGGATTGAAAATGAGAGAAAGAGTTTGATTGGAAACCTATAGTAAAACTAAAGGCTTTTCCAGTCCTTCAAACACTTGTGCACTTGCTTTATGCACGTCAGTATAATTTTGCTAAGTTATTTTTCAAGACAGAGGGCTAAAATGGCACCGGTGTAAATTCCGTGATTCTGGGTTCAAGTAAAGTAAATGTGTCCTTTGTGCAGTTAGGTAATAAATTACAGTTAGCTACATGGCATCCTTAAGTCATTACGGAAATCCTTAACCAGCACAAAAGTGAGATTATAGTTAAAACCACGATGCCTCTGGAGCTAGCCGTTGTGGATAAGGATGTTTTATGACAGAAGAACTAGTGGTTTTTTCATTGATTTGTAAACCTGGACTCTGTGGGTATCCATAGGCCGCTGATGGGGAGTTAAGGCAACTCCCCTTAGGCAGTGGCAGTACATGGAACAACTGGCCCACGGGAACCAGCCTTCCAGCCCTGGGGCTGAGCCCTTTCCAGGCTAAGCGGGCAGGAGCACGTTGCAGCCCAAGCGTCGCTGCTGCCTCATGGCTGCTGCTCGGCCCCTCGAGGCATCAGACAGCCAAAGCAAGACGTGCGGGTCTTCTGTGAGGGATCCTTGAAGGTTGAGGCCTGTGATAAGAGAAATCACAGTTACATTAAGCAAGCAGAACGACCAAAAATGGCTTTTTAGCATATTTTCACGGTTGTTTGGGCATCTGACCCTACCTCACGGTTCGGAATAATGGATGAGTGCCTGGGTGGGGATTTTTACGGAAAAGCATGTCAGTTTGAAAACGTGAACTGTCGAAAATACCAGCTGGTACGTCGGGCGTTACATCTGGATCATTCCGCCATCGAACTGGGAGCTGCTGGGACTGACTGGTCCGCAGGGGCGAGGGAGGTGGGAAGGGGAAGGCATGTGGCGCCCGGCTCGGCCCAGGAGCCTTACCCCCATCACCAGGGGGGACGGGCCCGCCTGCGCCTCAGGGTGCCCCGCGTTGCCCCTACGACACCCCTCTTCTGGGGGAGCCGGGCGGGCCCTCGGCGGGGCCTTCTCCCTGGGGGAGCGGAAGGCTGTGGGGGCTCTTCCCCTTCCCCGGGGCGAGGCCGGGGGTGCTGCCAGGGGCCGAAGGGCCGAGGTCCGCAGCCGGGGTCCGGCGGGGCGGGCGGCAGCCGTGCGGGCCCGGCGCTGTCAGAGCGCGGCCGTCGCCACGCCGGTTGCCGTGGTGACGGGAAAGCCCCCCCCCCCCCCCCCCCCCCCCCGTGCCCCCGCCCGCGCAAACATGGCAGCGGCGGCGCGGCGGCTGCAGGCGGCTGCTCCGCCGGGGAGAGGCGGCAGGTGAGGAGCGGCACAGCGGGGAGGCGTCGCCCGCCGCTCGCCTTGCCGCGGGCGGGACCCTCCTCACACCCGGCTCCCCTCAGCCGCCAGGCGGGGCCGGGGCCGCCAGTAGGCCGGCGGTCGCCTCCCGGTACCGCCAGGCAGCGCTCCTCCCACCCGCCTCGGGAGCCCCCGGCGGGGTGACAGCCCTGCCGAGCCCAGCCCAGCCGCCCCGGCCGGGGCTGCGGAGGCAGCCGCCGCTCCCTCCTCGGGCCCGCTCGCTGCCGGGACGAAGAGAGGCGAGAGCCGCCACCCCCCCCGCCCCGCGCCCGCCATGTGGAAGCTCAACAAGAGCAGCAAAGTTCTGCTGGACGACTCGCCGGAGGAGGAGGAGACGCGGCCCCGCGGCCCGCCGCCCGCCGCCGCCGCCGCCGCAGCAGCCTTCGCGGCCCCTCAGGTAGGAGCGCAGGGCCCGGCGGGGGCGGCGGGCGGGGAGCCCCGCGGGGCCCGGGGAGGGGTCGCCGGCCTCGGCCCCGCTCCCCGCCGGCATGAGTAATCACTTTTCCCACCCCTGGATGTGGCGGCAGGTCGGGGAAGGGGGGGTGTTTGCGCGGCTGTCACCCGGCGTTTTGGGGCGCTGAGTGGTGTTTCCTCCCCTGCTCTAGTGCTGGGGCTTTGCTGCCCTTCCTTCCCGTGGCTCCGTACCGCGGGGTGCTTTCTCTCCCAGCCCTGGGCAGAGGCACCGCAAGCCATCTGCTAAGCACCAGGCGTTAAAGCGGTGGTTTGCAAGAACATCACCTTCTTTTGCAGATGGGTGCGCGTTTGTGTGGGGCGCTGGCGCTTCGGCAGGATGCCTTTTTCTAGGGTTTCAATAATGGTAGTTGGTTATCTTTAAATAGCCGCAATCTTATTTGAAAGCTTTCATTGTTAAATGATAAGTTAAATAGCAGTGGTGACCTTATCAAAGTACTGGGCGCCTAACAAATACAACCTGAAAGGAAGGGTATCAGTTGAGTATCGGGCAAAGCAACTAAAAGAATGTTTGTTGACTTGCTTTCAAAAACTTGATAACAATGATCAAAAACTTGATAACACTGCTCTAGGTAGAGAGCCTTTGGCAGGGGGGGTGGACTAGGTGATCTCCAGAGGTCCCTTCCAACCCCATGTAATTCTGTGATTCTGTAATTAGGCATCAGTCCAACTCAGAAGCCTGTTTTGCTGGCCGATACTGCTTTGTTGCTGAACTGATTTTCTGTTGCCACAGAATATCTTTAGATGTTGTGTGAGAGGTTGTAGGATCTCTGCCTATCTAAAGTCAGCAGTTGCCCCAGGCTGCAGACTGCTGAGGTTTGTATTCAAAAGCAGGTACAAAAACCCACCCAACTTCCCGCCCTATGGCTGTCATGCCTACCTTGCTGGAAGAGCTGGAATGTATTTAGATAATCTACCCTCTGCTTGAGTTTCTGGTTGACAACGCTATGGGTTGTCAACATGCATGGCTACTGCTGAAGAGCAGCCTCTCCCAATCGCAGCAGTTATTGCCTCCATCTTCCAGCAGCCAGAGTCACCCGTCTGCTCCCCAGTTCAGCCTTGGCTTGTCCCTTCCCCTGCACAGCGAACAGGAGAGCCCTAGCCCTTACTACTTGTTTGACAGCAGCTGTGAAGACTGTATGGATGAACAGGATCTTCTGTGGGAGAGGAAGAACAGATACTCATGTTGAAGACCCCTTTCAGGTGATGAAGGGGGATTGTTAGAGGCAACCTGAAGTACCTTCCACAACCTCTCATACAACACGTAATGTCTCCCTCCTACAGGTGCCTGGAAACTTCCACTGTTTTCACTAACCTGCTGGTTTGTGCTATCCACATCACTCCTAGAGTTGCTTACCTCCTGCAACCCTCCTTGAACACTAGAGGTGACCTAAAGCTTCCAGTAAATCCCACTGACTACTCACTGCTTCTCTTCTCTACCACAAATGCTCCAACCCTCCTCTGAGGCTCCTGACCTGACCCTCCCACTCAAAAGATGATTCTCCAGACTTCCGACAATTCTCCCAATCCCCTACTTTAGCAACAGAGGTTGGGGTTTGTTTGTTTATTTGGTGGGGTCTTTTTTGTCCTCTCCAATTGTCTTTACTTTCCTGGGCTTCTGTTCCATTAGTGGTGGCCTCAAGTTATAATGGTGATGACAGTGATTTCTAGTGCAAATGGTTTGCCGTTTTCATCAATTTTAAGAAAATTCCTTTCCAGCTCCCACAGTGTCTATTACCAATGGCACTGGAATAAAAGATGCTTTTTTGGTATTGGACATGCCAGGGGAAAAATAAATTATTCTAAGGCACTAAACAAAATATTCTTGAAGACAGAGGGTTCAAAAAAGTTAGCAAGGCTGTAGTGTAGCTTGGCACAGGAACTGGAACGAAGACCGTAAGTTATTAGTTGTTTTGCCTGCTAAAATCGAGAAAATTGGACAACTGAGGGGAAAAAAAAACCCACCCCAAAAAACATTTAAATGTAGTTACTTTAGAGTTTATGTACACTTTAAGGAATGATAGACGATACGGAAAGCTATGACCAGCTGAATGACATTGTAATTCTCGTGATCTATCAAGGCAGCTCCTAGGCCAGCCATAGGTACAGTATATCTAAAACATGGCTTAGACAGGTGTCAAGGGTGAGGTACCCAGATGCGCTTGTTCAGCTCGTTACAGCTGATGTGGTTCAAGGGTCTTGCTTTTAGTCTTTGACATTTTTGAGGTTTCATCAGAACGTGTTTTTTGCTCCCAATAGTATGATTGCAAGGGAGTGAAATCCAGTGATGTGTAGGGGGATTTGGTAATGATCTGCACTTCGCTACTGCTGCATCCCGACCTGCATCACCCAAACCCCTGACTTTGGAGGACAGTAGCAGCACCAGAGCATGGAGGGGCTATGGGAGGAGTTCTCTTAGTACCTTAGCTGTGCATGAGAAAGTCACGGTCTTCCTCAGCCTCTGCCATGTTTAAGTTGTCACGGCACAGCCTGCTTAAGCTGTAGATGAAGGATTACCTCATCAAGAAGAAGAGAATCCAGGACTTGCCTAATTTTCTGTCTTGAGGACCAAAATCCAGATCATTTGTTTGAGTGCTTTTTAGTAGATTAAGAAAGCCCAATATTAGATTTCATGCAGAAGTTTACTGCTCCATTTCATTTCCTCTAGGTTCTTTTCTGATATTTCATTTTGTAAAAGAGAAGATGAACCATATTCATCATATTTTGACTTTGATTTATATGTTGTTTCCCCCAACAACTACCTTTGTCTTTATTTTCATTTTTAACAGGCACACAGGAATAAAATCCTTTAGCTTCTACCATTCATGCTATAAATAATGCTGCATCTTTTTAATTCAAAGAAAAATTGGTAGTCATATCTGGTCATTAAAACAGACCAGGCTGAAAGTGTTCCAGCATAATGAAATGTTGGTGCTATACATTGTTTCTTCAAAGCTGGGAAAAGAGTGAAGGAGTTCTCTCTGTGCAACGTAATAATTAGGACATTGCAGTAGCAAACAGCAACAAAGAACTAGGCTACTATAAGTTAAAAAAAAACACCACCAAAAAAAAAAAAACCCAACAAAAAACCAAACCCCGTTTGTTACTCCACAGAAATTTTAATTATCCCATTTAGATATGGAAGCCTGATCTGGGCTTACTCAAGCAGACATTTGAATTTGTAGAAGTTCGTAGCTCTTAAATAGAAAAGCTTAGTTTGATCTAAAAAGAGAAGTTTTGATGGTTCTGGTTTTGTGGAATACAGGATGGTTTGATTTTGTTCCAGGGGAGAACAAAAAACAAATTTTAGAACATGAAAATTGCAATGGGAGGGAATTGTCAGCCTCTGGCCACTTTTTAGCAAAAGTTTCTGCATACATTCAAGTACTTTGAATTGTTAACACATTTAAAATAGTAAGGTGTTTCCTGAGATAAGAAAGACAAGTAAATTTTGAAACAGTACTTGTGTAAATAAATGTGTGGATTATTGTATATTTTTTTTAGACCAGACAGTTACAGACTGAATCTTAGAAGTTAATTTTAATTTATGCTTTGAAGCATGCATATTTTTAATTTATGCGAAGAAGGTGCTTTATTGGGTAAAGTTACAATTAACACATGAAAGCAACTTAACACACATAAATAATACACATGTATAAAATTAAATTAGTGTGCTTTTTATGTGTCTCTCTCCAAATATGCTAGAAATGTACAGTGATGCGTGCCAAACTTGTGTTCACTTTGTAATATAGTCATTATGTTTCAAACTGTAGTTATATTTTTGGAAAGGGAAAAATGTTGGGTTTTGACTTCTGGAAGGCAGTGTTTTGGCAGTCATGCTAGGTTCTCTTTGATTCGATCCCGCTATCATGTAATCAGTCCTCAGAGATGTCAATGCTGTGTCAATATCACATGTAACTGACGTAAAATGGCGCTTGACTTTAAAAATACATCTATATGTTAGGGTAGTGGATAGGCATCAGTCTGACCTATATTATCTTCTGCAACTTTATCTTTCATGTAAAAATATTTCAGATCCTCAGCCTTGATCTGTTCTCCCCGATTGTAATTTTTTTTTTTTATGTTCAAAGAGAATATGTGCAAAAACATGTTTTATGCTGAATTTTGTTTAGACTTGCTCACTGAATGTTTTAAAGTTGGCTATACAGAATTTTAGTTATCTATTTTAATGAAGATGTTTTCTGGTACAATTTTAATACTGGCTTTCATCTTGGAATGAGTTGAACTCAGACAGGCCCTGCAGGAATGGGTGGGAGCTGAGCAGCATTTCTTATGTTCTACTAATACGTTGAATAAGGTACTTTTTAATTAAAAAATAAAGCAGGCAATGTTAATCCAGCTAATGCCTTGCCTTCACTTTCTAACCATTGCAGTGTGTCTCAGGCTTTCCCTGAAGTACTCTTGTAATGCATTTATACCTTCTCCTCTCTGCTAGCTGGTTGTTTTTTTTTCTTTTCATCAGAGTTATTCTTGTGACATTTTGGTGACATTTTCCTGGCTAAAATCCATCACCTGTATTCTGCCATCGTTCTTGAACATTACATTGTGGGTCTGATGGTGAAGACTCTCCTGAGACCTTCCGTGGCCTGCCTTTCTTGCTTTTCCTCCTTCTTGTCACATTCCTCTTTCAGCAGCTTCTTGAGTGGGTCCTGTTTCTTTCTTACAGTCTTCCTGGAGCTCTGCAGAGCCGACGGTGTCTTCTGGGGCTTTAGGCTTGCTTGCTTTTTTTTTAATCCCTTTTATTTCTGAGGTGCTTCGCTTTCTGATTTATACTATCTTTACCTGTTTGACCTGGATCAGATCTGCTTCTCGCCTCTTACCCCACTCTGTGTTGGTTTATTCTGACTCTTGGAAGTTCTACAAAGCACGTGTTGTCTGGTTGGTCTCCTACTACAGACAACATCAGTATCTCTCTTTTTCTTTCAGTCAAGCCAGTAAGCTGAAGGTTGTCAGTGGTTTTTATCTATTGGGCAAAAGTGGATTTGTGTCTAATACTTTACTGCCGTTTCATCTATAAAGTCCAGGTCTGCTTTTTTCTTTTTTTTTTTTTTTTTAATTATTATTATTTTTCTTTCTGTCTATACAGCTGAAATTCTTGTGCAGACCCTCACTTCCCATCCTGATGGTGATTATTTCCTCTGCAGCTCCTAATAACCTACGATCCGTTTCCCCATTCCCTAGTCCCTGCAGATCCCATTGCTGACATTAACGTTGTTGCTTATGGCATAAAGTTTAAATCTTCCCCATCCTTCAATTTCCGTGTTTTCAGCTGGCATCCCTTTGTTTCACAACATTTGCATTTAAATCTCTGTCCTTGCTTTCAGGGTTTTTCTTAGTACATCCCCTTCCTCTCCCCCATTTGTCATTTTTATCATTTGTATCTTTCCTCGAGCCAGTTCTGCTTTACCTGCTCCGATCGCCCTGGTTTGCTAACAGCCTTCTCTGTCTTCTTCCCCTCCAGCCTAAAAACAGAATTATCCCCTTTCACTGCTCCACAAAACCACTATCTTCTCCCCCACATCGTTGCTTGAGATCCACTTTCCTTAAGCTATTTGTTGTATCTTCACGGGGTTTTGCAAGGTTTCTGGAGCCATACTCTCCTGACAGCGCTGGACCAGCTACTATTAATATACAAACTAGAACGTGTTGCTTTTTGAGAAAGAATTAATCATTTAAATATATTAAATTCTTTACTGGTAAAGTAGGTTTATAATTTTTTCCTCACTTTTATAGAAACTATTTGTCAGATTGCGTGAGGACATCCATAACGTAAGTAGAGTTATTAGACGTTACTGAACACTTTCCAGGTAGACAATCTTTCAGTTCTGTCATCAGCAGAGGTACGTTTCCAAGAACTTTGGCCCCTGGTTCTTTGTGAGGAGCTCCAGGAAGGGTCTGTGTGAACACCGCAAGTGCTGATAAAAGCTGCGTGTCAAAAGGAAGCAGTTCATGTGCTGGTGAATGCTGTAACCAAAGATAATGCGTTCAACCTGTTTTGCAGAAACTATACTATGAAAATATCGCCATTACTCATGCAAGAGCTTTTTTTAAAGATATGTAATTTAATTGCAAACACCATGATTGAATAAAAGTTGTATGTCAGCTACTGTCTTTTGAATTAGCATCTGTGGGTTTGTTTTCTGGATCAGAAAAAAGCAAAATGAACTTCTAGCACGGATAAGTTGTTAAAAATAATTGACAAATTTTCAGTCAGAAATTTCATCAAAATTGAAAACTTCCCTGGAATATTTGAATTGTCACAGCAATTGAAGTCAAATTGATTATTTGACCTTCTTTGTTTCAGCTTTGACACTGATGGTATTTTGAACTTAATACAGCTGTTTCTGTTTCTTGAAGCATATTTAAAATATTATAAATTGGGCAAAACTAAATTCTTAATGAGATGAGCTTTTTAAAATATCTTTAAGGTGTTTAATCTTTAATAACATTCTTCCAAAAATATTTCAGAGAAGCAAAGTCTGAGTAAGACGTATTATAACCACTTACTACAGAGATCCACAATAATGTGAACAATTAATAGAATAACCTCATGTATTGATGTGAAAACCGAGAGCATAAGAATCTGATGTTCTGATGTTTCTCTTTGTAATGCCAATAAAATGCAGAACTACAAAAGTATTCTTATGTAAATACTTACATTCTGAAATTAATCTTCTCCAGTACATTTGGCCATTTATGTCAATTGACAGTAAAAATATGGAAATAATTTAGATATTCTATTTTAAAATGGAATGTGAAGCAATAACTGAAGTCGTTGAATGAAACAGAGTTTGTGAAAATGCTAAACAAGTTCTTGACAGCTGTGGATACTAAAGGAAAGAGCATCATCTTAATTTAAATATATTCGGTATTAATAATAATTTGAAAGGTGAAAACATAACATAGGAAAACTGTTTTTTGTCTTCTGGTCAGTCTGGTAGGTAGTTATGAAAGGCTGAAGCCTAGAAGATGGAAGCATTTTTAAATGCATTGGATGGGTTGCCTGCTGTATCTGAAATAGTCACCTGAACTTCTTAAAATCAGCAGAGTGAAATGAGTTCTTGTAGAAATGATCTGATTAATTATATTTTAGAAGCATGTTTCAAGATCAGTGGATTAGTGTTGTCTACTAAATATATCCCAAGATGAAAGTATAATTCTTTATCATAGTTACATTTTTAAATTTTCCTTTTCTTCATGGACAAAGTATTTTCAGTTTTGCCAAAGACTGGCAGAGGAAACTTGCACAGTAGGAGTCACTGTCACTGTTTAGTCTCAGTGGCATTTAAAATGGTTTATTGTCATAATGTAGATGTTTTTGTAAGTGTAGTGAGCAATCTGGAGCGGAAAACTATTTTTATAGAAGAGGAAAATGAGTTTAAAATACCAAATTACTCTTGAGCATGAACAAACTTTAGAAATGCCTCGGTTAATATTTTTCATTGGTGATATTAATAGGAAATTTTCAATTTACACCACCTGCCCAGATGGCTGGTTTGGTTCACTGACTTGCTTTAGGGACATACAAATGGAAGATTGAGATCTAGCAGCAGATGAAACACGGACAAGAGAAATGAAATGATCTTGGTCTCAATCTGGGCTACTTCTGCCAGAAAGGAGCAGAGGCAATTCACGGTTCTGCATGGGAGTTGTGCTTGCTGAACGCATGGCCTCGTGTCCCAGAAGGAAGCTGTGTATGACTGAGTAATGCATCCTTTATTTGCTAAAATTGCAAACCTTGTTTTTCCTTAACGGGCATGTTCAGTTTTATGTGACAGGTACAGTTCAGCTTTGTTTTTCATCCGTGTTAAAAGAATATGTTGAAAATAGCATAGTTGTTTCAGGGCCTGTTTACATGTGATTGCTGGTGCCTCAATTTCCTGACTCGGAAGGTGTATATCCACACATGAATTTTCCTGGGTGTGTATTATAGGTGCAGCAAAGAAAATGAGGCCCAGTGCCACTGAAATGCTGCTGCTAACTTTCTTCTTACCTGTGTTTGAGTGCGTTTTGCATTGTTTTGGATTCAGTTCTAAAATTAGATAAGCAGAGTGACTTTTGCATTAATAATCTGCTTTAGTCTTGTTTGTTTCATTTGACGTTACAGAAAGATCCTGCTCAAACCCAAGGAAATAGTTTCTTTTGTTAGCTGTATTTTAAGGTGGTGATCTGGCAGTGTGATCTCCTCTTCCGAACCCGTGCTGACTGTTTCTGGTCAGGCTGTGTATATAGAGTTGTTCAACTGTTTGGTTTGTAATCAGTGTTTTGGGAATCTTTCCAGCTTCAGAGGTTAACTTTCAGGTTTGTGATTTCCTGAGTGATTTTTTTTTTTTTGAATTATTTTTATTTAACCTTCCCCTCTTCGATCACTAAATTATTTAGTGGGGTTTGTGGAATACTGGGAATTGTGCTAAATTCTACCCTGGAGTATATCTCTTGAGGTGATGTTTGTTTGGGGTTTTTTCCACTTAAATTATACATTTGTGGATCATAATCTAATTTGCATTTACAGGCATGATAACCTAGACTTTAAATTACGCTCAGTCCTTGATGAGACGTGATGCTAGGCAGAAGGGATGTAATAGGTCAGTAGAAGGGCGAGAATTTGCACCGAAAGGACCTGCTCTGTTAATAATAGCTTGTGTACCCTTACGTGTGCTCAGCTTTGACAGCTAGTGTGTGTAAGACAGGAAGGTTCCACAACTGGGTAGAGAAAATCGATAATACACCATTTTCTGTACTAGAGCGAGAGAAGGGCATGCAGGGTGAGGTGATGCTGTTATTTGCCTTAACTCTTTGATGTCCAGCGTTCCTCATCTTGGCCTGAATTATGAAAGGGAATGATCTAAAGAGACTAATTAATTACTTTACCACAGAGGAAGCTGAGGGAAGTAGATTACAGTTTTGATCTCTGTACAAAAAGGTTTGTGTGCTAGTTGAATTAATCCCTTGAGTACCTTATGGTTTGCAGTATGTCCAACAAAAGGGCACTTGTTTCCTTATGAAAACACTCTGCGCATACCAACCTTCCCCTGCCAGAACTGGAAGGCTATTCAAGTTGCTGATCAGCATTTCCCACTAGTGTTAGCATTTAGTCACCTATTAGTTACTAAATACTGTAATGTGGTCTGCGTATTTCTTTTAAATTGAATTAAAAAAAGAACAGTCAGAACTGTAAGCCGCTTAGATTAAAATACACTGAAATAATTTGTAAGCGTTCAGTGTCAGCGTGTGTTATGCAGCATGATAGAGAAAGCTCATCTTCACGCTTTACATGTAGCTGTGCAGTAGATCGTCCCCTGAAGAAAATTTGAAAAACCAAATCATAAGCTCCCTGATCTCTGAACGGTAACAAAAGTAGGTAATATGTATCAGAAGAGGGTGTACTAATGTATATCACTGAAAAATGCAAATTATTAAAGGCGGGTTGTATGTGACTTCTCATCGTTTTTCCTCAGCTCTTCCCAGTGATGGCACTGGTCCCCTCTCTCCCTCTCCTTTTTCCCTTCTGTTGTCCTTTTTTTAATGCACAACCCATCCCTACCACACAGTGCTCAGGTCCCTCCCTGTGATGTGGGCCACGGCTGGCTCTGAACCCCAACATGTGCTCCTCCCACGCTTTCATCCTGCTGTGGGGCATTAATCTGCTTCTCTGTGCCTTCCCTAGCAATGGATTTTCCACGAAATGTTTCGAAGTCTAGTCTCTTTCAGACTGCTGAATTCAAGCCTACTGGCCAGTTTCCGTCAAGAGCTCCTGTGAGCACACGAGATGTATGGATGGACATCACAAGCACACCACAGTTGTCCAAGTCTCCTTTTCTTAAGCAGTGTATCTTAAAAAGGACGCTATGGGTACTTGGTAGGTCTTCCACCCCAAAAAAGTGTTTTAGGTATTGGATTCTCACCAGTTGCTTTCTTGACGGTTTCATATCTTTTAGTCTTTGTGTTTCATGTCTTTAAACTTAGTGTTGTCGTCTTACCATCAGCCTCTGCTGCATGAGCATAGTTACTGCAGACTACTGTCTCGTTCCTTATGAGGTAACACCTTGTATGTCTGTGAGCAGTAGCACTGTATTGACACAGAAACACAGCCCTAGTTGTCACACTTCTAAAGAAGCAAATAAATAACCCTTTTTTGTCTACTATTTATTGTGAATTACGTCTTTCATCTACAAGGATATTCACATTTTATTACGCTGACTCCTTAGCCGCATGAGGAGCTCATTGCATCTCTCAGTTTTCCCATAAAAGCTTTCACTGTGAAAGTTGCTTTGCACTCTTGCTCCCTTGTCATCTGGCTTGCTAGAGGCTGTATGCCTTCACACTTTCATCTTCTCTCTTCTCTGTTGTACAGCATGAAGTCTTATCCTTCTTAAGGTATTTGGAGAGCTGGAAGAATTAAAACGAGAGGTGTTATTTCTTTGGAAGGTACTAACAGTGTCTTATTTGTTCTGGAGACAGTATCGTTGATTGCTGAAACTGGTTGCTCTGCCAGCTCTGGATGTCTGAGATAATTTCTCCTCTTCCCATATTTCCCTTGAGGCTTTTCTAGTTCTTGTTATTTTATTTTTTTTTTGTCTTCTTGGGAAAAATTTGGACAAATTCTCTTGCTCTTACCCTGTGTCCAAGCAGAGAAGCCATCATGTTAAGTTTAAGGCTTTGCAACTTTATCCAAACTTTGAGGGTGTTGAGGAGAAACAAGGAATCTTCTGAAATTGTATGTGTGTGGTGTTTCCATTTAAAATATTGCCAATGATTCTCTTAAAAGGAGAGAAAGAAAAAGAGGAAAAAGTAATTGATTTTCACTTTAGAGTACTACACAAATCTCAACTTTGTCATTTTTGGTATCTGATCTGCAATAACAATGTCCTGTGTTAAAGACAGTTAACTGAAATCCAGAAGTTAAATAACTTAAGTTCCACAGGAAGTAATATTCTCATTTTGGATTATAGGAGTTCCTGACTTTGTATTTTGCCCCAACAAGTAAAGCTCTCTGTCTACAAATCACTTTATTTACCTATCACTATAGAATAGTTTGGATTGAAAGGGACCTTAAGAGGTCATCTAGTCCAACCCCCCTGCAATGAGCAGGGACATCTTCAGCTAGATCAGGTTGATCAGAGCCCCATCCAGCTTGACCTGGAATGTTTCCAGGGATGGGGCATCTACCACCTCTCTGGGCAACCTGTGCCAGTGTTTCACCACCCTCATTGTAAAAAAATTTCTTCCTTATATCTAGACTGAATCTACCCTCTTAGTCTCAAACCATTACCCCTTGTCTCACCGGTACAGGACATCTCAACATACAGTTATTATTGAACTATAGTCTCGAACTATGGTCTTCATAGTGGTTCTAGAAATGCTCCTGACTTCATCCCTGTCCCTTGAATAATACAGAGTATTGCCTGTAAAGTAAATGGAAATGGTAGTAGGCAAATAAACAAGTATAAAAATAGATATTTTTTTTTAATGAAAAATAAATATAACAGAAAAAGATGCATGGGATTTGAAGCTGGTCTCTCAAAAGGAAGTTTTTTGTCAATTTTCTTTTATGATGGACTGAATAGAATAAAAGCATTTATGAATACTCTAAAACATGTCACTGCTGATTGTCAAACCGACACTGACTATGCGCCTTCTTTTATCTTTACGCTTTTTTTTTTTTTTTTTTGAGAATAAAGACCAGTTTCTTCATGATGAAGTTTCATCTTCAGTGTCACAACTTGCAACAAAGGTAAATACCTGTTCTTTGGTAGTGTAACATGTTTTATAGAATATATATTTCAGTCAGTGTGTGTTAGGAAGTTACCTGGTTTTCATGTACAGCCTGATTAAGGAGGATAGTTATGTACTGATACTTCCTTGATTTTCCAATTACTTATGATCCTTGGTCATGGGGTTGTCACTGAAGTAATATTAGCAGTGTAGTATAAGTTAGTTATAAAGGTGCCTTACTTCCTTTCTTTATTCGGGGGGAAAGGTATTTCAATTTTTTTCCTTCCACATGATAGATATTAAAACACAAAATGAAAATAAGCAGCCACAGGAATAACTGAAGTCAAGTCTAGGGAAGTGTTAACTATTAGCTGTAACAGGCAACAAAAACATGAAAAGTAGACAGGATTTGGGTTATTTATTTCATTATAGGTAGCTCAGCTGGCTCTCTGACCACAAGAATTTATCTCGTATCTCTTTCAGAAAAGAAAAGTAGACATACAAGTTAAATGTTTTTACCTTGATATGTGTCCAAGAATTTTTTAAAATGTTCTTAAAATACATTAGTAGAAGATGAAAGAACTGGAAGTTGTTATGATATGCTAGAGCTTGTTTTGAAATTCCGTAGGTATAGAGAAAAGCATTTTAAAATAGTTTCATTAGTGCAATAGAATACTTTACATTAATATGTATGTATAAACTGAACATCTGCCTGTTCTTTTTGTTCTACTTCAGATGCAGCATGATTTTCATGAAAAGTGAGATAGAACTATACCTTTTTCTACTTCTTAGAAGAAGTGTATTCCTCTTTATGAAAAGATAAACTACTGCTCATTTTATGCCAGATGATGAGTGTTTAGGAAAAGGATATTAAAATAATATTTTTTTTTTTTTATAGTGAAGCTTTTTTTGCCCCTTAGTCATTCAGGAAGGCTTCCTAAGTCTGTGTTTTTACTTAAAAAAAAAAAAAAGTCACTAGGCAAACAACTAAGATGCAGTTTTTTTTGTGTTTCAGAGTAAACCCCGCTTGTCTTAAAAATGTATTCACAAAAAAAGGACCTTATCCTTCTCATATTTGCTTTCTTGTTGTTTCTGAAAGCACTTCTGTATTTTATTTGGTTGTTCTGTTGTCTTAGAAGCTGTCAGTACAGTGATATTCCAAAAGTTCCAAAATCTTTAATATGTTAATAAAAGGCTGATGAATTGTATGTGTGGCCTTTTCAGTCATGTCATGAATAAAACAGCCTCCGTGTTGAAGCAGTACGGGGAAGAACAATGGAGTTCTTGAAGAAGAGGACAGTGGATGAAGGGTATGTCTGTCCTTTAGGGAGACAGCCTTCCTGGTCTCTTAAAGCCTGAGTTTTAAGACAGTCCCGATGCCCATTTGCAGGGGAAAGCCTTTGGCCTAGGTTTGGAGCTGCAAAAGTGGGAGCTGGCTGGAGGTGGAGGTTGGAAAATGGCCTTAATTTCTGCTTGTGCAGGAAGCTGCCCACTCAGCAGTGAGGACAGGCTAACTGCAATGCTGAATGTTTGTAGTTCCCTGTTCGCAGCTCTCCTGAAAGGCAGGTGTAGCTGGTTAAAACGCCTCGTGACATCTCAAAGTGAGGAACTGTGAACCCTCTAGCGGTGCTCCGTGAAATGCAGAACTCTGGAATCTCTGTTCATGCTGCATCTGGCCCTTTGGCCTCTGCAAAGCTAATCTTGGGGGTCTCGCCGACGGGCTGAGCTCCTGAGTTAAAAGTACAGCAAAGACTTCACCTGCAGTTGTTACTAAGCCATCTTTTTAAAAGAGACAAAGAGTTTTGAGAAACAAAATAAATCATTTTAGTAATGAAATTGGAGATGTTGGGACGTTTAGCAGGGCCTGTTGAGGTAGGACATGGGGTAATGCCTTTAAACTAAAAGAGAGTGGATTCAGCTAGATACGAGGAAGACATTTTTTTACAATGAGGATGTTGAATCACTGGCACAGGTTGCCCAGAGAGGTGGTAGATGCCCCATCCCTGGAAACATTCCTGGTCAGGTTGGATGAGGCTCTGATCAATCTGTTCTAGTTGAAGATGTCCCCTCTTACTGCAGGGGGGTTGGACTAGATGACCTTTAAAGATCCCTTCCAACCCAGACTATTCTGTGATTCTGGTAGGGCCAAATCCTGGAGCTCACATGTGCCACAGAACAGAGTAGGTGTTGGTCTGCACACCAGTAGTTGGTTGAGAAATTTCCCCCTCATATGCTTTGCTATCTGGAAGGTAAATTTGCAGGGGGGTTGTTTTTTCACTTTCTGTTATTTGAGTTCTTGCACGTTATGAATAGGTTTCCTATAATGTGGGAACAATGCTTCTTTAATTAAAGCTGAACGGCATTTATTTTAATTATAAAACAATTGTAACTTTATTGAACTGTAAGGTACTTATATGGGAAATTCCATCTCTAGCTTTTCATTTTAGGCTCATTTTTTTCAGGCGGAGGAGGGAGGGAAGCTGTAGGACAAACAATTGTTTCTTCTCAGTCAAGGTTGAGAGGAAAATGCGTTCTTTTTGTTTACATATATAAAAAATTTCTGCAAGTGTTTTGTGGAACGACTCTACTTTGCTGGAGTTGTCAATCCTCTGTGAAAATACTTGTGAAGTTCTGCTAAAACTTGGCCAAAATATAAATTTCTGGAAATCTCATTTCATACGTGCTGAGCAGTAACTTTTTAGGGATTAGCTGCTTAACTACACTACACAATGGCATTGAAGATGTTGACTCTCACTGCAGGTATATGGCAAGAATCCCCTGTAATTGCTCTTTTTGGTTGCTAAGATTCTTGTTATGCGGCTTCTTGTAGCCAGCAGAGTGACTTCTGCCCTCCAGAGCCCTGCTGGCCAGGCAATTGGGAAGTAGAAAAGTCTAACCAGAATGTATTGAAAGTACTGGTACCCACACACAGAGCCATACCATTTGAGAGTCAATAATATTTGAACATACTTGAATCTCTTGCTTTGAAATGTAAACTGTTTGTCTTGTACCTCTAACATAGAGTCCCAAATCTTTGCTATTATTCTTTGACTTAAGGTCCTTTCCAACTCTAGCCATTCTATGATTCTATGACTTGATTGAGTTCTGTCCTTTTTTTTTTTCTCCCATAATAGGGTGTTCGTGTATGTTAACCACATCCATCTGATGGATGGATTTAACTGTTTTCAGTTAAATTTACACAGTCTTCCTCTTTAGCATACATTCATCTATACCTACATACTCTTTTTGTGCAATGTACTTTTTAAATTTGCTTTTAGGACTGATCTAGTTCTTTAGTTTATACCCAACTGTTAGTATTCCTGGTTTGTTGCCTTTTAGCCTGATTTTTAGTGAACCTTCTTGCCCCTAGTAGAGCTCTAATGACCAGCTGTGTACCTTTGACAGTAAAATTAACTGAAAAGTCTTCTTAGTGATGCTTTACTGTTTCCCAGTAGACTTTCCGATTGTTCATTTATTATGCATTGCCTGTTTACCTACTACAGGAAGCTGAGAGTCATGTAAATCATGGGACTTTGTTGATGTGGTGAAAGATGGTATACCTAAAGTCATTTTTGGTAGTAATACCTCTCAATTTTGTTGGACACTTCCAATTTAAGAGGAGCTGTCCCTTTCTGGGGCATTTCATAAAGTTAACTGTCAGTATGCATTTGTTTCCTGTTTTATCTAAATAAAGAAAAATGGTAGTCAACATATGCAATTTATATACAGTTGATTCCCTTGAGTCAATATAGGTAACAAAGCAGAAATCTCTTACTACGAGGGTTGAGTTTATGGAGTAAAGCTTAGAGGGTGAGTTTGGGGAAGTCATCCTATGTGTTCAAAGCTGTATGTGTGGAAGAAAGCGGAGAGATGACTGCAACTTTCAGAAGGTGCTTGAGCTGATATAGTAGCTGCTGCTACAAAAATGGTGCTGTTGCCCTGAACTTCCACAGTTTTTGGTGACTGTCTGACATCTTTCAATGAGCTGATTTTTATCACTAACCCAAAAGAATGCAAAAAATGAATTAGATTTCTGCTGGCTTAGTGAATTGAACTGGTTTTCCACAGCATCACACAGGTGCAAAGCCTTAGCATAGGGAAGGCAGTATTAACGCGAGCAAGAAATGGACTGGGTTGACCCTTCTCAGCAGCAGTGTCTGATAAACCAGTTCTGCCGCCTTGTGAGATGTCTTCCTGGGAGTCTGTCTGACAGATGGGCACCGATATGAAGCATCGGCAAAGCAGAGGGGAGGGGAGCAAGGGGAAGAAACAGCAGACAGTTTGACTAGGGGTACAGACTGCATCTTTTACATGATGTTCTAGAAGAGACTACTTGTGCTCACAGTTTCAGAAGATGCCATCCTTCTCATGGTGGAGAAAGAGTACTTCATAAGCTGGAATTTCCCTTATTGGAGGGGAAGAATCTGCGCTCTGAGCTTGAGCTCTTCAGGTGCCTGACAATGATGATGGTTTTTCAGTAGTCTGCCAGTTGATGGATTAATATGTATGCATAATTTCACTTCTACTGATCATTTTAGGTGATTGCACAGGGCATTGTGCTGCACAGATTTTCATAATCTAAAATGGAAGATATAGGAGAAACTGTACTAATGGCTGTTCTGATAAGCATACTCCATTCTACCATAGTCAAACAGGTACGAGACCAGTCTGTAATCCTGCTTCACAGAATATTGAAATGGTATCTTGAGAAGTTTCTGCTTTGTTTCTCATTGGAATTTTTGAAAAATAGTAGACTGCAGCATCCAACCTGGTCCTTTAATGTTTTTGACTTTCTAACATCTGCTGTTACAATTCTAGTCCTTAATAGTGCTGTCTTTTCTTAGCAGTCCCTTATGGATGTTTCACTTTATTTATTTTTTTTTTAACCTGGAATTCTGACTGTACATCTGGTTCTATTCTAGTGGTGTCAATCAGCTTTGATTTTCAAAGATCACCTCCTCCAAGCTCAAGAATAGCCCATCCCATCAAGCAGAGAAAGAAGCAAAGGTAGCAGGAGGCTTGTCTGCATGAATGAGATGTTCCTGAAAAACCTCAAACATAAAAAAAGGAAGCATATAGGAGGTGGAAGCAGGGTCAAGTGGCCTGGGGGGAATGTAGAGACACTCTCTGAGCATTCAGGAATCGGGTTAGGAAAGGCGAAGCCCACCTAGAGTTAAATGTGGTGAGGAAAATGAAGAGCAACAAGAAGTGTTTCTGCATGTATACCAGCAGCAGGGAGGGTGTAAAGAAGATGGAGTCTGACTCTTCTTGGCGGTGCTCTGTGAATAGGCAAGAGGCAATGGGCACAAACTGAAATAAAAGAATTATCATTTCAACATTCATCAAATATGAGAAGAAACTTCTTTACGGTGAGGGTGACAGAGCCCTGGAACAGGCTGCCCAGGGAGGTTGTGGAGTCCCCTTCTTTGGAGATTTTCAAGACCCACCTGGATGCAGTCCTGAGTAACATGCTCTGACATGCTCTGGGCAATCCTGCTTCAGCAGGGGAGTTGGACCAGATGATCTTTATGGTCCCTTCCAACTCTAAAAAAATTCAGTGAAACATTAAAAAAAATATTTTCACCGTGAGGGCAGTCAGGCCCTGGAGCAGGTTTCCCAGAGATGTTGTGGATTCTCCAGCTGTGGAGATATTCAAAACCCGGCTGTACAGGATCCTTGGCAATCTGCTCAAGCTAACCCTGCTTTGAGTGGTGTGGTTGGACTAGATGGTCTCCAGAGGTTCCTTCCAGCCGTAAAGGCTGTGTGATTCTGTGAACTTTGGATGTTGAATTATTTCTTTTTCCACTGACACATGGAAAAATACTTTTAATGGTTTGAGAATACAAGCTGGTCAGTTATGTATATAAACTTTTTTTGAAAATTTTAGGAGAAGTACTTTTGAGTTTTGTGTAGACAGTTACATGATAAAAATGAAATACAGAACTTCTGCAAATGGCTCGATGCTTTAAGACCATATCAGTACTGCGTTTTCATACTTTGCATTACTTAAATCTTTTTACGTGAAATAAGTCTCTGGTCTGGTGAGGAGTCAGCTTACCAAACTGTCGTCTCTTCTTTACTGCTTGACCTTTCTCTGACATCCATTGCAAAGAAGCTAATTGTTCTGGGGTCTGGGTCTCTCTTCACATGCTCTGTAAGAATGTAAGAAATTCCCAGCCAATTCAGAGACTGGCCCAGTCTGTCTTTGACTGTGGCAATGGGAGATGCTGTTCAGGGAGAGCAGAGCTTAGCCAGTTTCTGGGGCCTCTTTCCCTAACCTCAAGAATGATTGTTTTGAGGTGTTAGAGGGTGCACCCCTCTAAACAGAGGGTATCCATCTATGGATCTGCTATCTAAATTTGTCTAATCCTTTTTGTGATGGTTCCCAGCATTATTTGGCTTTGCAGCTGCTGTGTGTCAAAACTGATGGTTTCAGAGTGGTGTCTTCAAGATCTCCTTCTTGAGCTGTACCTACCAGCAGATACAGCTGTAACTGTTCAGCTGCATTGGTGGTGGTGCTTGTCTATAGATTAAAAGTCTTTAAAGAGCAGTGAAAAGAAATACAGAAATGCAGCAGGCAGGTTTGAGGGATTTTTTTAGTATATGACAGTTACATGACAGCTATAGTAAAAAAGAGAGATGGTTGTCTTACACAGTTCAGTAGTTTGAAAAAAGCTTCTGGAAGTGTGAAATAAGTATTTGACCTCCTCCTTTGCTAAGGTTTATATTCTGAAGCGTGGTGCCACTGAGAAGACTATCAAGAGTGAGCTGTTCACTCCTTTCAGCCGAGTGAAAAGATGTTTCAGAAGATCAGTGCTGGCGCGGGCAGGTGTAGAAGAGGAGGCTTAAGCGTGGTAAGCAGAGGTTCTGGTTTTACTCTTACACTTATGAGATTTCTTTTAGCCTAGTTCATTTAATATGCAATAGGCTTTGTGCAATGAGTTTTATCACATATTAGCTAAATATGGTCTACTTGGACGTTGATGCTCTTATGTAGACTATCCTAGCAGTGTTTTCTTCGGAAACCACAAATAAATAAGTGGTGGAAGTATGGCTTAAAGGTTTAGTGTACATTTCCTCTGAGGACTAGCTGAAAGAAGAATAAATCAATTAGAATCTCGTATGCTGTTACTACCCTTATATGTACCTACCAAATGCCGTGGATCCATTGCAGGGAGTATTTGTTTATGAAAATATTGAAGGAATGGTACAATGTGTACATAGGTGCTTATTTACATATGGGTAGAAAGAGTGCAGAGGTTGGAGTTGCGTCATTGAAGCATGTATGATATTCTAGATTAAAAGAAGGTTTATGGGTAGGTATATCCTTTTTTACATTGAACATAAGCGTTTACTTATAAACGCTTATCTCCAAATAGTCTTTCATTGAGGCCGTTCTTTAAAGGCACATGTTATTTAAGTTAATGTAGTTCTCTGACTGTATTAAATTGGTATCTGAAAACTAGTAACAAGGTGGGGTTTTTTTGTTGGTGTTTGTTTTTTTTTTTAATCTGCAGATTTATTATATGGCAATGGCTTGATGAAGAATCTTTAGTGAAGAAAGACAAACATATATAAATTAGTTCACTGAGGTATACTTAGGTCTTTTTCCAGTTTAAAGGCCTAAAAGCAGTAAGAGGCAGTAAGAGTTGTTATATGCTGCTTTTATCTGTGAGTTTGCCTATGATAGCAAAGGTTCCTTCCCAAAAAGGCCTGAAACAGTAGAGTTTGAGTAAGATAACAGAAGATGAAGGATTTTTTTAACATATGAAAAGCGAAGCACTTTCTACAGTTTCTCTTTTTTCTTCCTTTTTTTTTTTTTTCCCTTTAAACAGACTATTTCCCTCAGCAGCTAACTTCTTGGAGATTATTCCTTTTTTTGCAAGTATGTTGTGGATGAGGTACTTTGCAGTGAGAGGAAGCCAAATCAAAGTAACAAATCCTCATGTTAAATATGTTACAGAATTTAACTGAACAACAGAAATAGATAACAGGCTTAGGCTTTCATGGACTAAAGTTGAGGTTTTAGACCATTATTTACACCACAGAAGCATTAAATATTGAGTACATCTTGGAGAGCCCGATAGTTTAAACACAAGGTTTTTGAAGAGCAAGGTATACGCTTGAAGGTATCGTCTGCAGCCTGTCTGGTTTTGTTTTATGCTATCAATGGTACCAGTCTTCTGTGAGTTGCAGTGGGTTCAGAGGAGGCCCATGAAGATGATCAGAGGGCTGGAGCACCTCTCCTACGAAGACAGGCTGAGAGAGTTGGGGTTGTTCAGCCTGGAGAAGAAAAGGCTCCAGGGAGACCTTATAGAAGCCTTCCAGTACCTAAAGGGGGCCTACAGGAGAGATGGAGACAGACTTTTTAGCAGGGCCTGTTGTGATAGAAGAAGGAGTAATGGTTTTAAACTAAAAGAGGGAAGATTCAGACTAGGTAGAATGAATAAATTTTTTACAACGATGGTGGTGGAACACTGGCGTGGATTGCCCAGAGAGGCGGTAGATGCTCCATTCCTGGAAACATTCAGGGTCAGGTTGGACGGGGCTCTGAGCAACCTCATCTAGTTTTAGATGTCCCTGCTCATTGCAGAGGGGTTGGACTAGGTGACCTTTAAAAGGTCCCTTCCAACCGAAACTATTCTATGATTCTATGGTGAGTCTGGCACAGGGATGCAAAGTTGAAGTTAGCTGTCTCCATGTGTTTAACGTAATTAAAAATAGAAAGTGTATGTTTAAATTAAACATGAGATTTTGCTTATTATAATCTGTACTTGCTTTATTCTCATAGTAGAAAAAAAATATATAGAAGCTGTTGTTTTCCTTGTGAAGCTGTGAGGAATGCTGTGGTTTATGGTAAGATCAGGTGTGGGTTTAGGAAGAGGTGAGCAGAGCAGTTGTAGAGGCTTGGTTTGTGGTCAACCTTGCTCTCCTGTACCTGGTCTGTCCATATCCTCTGAACAAGAGCTGGAAATGGCTCTGGGCTTGCTCAGTCTTCCCCCTTCAGAGTTCTCCAGAGCTTTGCCCAAAGCTGGATCCATGTTTGTATCTAACCAAAGTGAAACTGAGTCTAGGTTAGACCTTACTGCTCATCCTAAAACAGTCCTGCTGCGTCTCCTGAGTCGGAATGGCTGAGGTGGTTCAGTTGTGAGTAGGGAAGGTGGGTGAGAAGTGAAGGTGTAGGACACAGTGAAACAGGAGAACAAGAGATGGAAATACTCCATGACTAACAGGTGGTAACAAGGACGCTGTTTTACTCCTGCAAATGGTAGAGGTTGTGGGTTTCTGAAAGGTGAGGAGGCGGCGGTACCAGTATTTTCCTGTCTGCTCTTCGTACTCAATTCGTAGGTGATGTTTCACGTGTCTTAGGGCCTGGATGTACGAGTTATAAACTGTAATCAGTTAAAACCTACACGTCAAATTGTTACCAGTTTGCAGCGATGAGTTCTGCAAAAATAATAATAGGTGATGAATTAGCCTTCACTCAATGTTGACAACTACAATTTTGTTTTGATTGTTTATTATACTTTATAATGCATTGTTGTATTTTTTTGATGGAATCGAGTAGCACTGGTAGACTGTCACTCTGCCGTTCTTACTAGGCCCTGCGAGGAAGAACAGCCCCTTTTATATTCTGTGCTTGGTGCGCATGTGTGCGTTTCTGTTAGAGTCCCTAAGCTTGCTATCAAAGTAAAGATAACCAATACCTATTTTTTTGGTATATATTTATTTGATAACCAATACCTATATTTTTGCTTTGGGGGAGAGGGACTCAAACCTTTAATAACGCTGAAAAAATAATTTATCCTACGTGTTTAGTGGTTACAGTAAATTTAGAGAGCATGCTGTAATGGTACCAGTGCCACGTGTTAAATTTCACTGGTCAGTCAGTGCTCCTAACCTTCTTACTTGCAGGGCCACAAGAAGTAGATTTAATGAGTTAAAAATAGGAACACTGAGTGCAAAACAGGTTAAATCTTAAGAGTTTTGTAATTCGGCTGGCTATCCTGTCTGTTGTGGCCCTTTTCTGCATCAAAAGAAGTGTGGCCAGTGGGTCGAGGGAGGTGATTCTGTCCCTCTACACTGCGCTTGTGAGATCCCACCTGGAGTGCTGTGTCCAGCTCTGGAACCCTCAACATATTGACCTGTTGGAATGGGTCCAGAGGAGGGCCATGAAGATAATCAGGGGGCTGGAGCACCTCTCTTATGAAAACAGGGTGAGAGGGTTGGGGTCGTTCAGCCTGGAGAAGAGAAGGTTCTGGGGAGACATTATAGCCCCTTCCAGTACCTAAAGGGGCCCTACAGGGCTTCTTATCAGGGATTGTATTGATAGGATGAGGGGTAACGGTTTTAAACTGAAAGAGGGGAGATTTAGATTAGATACTAGGAAGAAATTCTTTACTCTGAGGGTGGTGAGGCACTGGAACAGGTTGCCCAGAGAAGTTGTGGATGCCCCATCCCTGGAAGTGTTCAAGGCCAGGTTGGATGGGGCTTTGAGCAACCTGCTCGAGCGGGAGGTGTCCCTGCCCATGGCAGGGGCTTGAACTAGATGATGTTTAAGGTCCTTTCCAACCAAAACCTTTCTATGATTCTAGCAATGACTGTTTCATTTCCGTGTACTGAAGCCCCTTATGCTGTAGGCTAAAATGGACCCAGCAGCTCCTGCCTGCAGAAGAGCATCCAGGAGTCCAGCTGTACTCACCGTACTCACTCATCGCTTGCCAGCCTCTGCAAACTGGCAAGGTTTTGTACTCTTCACTCAGCAGGGAAGAGCTCTTGCTGCAGAAGCCCAACCTGCTCCTTTTCACAATGTGGCCATCCTCCCATCCTCTGCAGGAGCCGCCGTGCTCCCAGCTGCACCACACACGAGAGGCAGCACCAGCCCTACCGATCTGCCACCCAGAGTCTGCACTGCCAGCCGTACTCTGTGCTTGTAAGTCCGTAATTCATATTTATGAGGATGTTTGCTTCTCTGTGTAGGTTCAAGGTGCAAGTTTCCGGGGTTGGAAGGAAGTGACATCGATGTTCAATAAGGATGACGAACAGCAATTGCTAGCAGGATGCAAGTCTCCCAAATCCAAAGGGTGAGTAAGAACAATTGGTCTATATGCTGTTAAAATACACAAACTGGAACAGAAAATAGCTGTGCGAAGTAGTGAAGGTAGACACTGAGAAGTAGTAGCGTTCAACTCCTGGAAGTTAAATCACAGATAGAGGCTTATGTGCTTTTCAGAATTAGGTATATGTTCAGCTTACAATAGATAAGACACGGTGTAGTAGGAAAGGACAGATATTTTTAGTTCTGTCAGGAAGAAAGGGGACCTTAGCTGCATAATAATTTTTTACTGTAGAAAAGGAGTAAAGGTTTTTGAGTAAAAGGTCATTCCCACCCTCCCCCTTTCCTCTTAAGGATTAGTTGTGGTTGAATTTACAAATTCCTTTTTTTGCATGCTTAACTCCCCTTTGAAGTCTTTTCTACACCTAAAAAGGTTAAGTGGAGTAGCTACACCAGGATCTGCAAATCTTCCCTGTCAGAGCTGAGGTGCTTACTTGGAACAGTTCTGCTGCCGGTACGGTTAGAGCTGTTCTTTGCACAGAACAGGCCTTTTCCCAGGACAGACTGTTTTGCTGTTACAAGTATATGTATGTAGGCTTTTCTGACATGTGCTACCTACCTCGGTTACAAAAGGAGAAAATGTGCCACCTATCAGTATAGATGTTCCAGCCCAATATTAGCTTTGGTAGGACTTGCTGTAGTATATCTTGTTTCCAGTTTACTTTGAAATATGTATATTAAAGTATGCAAGTGTATATATGTGCTTGCAGGGAGATATGTGTGTGTGTGTATATGTATTAACAATTTAGGATATAAATACATATATTTCTATCTCCATTTGAGCCGGTTCAAGAAAACTTCCCAAAAGTTGCCAGCTGCTGTCCCTGTACAATTTTATGGGTGTTATTAAGATGCTAGCTTGCTTCAAGGATTCTTTGCAATTGATGAATATAAGAATCAAGTAACCCAGTGAAGAGAGCAGAGGGATGAAAGCTATCTTTAGATGCAAACTGCCTGTATTTTAAGTTTGGGGGTATTTTCCTATAATTGTATACCACGATTTTTACTTTACTTCTAAAGAAAAATACAACTTTTGAAGTGCACTCCTCCTGAAATATGAGAAAAACGTTCGGAGTCTGTGACTGGCTTTAGCAAGATGAAAATTCTGAGAAATCTAATGGTAAATTTAAAATTCAGTAAAGGAAAAGTCATTTTAAAGGTATTGTTTTGGTTGCTTCTATTTAAATGTGACAGTGTTAAGCTTTAATTAATGGAAAAAAGTTCTTTTAATAGAAATACTAAAAAAATGGTTGTATTTGTGGCTAAGGAATGTGTATGCTCCTAGCAGATAATGTTTTCAATTTGCTCCTTAGCTCATTGAACCCTGAAGGTTGTGTGTTTCACCACTGGTATTCAGCCTTTCCTTGTGGTCCATTATTTGATTACAAACATAACCCTGCGTATAAATTTATGCAGAAACATTTGACGTTCTGTATTTCAAATACTCCACACTGCAAATATGAAATAATTCATACTGAAGGTTCTTAATGGGATAAGAAATGTAATAATATGCACAGCCTTTCAAGTTTCTCTTTGAGAGAGAAAATTAAACAAAGGTTGGTTTTTTTTCTTGGTTTTGGGAGGGGAATTTGGGGAGTTCTTACCAGAAATAAAACCAGCTGGTTTTGATGCAGATGTTTTTGAAAAAAATGCTGGTGTCCTTAAAGTCCTAATACTGTGTTCATCAACTATTTTAGAGTATAAGTTTTAGCTGGCAAGGTGATCATGGCAAGGGGAGTCATGCTTCACCAATCTGATAGCCGCCTATGATAGAATGACTGGCTGGGTGGATGAGGGGAGAGCAGTGGATGTTGTCTACCTTGACTTCAGCAAGGCTTTTGACACTGTCTCCCATAACATCCTCATAGGTAAGCTTAGGAAGTGTGCGTTAGAGAGAGGACAGTGAGGTGGATTGAGAACTGGCTGAGTGGCAGAGCTCAGAGGGTTGTGATCAGGGGCACAGAGTCCAGTTGGAGACCCGTAACCAGTGGTTTCCCCAGGGGTCAGTGCTGGGTCCAGTCCTCTTCAACATATTCATCAATGGCCTGGATGAGGGGACAGAGTGTACCCTCAGCAAGTTTGCTGATGACACAAAACTGGGAGGGGTGGCTGACACACCAGAAGGCTGTGCCGCCATACAGTGAGACCTGGACAGGCTGGAGAGTTGGGCAGAGAGGAACCTGATGAAGTTCAACAAGGGCAAGTGTAGTGTCCTGTGCCTGGGGAGAATAATTCCATACACCAGTACAGGTTAGGGGCTGACCTGCTGGAAAGCAGCTCTGTAGAGAGAGAACTTGGAATCCTGGTGGACAATAGGGTGACCGTGAGTCAGCAGTGTGCCCTTGTGGCCAAGAAGGCCAATGGTCTCCTGGGGTGCATTAAAAAGAGCGTGGCCAGCAGGTCGAGAGAGGTCATCCTCCCCCCCCCTATTCTGCCGTGGTGAGGCCACATCTGGAGTACTGTGTCCAGTTCTGGGCTCCCCAGTTCAAGAAGGACAAGGAACTACTGGGTAGAGTCCAGCAGAGGCTATGAAGATGAGCCAGGGACTGGAGCACCTCTCTTATGAGGAAAGGCTGAGAGACCTGGGTCTCTTTAGCCTGGAGAAGAGAAAACTGAGAGGGGACCTCATCAATGCTTATGAATATCTGAAGGGTGGGTGTCAAGAGGTTGAGGTCAGGCTCTTCTCGGTGGTGCCCAGTGACAGGACAAGGGGCAACAGACACAAGATGGAACAGAGGAAGTTCCGTTTGAATGTGTGGAAAAACTTATTTACTTCGAGGGTGACAGAGCCCTGGAACAGGCTGCCCAGAGAGGTTGTGGAGTCTCCTCCTCTGGAGATACTCAAAACCCTCCTGGATGCGTTCCTGTCCAGCATGATCTAGGTGAACCTGCTTTGGCAGGGGGTTCAGACTAGATGATCTCTGAAGGTCTCTTCCAACCCCTGCAATTCTGTGGTTCTGTGATAACAGGTATACGAAAGGGAGGAACATAGTGCGTAATGTTAAAGCTGGTGGTAGACAAAGCATTTTCCTGTTCCTTCTACTATCTTAGCTCCAGGTTTGGTTTTTGGTTTCCTTTTGGTTAAAGTCCTGAATTGTTCTAATGCATGCTAAAATACTTCATACCATTTCCAAAAGCAGTTCTGTGTAATTCACAGGGGTGGGGGGAGGAGTGCAAGATCTTTTATAATAGGAAATGGCCATTCTGAGTCCTCTTCTGATTGATCACTGCGAGATTCTGCTGTGGTTAGGTTTACAAGTCTATGAGGATGTGTTTTCCCGAAATTGATAGTAATGGATGTGCTGTCGTAGGCTGATGACTAATTAGCATTCCCTGCTATAAAACATAATAAATTAATTGAATGTTTATTACTAACTATTACATGTGTTGTTAAATGAAGAAATTAATCACCTTGTCATTGTTATTTTCCAGGACAAGCCTAAAGTTAAAGGAAGAGATGAAGACTGAAAAGAAGCCAGGTTTTTGGGACAGTTTGGTGATAAAGCAGAATGTCCAATCTAGGAAACCGGATGAGATTGAGGGATGGGAACCACCACAGATCACCGCTGCTGACTCTACCAGTGACGCAGCAGCTTCTTTAAGTGACTATACAGCCTGGTCAGGCTGGGAAGATGAAACCAAAGGCTCCACAAAATACACAAACCTGGCCAGCTCAGGAAACAGTTCCAGGTGGAGTATCAAATCAGCTGGAAAGCTGGTTAGTATTAGACGTCAAAGCAAAGGTAACCTTACTGACAACTGGGAAGAACTAGAATGATACTGGTAATGTGAAATACTTTATAGATAAGAAGAGAAAGGTTCCATGACTTACTCGTGTGTTAAAACCAAAATCAAATCTGCTCAATATTGCACCTTTATACAGTACTTTGTTTTATTCAGATTGTTACAAATTTTTGCTCACCTGATATAAATTTTCTTATTACATTGTTAAATAGCTATGTTTTCCACACTGAAAAAGGTAGAGAATCTATTTTGTGCCTATATTTCACATTCAGACTCTGCAGTATGTTGGATTGTTGGTTTTACCAAAAAAAAAAAGTAATTCCTTAGTGAATGTATACACTGGTTGTAAATTTGACTGCCTTATGTAGGAACTTCCACTAGCTTGAGGTCCTGTTTTTATTCTGGTATTTGAGGGCCACTCAAAATTTTAGTTTTGATGCTGTCCCTTTTTAAATAAGAGTACTGATGTGTTGCCTGCAGGGAGAATGCTTATACTTAGTAGACTGTTTTCCAAATCTTTAGCCTCAGCGTATGCTTCAGCTTGTGCACACAAAATGCTCAACTCTCACAATGTGCTATACTGTGTATGAAGTGGGAAAATACTATTCTAGTGTAATTCCTTCCATCACAGGATCTTCACCGATAGTCAGGTCAAATGGGTCTTCCAGAGGTTTGTTGTTTTGGTTTGTTTTTGTTTTGTTTTGTTTTTTAATATTGAACATTGTTTGACAAAGCTAAGCCTTTCAGTTTTTAAGATGCTTGTTATGCCAAAAATAAAAGTGATTGAAAATTTGGAAAGCAGCAGTGAGTAGAGTATAAGAAGATCTTGATTTTCAGTATCCGTAGTCCTGAATCTAGGGGTAAGTTGCTTCTTATGGAAGGGCATGTGTTTTCATTTTCAATAGCTGATCCTTGTACTACAAACAACTTTTTTGTTTTGTACTGTATTGTTCCTCCTCCCTCCCCTCCCCCCCAGCCCCATAAGCAGTGATTGAATTATACTCTCTGGCATTTTCAGATAACCGAGTAACTGAGCCATTGCAAGTATGTGCATGCACACAACTTCTGAAGCATTTTTGTTATAAAGCTCAGTCTTATTAGCTACTGATATTTTAATTTTTGGTAAAAGAAGGTGAAGTGTTAAACTTGAGATGTGAAATGTATATAAGAATACTAAAAGTGCCTCTTTCTAGCATTTTGTCTCTCATTAGCAGTGCGGCTGATGTCAGATCCAAAGTTGGTTTCCACTTTGTTTATATGACCTGTATAAATACTACTTTAACATTCATGGAAAGAAATCAAACCAAAAGTTTCATAAAAAAGGAACAGTAGGCCTTTTCTCTCTCCTGATTGTTAAACTGGTATAACCGAACTGAAAGCTTGTTGACTGCCTGGCAGTATGGCCAGTACGGTCAGAAGTTCAAGTTAGCGTTTCAGAGAAAATCAGCGTTTTTACAACAAAGCATATACCTTTATATAATGGATATCTTGTAAACGTATTTTTGCAAGAAGCTTGTGCTGATGAAAAGGGATGCATGCAATTTTCTTCTAAGCTATTCATTTATAGTTTTCTGGCTTACAGTTCCTGCAGAGCTGCTTTTTTTTTTTTTTTTTTTTTTTGGGAGATTCCTGTTGAGATGTACCTGGAGGGAAACGGTAGCAAAACGGGGTTTTTTTGTTGTTGCGGTTTTTTTTCGCCAGTATTAATAGGATCTTAAAAGATGTTGTTCTTAAGCTTATATAAAAGAACATCAGTGCTTTGTGCTACAAAACAGGATCTTGTAAGTGGCAAATATATTTGTAAAATTGGCACTAGATATTTAAAAAAATACTAATAGAGGGGAAAGGGTTAGCGTTTATGTTGCATCATTTAGTCTGCGAATAAACTCTGTATTTGCCTTGGCAAATACGTATGCTGAGGTTAATTATAGGAAAGAATTAGTGTTCTTGGGTAAAGTATGCTGCATTTTATAGTTTGTGGAATACCCTCTAAGGCATGAGCTAGTATTTAGTTTGGTTGTTGGTGCTGACCTAAAAGAACAGAAAAAGATCTGCTGGCAGCCCTCAATATTTTGCTGTCAAAGATGGGCTGAGAACTTTTAATTTCCCTCCGGAAGAAACTATTTATACTGTGACCAGTAAAGGTTTTGCCTTGCACATTATACTGTCAAGTGCCTGTTTCTCACCTTGATGATGTGTTTGATGCACAGCTTAGCTGCGACATTTTTCAATTTGTTTTTAATTGTGTGATAAAGAATATGCTCACAAAGCTGAAGCCTATTATAAAACAAAATTGCATCTGAGTGGGAAATTGAGATATGTAACCTTAAGGTTTAACTCCTAGTCATGAAAGTTTTGGTGTGCTTTTTAGGTGATATTTCTTCAGAAATAATCGTTCTAGGGATGAACATTATTAAATTTAATATAATTTATTGTTATGCTTTAATAATGTATTTGTCTTTTGAGAACTCACTGGTGTGAGCTTTTCTTCTCTTATGTTTATAAACTTGTCTGAATTTTCAGAATGGGGTCCTCTTTTCTTTTACCTTCTTTAGATGCTTAACCACATTATACATTTATGGGCTTAAGCTATACACAGCTCCATATGTGGAATAAGTGTAGACTATGTCCCTAAATATTTGTTTTGAAATTGCGTTTCAATCTATGTGAAATGGTTTAGAAGAAGGTAGCATTAAGATTGTATGATAAGATTGCACAAAATAAAATATAGTTTATATTGCTTTCTCGTAGCCAATCTGCATGATTGTTGGTGTGGTTTTAACGGGAATTAAAAGCTTCATGTGGCTGTAACTGGTCACTTAACTCTAAGCAAAGTTCTTTCTGAGTATTTTTATTTATTAGCATCATTTGAAAAGAAAAATAGTATTTTCCATATGAATAAAGATTTAGTTTGAACTGAAATGCCTTATTCTTTGATATATATTTTTTTTTTTTGTCCCATTTTATTTGTCACGTGAACTTGTTTCCGGCTGCGTGAATGTTACTCGCATCATTGTAGAATGCGGCCGAGGGAGTGATGGCTGTGTCTGCCCAAACTCAGTGAATCACGCTGTCTCAGAAGCTGCAGCATCCTAGCTTTAAAGCATCACCCATTGCTTTCACAGTGGGAGGAATTCATTAGTTTTGACAAACTGCAAATATTTTGGTTTACTGGTATTTATTGGTTTAAACATTTATTTTATTTTTAAATTTCTTGGCTGTTATGAGAGCTTGGGCAGCGCAGCATTCTTTCCTTGAAGATTTCACCAGCTCCGTGTAAGCTGGAGGACCTGGAATGCTTTTGCGTACACGGGCCCCGTGAGGAGGTGAGACCTGCACGTCCTGGGCTGTGACAAAGCGAGGCGCAGCCGCTGTTACCGTTAGGTCGGCTGCAGAAAGAAGCCTGTTGTCACCACCCCGTTCTTGCGCTCCAGTCTGCTGGCTCTGTTGTTGTCCAAGTAGGCTTAGCAGGGAACATTTAGGCAAAACGTTTCTTACCAGAGCGTGTGAAGTAGCTGAAACAGGAAGTTTTATCCATACGAGTTACATTCTTAGGGAAAAACCCCTGTATGGAGACACCTCTGATGCTACGCAGGTGGGTCAGGCACACATCTGGGCGGGTGAAAGGGAGTGGGGGGGACCTGTGTTCCCAGACCCTGGGTAGACAAGGACCTTGCCCAGGTGAATTTGGCCTGGCACCTGTCTCAATTTCCACAACTTTAAATGCTTCGTAATGACAAACATATCAGGTGACAAAACTGTATGTCCTATCTCTGCACAGTCTGAAAAGAACACGAACGCATGTGTTTTTTATCCGTTTCTTGCACATCTGAACGTTCTTACTGATTTCTTTCTTTCCCCTGAGTGCCTGCTAGTTGTTTTCTGATGTGCAAGTAAACGAAACCAGCACTATGAAGAAGAAAAATAATTTCCTAAAAGGCTTAGTCCCTGATGACAGTTTGCTAAGGTGTGGATCATTAGATGTCCGTCCATCTCTCAGAAACGTCTTGCAGCGTGACGCTGCTTTGTGCCATACGAGAGAGAGATCCCGAGGTTAGGCAAAGAATCCAGTTTAGAAATTGAGGCAGTTGCATTTCTTGTAAGCGCAACCAGCGTAATAGCAGAAAAAAATGCTTTTTCTATAGTTACAAAGCAATAAAGAGCACGAAAGCAATCAGACAACGGGGATATAAATAGTAGAACATAATATGAAATACATAATAGTAAAGTATAAGGAGGGGATGGTTTTTCATATGATATTTACCATCTTTTCACTGATACTGAATAAAGAAATACGTGCTGGATTTGGGAAGAAAATTTTCCTATTCCGTATCTAGTCCTTACAAGAAGATGCAAGAAAGCTACTGTATTCTTTTCAGTCTGTAATCATCTGGTAAAAGCTTGGCTGGCACTTAAATTTTTGTGCTCTTGAGACCCAAATAACACCAGTGAAAGCTTAATAACATGTTTTGAACTGCAAGTTTGCTGCTGGAAACAAAAAAGCATTACTCTCTTCAGAGAAAAACGCTCAGCTGTGTTTTGTAAGACTAGTTTGCCCACTACTGAAAATAATCATGTGATATTTTGCTTTCTGGTTGCTCTAATCCCTTGTACTGAGAAAACGGATTGAACAGTTGAGTTTAAACAATTTTTCAGAGAATTGGCTAGTTTAATTATTTGAGGTTGTATAGTAAACAGCTCAGGTTTGATATGGAACCATTACTTTTTAAAGTTAGCAATGTCTTCTGGTCTGTCTTATCTTGTACCTCTTTCCTTGAAAACCCCCAAATGCTCTTGTCTTGAGCACCTCGTTTGTCCGGCAGCCGTGCGATTGTCCCCAAGGTTGCACTGCTGGATTCTTCTGGTACTGGAGAGATGGAGAGAGTACTGGGTGCGTGTGTTTGTGCTGGAGAAGGGAAGGGAGACTCCATAGTCCAAATACTGTACTAGGTATTTTTTTTTTTCTGCTGCTATTAATAATTAATATTAGTTATTCTTTGCTTTGTTTTATTTTTGTACTTGCCCCCTGTTAGCTTTTTTTTCTGGTCACACTTGCAAAGACCTCTCTGATTACATAAAGGCCTAATCTTTGCTGGTTCTCTCACGACGGGTACCCTCTTTCAGGCAGACTTGCCCTTCAGTTTAACGCCTGTAAACAGTTTATCTTTGGAACATTTGGGCAGAAACTTGGCAACCAACATTTGACAGGACAAACAAAGGAAAACAAGTCAAGCATCACTTCCCATTAGGAAGTAAACTATTGTTTGATAGGATGGGAGCACAAGATTCCCAGAAGTCATGCTACAGATACAGCAATGCTGCACATAGGGTTATTTTGAAAATTAGAGACATAGTGAAATATATACTTGCTTCTTTTTGTTGTTGTTTTTTTATAAAACCACACGCCTCCCGACGTGCGCTGACCGGTCTGCGCAGTGTGGCTGTCGCGCAGCTGCTCGTGAAAAGAGCACGTGCGTTGGTGAACCAGAGCCTCGTGGCCAAGGTGGCCAGCCTGTGGGCAGCTACAGCCACGCTGGAGGGTCCGAGCTCCTGAGCTGTGCGGTGAGAACTGGCTGCACCGGGGACAGTGGGAAGGTTTCCGAGACAAGGGAAGGAGCAGATGCTCTAGCATCGGGGAATGAAGCACAGTGTAAAGAGAAGTAAGAAGTCCAGAATATCCTGATCTCCTTCTATGACAAAATAACCAGATTATTGGACGAGGGAAAGGCTGTTGATATTGTATACCTGGACTTTAGAAAAGCATTCGATACTGTCCCCCATACAATTCTTGTGGAAAAACTGGCTTCACGCGGCCTGGATGAGCATACGATCTGCTGGGTCAAGCAATGGCTGACTGGAAGGTCCCAAAGAGTGGTGCTCAATGGATTTAAATCCAGCTGGCGGCCGGTCACAAGTGGTGTGCCTCAGGGCTCAGTGTTAGGACCATTTCTGTTTAATGTCTTTATTGATGATCTTGACAAGGACATAGGGTGTATCATCAGCAAGTTCGCAGATGACGCCAAGTTAAGCAGGAGTGTTGATTCCCAGGAGGATAGGGAAGCTCTACAGAGAGACCTAGATAGATTGGAGCATTGGGCCAAAATCAATGGCATGAGTTTCAACAAGGGCAAGTGCCAGGTTCTGCACTTGGGCCACAACAACCCCAAGCAGCGCTACAGGCTTGGGGAAGTGTGGCTGGAAAGCTGCCTGGAAGAAAGAGACCTGGGGGTTCTAATTGACAAGCGGCTGAATATGAGCCAGCAGTGTGCCCAGGTGGCCAAGAAAGCCAACGGCATCCTGGCTTGTATTAGAAATAGTGTGACCAGCAGAAGTAGGGAGGTGATTGTGCCCCTGTACTCAGCACTGGTGAGGCCACACCTGGAGTATTGTGTCCAGTTTTGGGCACCTCAATACAAGAGAGATATCGAGGTGCTGGAGCGAGTGCAGAGGAGGGCAACGAAGCTGGTGAAGGGCCTGGAAAACAAATCTCATGAAGAGCGATTGAGGGAACTGGGACTGTTTAGTATGAGGAAGAGGAGGCTGAGGGGAGACCTCATCACTCTCTATAACTACTTGAAAGGACACTGTAGAGAGGTTGGTGCTGGTCTCTTTGCACAGGTAATTAATGACAGAACAAGAGGGAATGGCTTCAAGCTCCAGCAGGGTAGGTTTAGACTGAACATTAGGAAAGAATTTTTCACAGAAAGAGTGGTCGGGCATTGGAATAGGCTGCCCAGGGAGGTGGTTGAGTCACCATCCCTGGATGTGTTTAAGAGCCGTTTAGATGTGGTGTTGGGGGATATGATATAGGGGAGAACTTTGTAGTGTAGGGTAGATGGTTGGACTCGATGATCCCAGGGGTGTCTTCCAACCTGGATGATTCTATGATTCTAATATCCGAGACTGTTCCTAGGGGGATTAGTGTCCCGGTTTGAAGTAAAACCGAACCAATTTTCTGTTCTGTAACTTTACATCCTAGCTAGGCCTCCTCTAACTCTCTGAAATTAACGGCATATCGTGGAGAAAACTGCTCGTTCTCAGAATGATAAGCCCAGTGTTTGTGCTCCAGGCCAAGGAATGGTGAGCAGAGAGGCCCTTGCTTATACTTATTGCTCTAACTACCAAGGTCAGCCAATTTCGTTATTTGCCCCCTTAGAGGGTCGGAAACAGAAAAAACGTAGAGGGGTCACATCGGTGGGGAGGAGTGGACAGGACAGGTGACACAAACCTGACCAACTGGGGTATTCCATCCCATCTGCCCCATGCTCAGTATAAAGGCTGAGGGATCAAAGGGTCAGCCCCTTCCTGCGATGGCCGACGTCCAGAGAGGACTCTGGCTGTTCATCTGCCTTTGATCCCGATCCGTGTGTTGCTGACTCCAGAGCTGGAATCCAGTTCCCATTCGTCACTGAGTCCAGTCTGGGACTTCCCCAGTGCCTGCCGGTGATGTGACTGTCATCCTGGGAGCTTGATACGGTTTTGTATATATTGTATCTATTTCATTATTTTCATCTTTATTTTTATTTTAATATTAATTCTTCATTAAAGTAGTTTAGTTCATTCTAAACTTCTAAATCTCCTTATCTCTTTCTCCTCCTCTCTCCTCTTTTGGGGGGGAAGGAGGAGGGAGAAGGGCCATCTGTCGATCTGGTTTTGGTAAATTAGGCCAAAACCATGACAATTAGTATTGGTGTTTATTATTAGGCCAGGGTTTTAGTGTTAGAGAATCGGAACTGACACACACGAGTCCTTTTTCCTGGTGTTCTTTCTCAGTTGTCCCATTCATAGATTCATAGATTGGTCCAGGCTGGAAGGGACCTCCAAAGGTCATCTAGTCCGACCTCCCCGCAGTCAGCAGGGACACCCCCAACTAGATGAGGCTGCCCAGGGCCCCGTCGAGCTTCACCTTGAATATCTCAAGGGAAGGGGCCTCAACCACCTCCCTGGGCAACCTTTTCCAGTGTTCCACCACCCTCAGAGTAAAGAACTTTTTCGAGAATGGGATTCTTGGCTGTGATGATCAATTGGAAAGAATACACCCTGTGCGCAGGTACAGAATGTAGGTTTTGGATGCCTTTAAGACTGGTGTTGTGTAACTCATAGCAAGCACTTCTATAGATCTATTCCATACTGCTGTACCTATAAATTAGACTTAATTAATCAAAAAACGTAGAAGGCAAGTGCGGGTAGTAGAAGCTTTAAACGTAGGCTCAGAAGGCAGCATATGGGTAGCTTGCAGCAAGAACTCAAGTGGTGGTGGGATGAAACTATTGAAGTTTCAGTTGAATTCAACAGCTCCATCCAGTGTCCTGCTTCTTCAAATACTGGACTTACGGGACTTTCAGCCTTCCCCCCTCCTCCCTCCCCCATCTCTGCTCTCTTACCAAATTCTCTGGGATCTCTAAGATAAGAGCTCTTTCCATCCTTCCCTCTCTTCGCTGAGATCCCAGGGTTCAGGTGCTATATGCAGCTGGCTTTCTTCATCTCAAGACTTTTTTCTCTCCTTACACTCCCCTCGTACCCACATTGATGATGTGAACTGGCTTTCCATTTATTCTTCTGGTTCCCATTTTCCTCTCAGGTATGACTTAAGCCTTCTAATCCTCCAAGGGAGGGACATTTGGCCTGTGCCTTCTCTTGTTTTAGTTCTCAGCTTTTAAATTGACTTCGAACTTCTCTTCACCATCAGTGTGGGCTGTTTTCTGATTTGATGTGGTTTTATTTTTGTTATTGACCAAGTGAACTTGCCTAACAATTAATGTCTCATTAATTTAACTTCTTTTGTCACAGGCTTTTATGCTATTGGTGAGGTTTGTTCTCAGCATTCATCTTTGACTTCTGCTTTTTGGTGTCTCATGATTTTGATGATTCTCCGTTAGCGTCAGGATAGTTTTTTCCCTCTTAGGGGGAATTATGTGGATGAATTACATGCTAGAGGTTAATTATTTGTTTGTTTGTTTTATTGCCTTTAGGGCTGCAAAGATGATTAGGGGCCTGGAGCATCTCTCTTACGAGGAAAGGCTGAGGGACTTGGGTCTTTTTAGTCTGGAGAAGAGAAGGTTGAGGGGGGATCTGATCAACACCTATAAATACTTAAAGGGAGGGTGTCAAGAGGAAGGGGCCAGTCTTTTTTCAGTGGTGCCCAGTGACAGGACAAGAGGAAATGGGCACAAACTTGAACATAAGAAGTTCCATCTAAACATGAGGAACTTTGAGGGTGGCAGAGCACTGGAAGAGGCTGCCCAGGGAGGTGGTGGAGTCTCCGTCTCTGGAGACATTAAAAACCCGCCTGGACACATTCCTGTGCAGCCTGCTCTAGGTGGACCTGCTTTGGCAGGGGGGTTGGACTAGATGGTCTCCAGAGGTTCCTTCCAACCCCGTATCATTGCTTCTGTGATTTAACGTTTTTATCTGTAGTGCCTTGTCCTAGGGACACGCTTGGTCCTAGGATGCCACGCAGCGAGGTAGCTGCTGCCCACATGTGGCTGCGATGCTTTGACCCTTTCTTTTCCTTAGGTGAGTACCTGAACATCTAGCCCCATGATTAAATATTCACTGAGGGCTAGAGAAGATTTATTATTATATGCGAGTGGAGTAGGTGCCGCTGAAAAGACGGCAGAGGAACAGTTCCATGAAAATTACCCTTAGGAATACTAACTTCTGATTTTGGTTGGATCTGCAACTTGAGCTGACTGGCTGATTCTGCAGCTGCATCAGTGCCTGGCACGGCATAGGGGAGAGGAGGGCGAATGTGACATGGGACACAACACAATCCCAAATGTAGCTTTTGACACAGGGAGTCCCCAAAATTCAGGTTCTAACCGTGAAGATCTGGAGTGAAATGGGACCTCTCATGGACTGTGAAAGAGGTGAGCTCTCCTCAGCTTTTCAAAGCAAGAGTGCGGTTCCTGTGTCTGACCTTGCTGGAGGTAAGTCAAGTCTCGTGCTCTCCTGGGTCGAAAGTTAAGCATCTCCAGTTTGCTGCTTGACTTAACTGCCCTGCTTCTCTCTAGCCATCGCGGAGTGACTTCCTGGGCACTTTCCCCATGGCTTCTGTAAGAAGCTGCAGAGTACTTTGTTGGTTAAATTTGGGTTACAAGACTCCTAAGTACCAAATGCTAAATCAGCTGTGACTGATTTTGTGAAGTTTGAAGTTCTCTTGATGGAATAAGTTTCTGGTGCAATTGTCTGGCTTCAAGTGATGAGGCTTAAGAAATATGTACACTCCGGCTTGCTCTCCTTCTATATGTACATATACATGTATATGCCAGACTTAGAAGTTGAGAGCAATAGCATAAATGCAAAATCAAGAAATTTTTCCTCTTATTCATTGCCTCCTTTACAAGTGTGTGAATTACTTTAATGATTAATTGACATGCAGCTGAATATGAGCCAGCAGCGTGCCCAGGTGGCCAAGAAAGCCAATGGCATCCTGGCCTGTATTAGAAATAGTGTGACCAGCAGAAGTAGGGAGGTGATTGTCCCCCTGTGCTCAGCACTGGTGAGGCCACACCTGGAGTATTGTGTCCAGTTTTGGGCACCTCAATACAAGAGAGATATCGAGGTGCTGGAGCGAGTGCAGAGGAGGGCAACGAAGCTGGTGAAGGGCCTGGAGCATAAGTCGTACAAGGAACGATTGAGGGAGCTGGGACTGTTTAGTTTGAGGAAGAGAAGACTGAGGGGAGACCTCATCACTCTCTATAACTACTTGAAAGGACATTGTAGAGAGGCTGGTGCTGGTCTCTTCTCACAAGCAAATAACGATAGAACAAGAGGGAATGGCTTCAAGTTGCAACAGGGTAGCTTTAGACTGGCCATTAGGAAGAAGTTCTTCACAGTAAGAGTGATCAGACACTGGAATGAGCTGCCCAGGGAGGCGGTTGAGTCACCATCCTTGGATGAGTTTAAGAGTCACTTAGATGTGGTGTTGGGGGATGTGGCGTAGGGAAAAACTTTGTAGAGTAGGGTAGATGGTTGGACTCGATGATCCCAAGGGTCTTTTCCAACCTGAATGATTCTATGATTCTATGATTATTGGCTCAAAAATACACTCCTAGGAGTGTACATACACAGGAGGCCAGGGAGCAGAGGTTTACTTTGAGGCATGACCCTTCTCACGGGTTACACAAGTCAGTGCTGGTGTAAAGGGCAATGAGATTAATTCAGGTTGTCAAAATAGGTTCTTTATTACAGGAGAGGTATTTATTAACAAGCTCATTATCATGAAGGTGAAATCCTCTCCCCTTTCCATCTCGTGAAGAGATTAAAAAAAAAGAAAAATTAAAAACACACAGCACAAACCCTATTGATCAAAATCAAAACCCAATTGATCACTGCCTTAGCTTTTTGCTTAGGTGACACAATTAAAATCTATCTTCTTATGCACTGATGACTTCACACCAGGTAGTCACTTCTAATCAAGCTCTGTTACTTGCCTGTTCTAAGACTTACAATCACTAAATGTTTAACTAGCTGCTGGAACTGCTCCCAAAGCTGAGTTTTGCTGAGTGGTAAAAGGTGATAATGCTGCTCGTGACAGTGTGATTCGGCACTCGCAGGCTTTACGATTGTAAAAAAATATTCTCATAGCCCTGCACTGAAATGCTCCTCAGGGTATGGGTGCAAGTTTCTTCTTTTTTTTTTTAAACCGGGAAGAAATGTTTAAAAAGCCACCTTTTGGAAGTGGGAGTCCTGGTGGACACCAAGTTAAACGTGAGCCAAGCACTGTACCCTTGCCGCAGATGAGGTTAATGGTATCCTGGGCTGCATCAGGAGGAGCATTGACAACAGGTGGAGTGAGGTGATCCTTCTCCTCTACTGGTGAGGCCCAGAGAGGTTGTGGAGTCTCCTTCCTTGGAGATACTCAAAAAGCTGTCTGGACATGGTCCTGGACAACTAGTTCTAGCTAGCCCTGCTTGAGCAGGGAGGTCCCTTCCACCCTCAACCATTCTGTGACTATAGGATGAAGTACTGGAGCACAGGACTACAAGCTAGAGTCCCGCTGCTTGTCATCTTAAGCACTGCTTCCTCAGACCTGTGTGAGGGCCTTGTTACCCAGCCTACACCAGAAAGTGTCTCAAAACCTGTCCTTCAGCCTATCTGTTGCAGAGGAACTGAAAAATCAATTATCACAGACACTGACTTTTCCAAACGATTTAAAGTCACCTCTCTCCCTTCTCAATTTAGAGGCCAGGGGAGGTCCCTCTCCATAATCTTAATACCTTTCCCCAGTTCCCACATTATTCGCATCTTCAGCAGTGGGCAGCTTCCCAGGTAATGGTGTGTCCCTTAAGAGCTTGCATTTTGTCTGCAGGAGGGATGGTTCCTTGCAGTCCCTGATCAGAGACCTTCAGTGAGCGCCACGGGTGAAGAGCTCAGCACAGTATTAAACCAAATGCTGACTTTAGAACCTTTCTTCACAGCTTTCAAAGAAAGCAGGCAGCATCTTAAGATACCTTAATTGAAAGAAAAACCCCACAAAGCCCTGTATTGAAAAATCCACCTATCAGCAAGTTCAATGGATAAGGTTGGTGTAACGCTGAAATTAAAGTGAGGAAAACTACCTCCTGAGGAAATAAATACTCTCCTCTTCTTGTATTAACAGTCCAGGTATCCTATTAAAAAGTGCTAATACAACCCATTACTGAAAAGCAATGTCACTTGCACTGCTTGCATGCTTCTCATTCCAGTACCAATTACTGCAGAGAATGGAAAGATCTTATAAAATTCAAATGGATTCTAGGAATAATAGATAAAAACATGATTTATTACGCTGTACAAAACTAGATTCAGAACAAGCAAGTGCAGAATATAATACATGATTTATTTTTTCTGTACATTACATATTTCTTAAATTTCATTGACAAATCCAAAACTTCCCTAATTTATCCGTTACCTGCCTAAAGCCAAACAATTAATTTTGTTCTACAGGATAGAAAATAGCTTCCTGGAGAATTTATCATCTGATTAACTTGGCAGTAGGTGCTTCAGCTCAGACTGACTTTCAGCATTTCCCACAGCTTGTGAAGACTTGTCAGGTTAGAAGCTCAGCTGGCAGTATGATGTCCTGCCACTGTACCAGTCTAGAAACAAGCAACTCCATCCTCATTAAAATTACAATAATGTCTTCTTCTCAGAAGATGAATTAATGCAGTTGCATTTGTAACCATACCAAACAGTATAAATGAAGGCTGTAGCTACCATAAAAAAAAAAAAAAAAATTACTTTCCAGTAGCCCCAGATCTGTCTCTTGAGTTAAGCAGGATGTGCTGAGATAGGTTATATGTTTAATAAAGTCCTTAAGAAAAATAAATATTTTTGCATAATGTATGTACAACTATTGGTTGATTTCCTTCATTCATAGGTTCAAAGACAGCTACAACCACAGCGATATTTTATTCATTAGCTCACCATGATTAATGCCACCTTGGTAACTGATGAGTCCAAGAGAATATTGGCCTATTCTTTATAATAGTGCAAATTATATGGAGGTGTTTTGAAAACAGTGGCTTAAGGAAAGAAGGATTAACAAAAAAACCCTCCTTTGGTCCCTATAAGAGTAGTTTAACTCTTCCATGAAATTTTCAAAACTCCCCCACATAATTTTAACAAACTATTAAGGCGTCAAAAGATTGGATTTAAAGTTGAGATTAAAATGTTCCTTCTTGGACTAGAAAAGAAGTCCACTGAAGATTTCCCGACAATGAAATTTTCTTAGTGTGTCTCCTCCTCAGCTCTTTTCTGCACAAACACAGTATGCCAAATAAGCCTGTCTGATCATCTCCTCCATATTTTTTTTTTTTACTACAACAAGACATTACACTTAAATATATTGCACAAAAAGCATAACGTATCCTGCCTGACTCTCCACAAAAATGGCCACAAAACACAGGAGAACAACTACCCAACGTCTCAAAATTTGAAGAGATCGATGAAATGCTGAGGAGATACTGGCATGAGACAGGTGTCTGGATCACTGGCTGTGCAGGGGTGTCCTGTATCCTGCAAGATCAAGGAGACAAAAAAGTAAGTTCTCTTTCCATACTTGCAATCTCCCTCCACCCCCAACTTAAAAAAAAAAAAAAAAAAAGGGCAAAACTTCAGATATAGGCACATGCAACTATTTCCACTGTAAAACTGATAGGAACTTGCTCTTTTTAAGAATTCACCATATTTCTATTACTGTTTTAGAGTAAGTTGTTCAGAAAATAGGCCTTTCTAGTTTGTCTGAGGTAGTGCAGGATAGCTTCAGATTTCAGGAAAAAAGACAACCAAACCACCCACCTTCTCCTCCTGCCAAAACCGGAACCTGAGTCAGAGCTCTTGAAAAAAGTTTCATATTCCTTATTTGTTATTTTTTGATGAGAGTAATTAATAAAAAGCACCTGCTTCATTGAACATGAATTATCTGTTTAATGAAAGTCTGAAATCAACTACTTCAGGGGGGAAAATTAGCTCCTTGCTTTCAAAGTGAAGGGCAGCAGATACTTCCAAAAAAAAAAACCAAAAACCACCACACCCCAAAAAACAACAACCAACCAAACCCCGTGAAAGGTTTTTCAACTTTGCTTGTTTTTCTTTTTCCCCTCTTTCACTCCTACTATTTTCCCACCTGGAAGCATTGCCTTAAAACAGAAGTTAGCACCCAGGCAGGCCAGGAATATAGAGAATGATCAGGATGGAAAGGTTTGGCATTACAAGTTGACTAAACCTGCAGTGTTTTCTTTAAACTTGAACTTAGCACGATTGTCTGATTACGATTCAAATTCCTTTTCAAATGAAATGTTCAGTTTTGCACAGTATTAGAACCCTCTAAAGGAAGGAAAGGCTAGAGGTGTAACTAGAAGAAGGTCCCAGACAGTTCAAGGGAGAGGTTCAATAATGTTGATCAATAATGTTGTAAGGCTCAGAAACTTAAAGGGGTTCTCTCCCTTTTCTACTGGAGTTGATGAATTCATCATGTGGGGCAAGAAAACTAAAGTAAATACATGGTATGTAGCTCAGACCACTGCAGTCTTAATTTCTTTCGTTTCCATAGGACGTGAAGTTACATGCAATTCAGTTAATAGATGGAAAGAACCCATAAGTGAATTATTTTTTTTTTCCTCACTTGGAAACTCACATATGGAAAGTGTTGTCAAAGATGCCACATTCCCTTTCAAAGTCTTTGCAACAGCAAATGCACTAGGGTGAAATACATTCTAAATACTACTCAGCTTTTCCAATTAAAATTGTTACTCAACAGATATAGTATCTGTATTTTTCAATCAAGTCTCTAGCTGACTGCATGAAAATATCATGTGGTATCACCTCCTCATTCTCCCTCTTTGTTTAATAATTGCTTTAACGCCCCCTGAGAACCAGTTGTTACATTCATGACATACAGAGGGAAAAACAAATACCATAGAGAACAGAGAAATAGATTAGACCTCAGGTAGAACTGCCTGTTTGGGGAAGTGGCAGATGAGAAAGAACAGAAGACTAAGACCAGAAGTGTTAAACCTAACACCTTCGTCTTGAGATGACATCTGCAAGGAAGAGATACACCACAGCAGAAAACACTCCCAAAGGCAGTTGCTAATGAACTATCATCTTCTCTACCCACTGCCATGTCAGTGTTATGTCAGTACTTTTCTAGCTTCCAGGAAAAAAACATCATCAGAATTAGGATTCTGGGAAAGAAGCTAGAGTTTATCCCCTTTTAGTGCTGCTTTATACTCCTAAATATTTTAGACTGAATTTGAAACGTGCTATCTGCTTTGCTCTGCACATCATAAAAACATTTTTGAAAGCTCTGCTCAGTCAGAAATTACAGGTCCAAATCTCAGTAAGGTCAGTTCTTGGGGTTTTTAGTTATTAAAACCAACAGAAACAGCAATTTTACAGTGAAAAGAGTGATGAGGACTGAAAAGAAGAATCATAACTTTCTTGTAATTATGATTATTCTGCCTTCCAAGAAAAATGTACTTCCCTTGAAATGACATTTAATAAATAGTGTTCAAATCATACTGATTTTCAATGTATCTACTTAAAGCTAAAACAGAATTCTTTTTAATCAACAAGAGAATTCACCAGGAGAAGCTTTTTCTTGGAAATGTAGTTTTCCTCCTCAAATTTTATCATAAATAGACACTAAGAAGCTTCCATAACAGCTTTGGAGCTACAAAAAGAGTCCCTTTCTGTATAATTATTTCCACCATTTCTTCATTCAGAAAGCAATGTTATAATTGCCTCCCCCCACTCTCCCAAGTCATATGCAGCCGGTTTTGGGAATTTCTTTTCAGAGACACTCTTTCATAAGAGTACGTATGACTAGAGCACTCCAAGTGGAATAAAATCAATTTTAGTAGCTTTGCATTAAAGAAAATTATCTGAGGTTCATTTTACTCTTTACAGATTTAAGCACTGAATTGAATACATCAGGCAGTATAGAAACAGTTTATAAACACTGAGCACAGAGAAACCTATTTCTTAACAAAATCTGGCTGATCTCACTGACACCATGCATCTATGTTCATTAGAAGTTGAATCATGGTCCCTAAGCTTAAATGGCATTAACAGAGAATATGGCAATAGTAAAAAACAAAACTGATGAAAAACTGAGATGGAAAGTCATCACTACCTTATCTAATAGGGAAACAAGAAACAAAAGTATTCCTGCCGCTAAACTGATATGGGGAAACAAAATCAAAATAAAGAGTATCAAACGATTAGAAATGAACACGTTATTCACTTCGACATTACAGAACTGTCAGCAATGAGAACAGATGAGACACACAGGAAATACCTTGAGTAACAAAGCAAGGTGGTAGTCCTTTGAGATCGTGAAGAAGGAAGCAGGAAGGAGAGCCGTAAAGTAAAAGAAGCAGAGTTAAAAGTTTATTGAAGCTGGGGTTCATGTGCCATTTAGAAAAATACTCTCTTATTCTTGGCAAAAATCAAGCAGCTGGAGAACCAAAACCAGAACAAGCCCCAAGACAACTAAATCCCAGATGTGAAGCATATCGCAAAACAGTTACACTAATTTACATAAAGCCCTGGATACTGAAAGAAGATAAAGCATTTCAACTTCTATGGCGATCTCTGGGATAACTCAGTGTGCTACTGAGTGAGCAAAGAAAATAAAAGATCTGCCCACAATCGCAGCGTGGCCTAGTGGAACAGAAGAAATAGTATACATAAAAAGTATTCACAGAGGCATTAGTCAATAATTAGTTTGCCATTACTTTTACATTACTGAATTACATATTTTTCCTCACTTTCATCATGGACAAATCTTTTACTTATAAGTCACTTCTGACAGTCATTCAATATGAAGAGTCTCTTATAATCATTCCCTCCTTTAACGCAGAAGAGTACAAGATGTTCTATTATATCACTGTACTTCCTACAATGGATTGAGCGGTCAGTTGGTCTCAATCTTTCAGGTCTTTTCCAACCTAAATGATTCTACGATTGATTTTTTTCTTATTGTATTTAACATTACTATGGTCACAGGTTTTGAGCAAGTACAGGAATACAAATGCTGCTTCCTGAAAAGCTCTTACAGACTTGTTAAAAGTAGCACTAAGATTATTATAGCACAGTGAAAAGTGAGATTTCCCTACTTGAACTCTTTGCTAATTCAATTCAGCAGCCGTCAGTCCCTTCTTTTGCAAGGCCTTCTTTAAAAGAACACAAAATGCAGGACTGAAAGAATTTCCTAGGTCACCAAGTGTAGCTCTCTCATGCTGCCAGCAATTACATTATATTATCAATTTCATAAACTGATGAAAATTCTTCTCATCACGAGCTAGGCCTGCGCTTTGTGACTATTTCAGAAGCTCGGGGCTTTGGTTCTTAGAAACTTAACTCTCAGCATAAGTTTACCCACAACTAGTTTCTACAACTTATTTGCATCAAGGCTGTCCTTTAGCTTAAATAATGAAATAATTTCCTTAAGCAGTTTCACATTTATTCATCCCTTCTCTGTCTCTGAGATATGGAGGGCAGTTAAAGCTTACTAGCTTTAACACAGCCAATTTAAAAGAAAGAAACATCTCCTAGTCTTCATGCCCTCGTCACTTCAGTACTTTTTCATCTGCAACTAATCCAATGTTTTGCTTTGTTCTTGAATGAGGGGAGAGGAAAAAAAACCCAACAAGAAAAGCCACAAGTGCAATACCAAGGTGCGTTCAGCGCATTGTCTGAAGTTCTTCTGAATGCCCTTGAAAGCAAAAGCTGCCTGATTTTTCAAGTGTACTATTAAAAGAAGAAACTAAATTGTTATGTATTATAAACTAATCTGAAGAATCCAGCGCTTCCATTTGTTTCAAAATTCAAACACTTGCTACTTTTCCTCTCTAAACTGTGATTTCTCTTTCTTTCTCTGAAACTCTCAAAAAGTTTGGTTTTGGTAGCTTGTTGGTTTTTGTTTTGTTCCCCTCTCCCACCCCATACAAGCAATGGAATCATGAAGCGTAAAAGCTTCAGTTGAGAACAAAGTCTGTACATTATAGACACAATCATATGTCAACTACTCATACGTTTAATTTAATAATCTGTCTAATCAAGCATGACACTGAAGCTGGAATGAGCTGTCAAAGCCTGATAAAAGTTTTTTCCGATTAAGAAATATTTTCACCTAGCACGGAATCTTTCTGGAACTAATAAAGCTTCCCCACTTTGTTTCCCATCTTTGTTTAAGCAGCTTGGGAAATGATATAGATACAGGTGCATGAAAAAGCAGAACTACTTTTCCTCACCATGTAACTCAGAGGGACTAGCACTATGGTACTCATATTGCCCTGTAAACAGAGGGACTGTTATTCAGATCAGTGATTAATCTCTCCTAGTGTCCCTGCCAATAAGGGTGCCAGATGTGCAGAAATCAATTAGTTTAACAATCTATTTCAGCCTGATGAAACATTTATTTTAAGACAGGGACGGGGCTCAGATTCCAAGACCTAGAGAAGGAAAACTGCAACGCAGGCTCACAGAATAATCAGGTTGGGAGGCATCTCAGGAGGTCTCTAATTCAGCCTTCTGCTCAATGCAGGATAAGCTATGAGATCACATCAGGTTGCTCCAAGCTTCATCCAGTCAGGTCTTGAAAACATCTAAGGATGGAAACTGCCCAACCCCTATGGTCAAACCATTCTCTTGCTTGGCTGTCTCATGGCAGGCTCTTGGGTTCCTCTGAAGTGGTCTTCTCCAGCCTCTCCTTATAGGGCAAATCCTTAAGTCCACAAGGCAAGTCCTCAAGCCTCCCTGATGATCTGGCCCTCATCTGAACTCCATCCAGTTTATCAATATCTTTTTTGTATTGGGGACCCCCAGCTGGATGCAGCATCCCAGATGAGTGCCAAGTGAAAAGGGATAATCACTTTCCTCAACCAGCTGACTGCACTCTTGTTAAAACAGCCAAACACCTGCCACAATTTTAGTAGAAACATGCAATTAATCTATAACTACATCCTCACTTTAAGATCTGCCCAAATCTCCAGGATGAGGCAGCCAGGTCTGGAATGGTGATCTAGTAGGTCCTGCTCATCGATCCAGACAGAGCACCTTTACAACTCACTGTGTTGTGTCTCACTAAAAACCACAAACTGAGTGCTGTTATTCCAGTCGTAGATTGGAGCAGTCAAGGTAAAAAGACATCTGCCTGCACAGGTTCAACTGCCTCTTACTGTCACACAATCTCCAAAGTTAAACATTTAATTACAAACACATTGTAGTCAAAGTGCTATACTTTCAATTATAAAGAGATCAGAATGAGAGATTTTTAACGTAGAAAGCATTAACCCTTTAGACAGCAAAGCCAGACAATCCAAACAAATCTGATACCAAAAATGCCTACCTGCATGCATGCTGTCTGCTTACCTTTAAAATTTCCACTTTCAAAGAGAAAACTGACAAGATGACCTTAATATTTTTCCTTTCAGATGATCACCAGTAGCTGTTTGAACTTTTTCTGATTATCTATTTCAAAGCTCTTACCTTCCAAAACAGAATACTACAATGTCGACAGAAATGCAAGGTGTCCCCATACTGTTCCTTTATCGGGTAATATTTCTGAAGTGCAAAGTACATCAGCTTCCAGTCAATGTGACCTTTCTCTGATGGAATCAAATGCCTACAAAACTGAACATAAAATTAATATCTTCCTTTAAAATTGATAAAGAACTAGTCAAACCAGGTAAAGGGCTGGGGGTGTGGGGCAGGAAGGTAGTTAAACTAAAGTTTTGTAACTGGAATTCTTTGAAGTCAATAATCCCACATCATACATATCTGCAAAGCAGTGAGAGAGATCTAGCCACAAAATAAAAAGGAAGGTAAAACACTAAAAATAGGAGGGTGCACATTTGTCAAGAAAAAGTAGGCCATACACAACTGATCTAACTCTACTGTCTTGAAATTATTCTAATTATAGTCAAGAACCATATAACAAAAACAATATTTAGACCTGTAAGTAATTAATTTTATACTTTAAAATAAACCACTCAGGAATGAGATTTTAAAAAAATGTGCATTACAAGTAGTGGTTTTCTGCTAAGACAGTAACTATGGATTTAAATAATGTTTTTTCTTTCATTTTAAAAGTATATACATGATTATTTTTCACATTTACTTATGATCTTTCTAGAAGAATAGCAATAATCAGTGACTGATGTACTTCAGTACATCAGACTGAGGTACTATGAGGACATAATCTGCATTTAAAGATTAGCTGATGCACAGTAGCTATTTCTCCCCAGCTTAATACACAGCCAAGGTTTATTAAGTATGTATTTATAAAAGCCTTCTGTTCTACTCAGTGTGGATTAATGCTAATACATTAAGGGCTTTCTTCACTCAGAAGACGATTCCTAGATGGGGGGAATAGCACTGCCTTTGTGATTTCAGCTACACTTCATTTCATAATAGCTTCCCTGTGTAGAGTTCTCATTTTTTCCAAAAGCGCTCTTCAGATATCAAGTGTGTTTTTGTGGTCGTTTCAGTGGTTCAACAAATATACTGCAGAGGACAGGAAAAACAACCTAGCGTGATTCTGTAGCTTATTAAGGTAGTACACTTTTAAACAGAAAAAGCAGAATTCAATATTGGAGAATAAATAAAATCATTAGATTTCTATCATTAATAACCTATTAAGAAATTGAATCTGAACATTTCAGAATGCATGGGAAACACTGTGTACAAAAGTCCTTTATAAGGCACAGAGGTAGTTAATTCTACTGAAATGCTTAAGTGATCTTTTTCCCAGCATTACCTTAGTATAACAGCCTCCTCTCCAACCAGTTTTGTGACTGTTCAATAGAGTTTACCTCATCCAGCTTCAAAACCCGTTCAACTGCTACATTAAGCTTAGACTTCTTATCCTTGTAACTGCATCTTGCATTCTTCCCAGCTGCTTCTGAAGGAGGGTTTTTCAGTTTGCTTTTGTCTGTCTATATTCTCCATGCAGTTCATTCTAAAGCCTTTCCTCTCACCAAAATTCTTATTTGGGTCAACTGCATGCAAATTAATTGATCTTCACTTCTACCTTCCCTGTTACAGTAATACTTAATCTGGTAGTCATCGACCAAATGGTAACACTTCAACTTGTCAGATTTAAGAATGCGTATTGTCACTTCCTCCAGTCTGGAATGTACTAGGTTTTTAAAGTTCTTCCTCCAGCTCTGATGAGGTAACTTCTATTTTCATAGCTTTATATTCACCTAGTCTGATTTTGTCTCAGCGTATATTACTTTCAGAAAATAAAGACAGTTCTGGAGGCATTCCTAGAATGCTTTAAAACTTTTTATGAGGAAGGGACAGAAAAGTACCATTTCTCTTTTTGTCCTTAATTTCAAGATCTCCAGCATTTGTTCTAGTCTTTTTTTGTAAAATAAAAAAAAAAAAATCCAATTTTGGCTTCACCAGATTGTTCATGTAGTCTAAAGGTTTGAGCAACCTGTCTGCCTACCTTGGTTAGTAAAAGCAAGTTCTACTTTGGGTACTAAAATTAGAAACACCTTAGAATGTTTCTCCTCTACTGCACTTGCCAGGGATTGGGTAGTTTAAAAAAAAATTCTTATGGTAGAAATTTTTTTAAAATAATGCAAGGAAACAGCCTGATATTACCCTAAACTCACAGATAGGCTAATACAATTTTTAATATGAACCAAGTCCAAAAAAAGAAAACGTTTTCACTATTAGTGCACACTGCCACAGTTTTATCTCAAAAAGGCTGAGTTCACACTTCATTATTAGTACACCATATTGCAAAGATAAGGCCCACCTTTATGCAATTGATAAGAATTTATTACCTGCTTTTCCGCAAAATGGTACTGGCAGAGTTTTTTCCACAACTGTCTGTCTTCACTGAGCATGTACAAAGTTGGGGTCACTTGACCCAGAGTAATAATGTCCCAGCCATCAGAGAATCTGTACAAGATGTTATTCAGCATATGCAGAGGGAGATCACTAAGCGTAAGACCATTGTTGACTTGCTGGAAATAAGAATTGAAGACTTTTAACTACAAAAACTTGATATTATAAGGTACAAATAAGATTCTTACTTTAGAGGTATCTCAGGTCTTAGTTTAGTTTGTACAAAACCATTGAGTAATATCTATGGTTAATTCTGTGATACTCTGATTACTTGGCTACCATTATTCTCTAACTGCTGTTGTTGAAAACTGAAGTGACTACAGGTACAAAAGGAGCTACAGAACGTAGCTTTATAATTGATAGCTTTCCTATTGTTAAAATAAGTGTACTCTTCACTGGGTAAAAAAACTGGCTGGATGGCTTTACCCAGAGAGTTGTAATTAATGGGGTGAAATCCAGTTGGTGGCCGGTCACAAGTGCTGTCCCTCAGGGCTCAGTTTTAGGGCCAGTCTTGTTTAATATCTTTATCAATGATCTAGAGAAGGGGATTGACTGCACCCTCAGTAAGTTCACAGATGACACCAAACTAGGTGAGAGTGTTGATCTGCTTGAGGGTCAGCAGGCTCTACAGAGGGACCTGGACAGGTTGGATCGATGGGCCAAGGCCAATGGGATGAGGTTCAATAAGTGCCGGGTCCTGCATTTTGGTCACAATAACCCCAGGCAACGCTACAGGCTTGGGGAAGAGTGGCTGGAAAGCTGCCCAGCAGAAAAGGACCTGGGGGTGTTGGTGGACAGCCAGCTGAACATGAGCCAGCAGTGTGCCCAGGTGGCCAAGAAAGCCAATGGCATCCTGGCCTGTATCAGGAATAGCGTGGCCAGCAGGACTAGGGAAGTGATCATCCCCCTGTGCTCAGCCCTGGTGAGGCCTCACCTCGAGTGCTGTGTTCAGTTCTGGGCCACTCACTACAAGAGGGACATTGAGGTACTGGAGCATGTCCAGAGGAGAGCCACCAAGCTGGTGAGGGGTCTAGAGAAAAAGTCATACAAGGAGAGGCTGAGGGAACTGGGCATGTTTAGTTTGGAGAAGAGGAGGCTGAGGGGAGACCTCATTGCCCTCTACAACTACCTGAAAGGAGGTTGTAGAGAGGTGGGTGTTGGCCTCTTCTCCCAAGGAAATAATGACAGGACCAGAGGAAATGGTCTGAAGTTGCAGCAGGGGAGGTTTAGATTAGATATTAGGAAGAATTACTTTACTGAGAGAGTGGTCAGGCACTGGAACAGCCTGCCCAGGGAGGTGGTGGAGCCACCATCCCTGGAGGTATTTAAGAAACATGTAGACATGGCACTTCAGGGCATGCTCTAGTGGCCGAGATTGTTGGGTTGTGTCTGTTTGTGGGTGGGTGTGGTTTGTGTGGGTTTTTTTTGTGGTTGGACTTGATCTCAGAGGTCCTTTCCAACCATGAAGATTCTGTGATTCTGTATCTTAAACTATTTAACTTTCAAGTAATTTTAAAACACTTCTGTTCTCAGAAAACAATTCAAGAGTCCACCGTCTTGAAAACTACATGTTCAGTTCCACCTTTGAGAGAAGTGTGCTAAAACCCTAACTATAATAAAGATATGAAAATTATTTATAATTTGTAGTATAACTACAGTTTCTCAATTTTTATTAAGAAACAGAGCACATGTCAATTTATCTTAAGAAAACTAGAGTACAGAATATAGTACAGAGTATAGGACCGAAGAGCAGAAATGCAGAATTAAAGCATTATGAAAGTCAGAGGCAGAAGAGAGTAGGTTTTTTCCTTAAGCCTGGAGATAGTTCCCCTGATGTGCAAATAAGGAACTCTGCAGGGGGTGATGCATCACAGCACCGAGGAAGTTTTCATTAAGAGTCTCCACCTCTGCTGAACTTTCTCTTCAACAGGGTAACCCACAGCACAGCTCATGCATGACTGAATCTGGAGCCCATGCTGCCAAAGTGGCACAAAGCCTGACACAGCTGGAGATGGTGGCCCAGCTGGCAAGGGAGGGCCTCACACCTAGCAGAGCTGCCCAGTCGCAAGGCAGACATACTGTAGCAGGCTCTCACTTGCATCAGTTTATTTCACAACCATCCATCTCACTTACAGACTAGACTTTCCATAGTGTCATCTGTTATAAACATCCCTGGGACTATCGTTCTGTTTAGGAATATGTGAGCATTACAGATGCAAGATTTCTCATCGGTTATTTCAACCAATGTAAACCAGCTCAGATGGCAGTGGCACGCTGGAAAGAAACACAGCAACTGCAGTGTCTCAAAACCGTCTATGCTGCAGTTGCTGGGCATATGAAAACTGCTGAGGTTGGGTTTCCCCATTTCTCCTTTCTATTCCCAAATTAGCTGGTTTATTCAGATACCCAGAACACACAGCAAGGACAACTTCAAAATTTCATAGCTGAAAGCAAACAGATTAAAAAGTTGTATGACTTTACTGTGAGCAATATCTTGCTGCATTTCTTTCTCCTCGAGTAACCCAGACAGATTAAAAAAAAATTGCCTGCTTATCATCAGAAGTTTCCGCTATAAAAACCAGAAGCACTGTTCAAAGCATGTGGTATGCAAAGTCGCATGATCAGAATCTAGATGCTGAAGTCTTGCTTTTTATAAGAAAAAACAAAAAAACTTTGCTAAAGAATAAAGCTGTAAAATTGCTACTTGAATATTTTATTTTGGTTTTCCTAATCCACCTCTAAAATTCTTTTTAGATTTATTTCTTCAGTAGTAGAACATTTACTTTGAAAAAAATACCAATTTTTAATTCCATGTCTATCTGACAACCTAGAGAAACATTTTGAAATTTATTTGGATGAGAAAAGCGATTACATCTATCTATACACCTCTACCACAAACCAGCTGTACAGGCACTGTAGCAGCCCTCATTAGGAAACAGCTATTAAAACATTAGAAATTTAAGCTGATTCCATTTCATTAATTTCATATTACTTCTCTAAAAACAAAGCCAACAAGTAAAACTGTTTAAGATATACTTGAAATTTTGTTCACTTACAAATCATAAACCCATATTCAATATAATTCCCTCCCGCAATTATTTTTTAGCATGATTTAATAATATACCTTGTTCATCTGAAGGTTTTTTAGTTGTTGTTGCCACAGAAGGATAGTTTCTAATCGGCAAATCCAAATATTGATGTTGCCTACCAGCACAGATTTTCCCACTCCCCTAATCAGTATACAGAGAGTGGAACTCAGATCCTGTAGAAGATCTTTGATTAATCGTGGATTATATTGGTCTTCCATGACTGGAAAACAAAACAAAGAAAATACAATTTTGGTTAACTGAGTTAACCAAGTTAATACAGTTAGCTCAAGCTAATCAACACTTTTTTTTTTTTCAATGAACTAATTACAAGTCAACTGTTTGTGTACAAATAGCTGCCCTGATTCCCACCATGACATTCATTAATCCTGTTTCATAAGTGCACGATCAATAATTGACAATTTCACAGGCACATTTGATGTAACATTTCATGTTATGCATTTAATAAACGTAATGCTGAACAACTAGTTATAAAATAGATTTTTTCTATTCAAAGTAGATCATATTACATCTCCATTTAGTGTGGTTACCAGAAAAAAAAAATTCAATATTATGTAATAGCTTTTTTTTTAAAAAAAAACAATAAAGAAAAGCTGTTCTGTACTTTAAATCTCAGTACATCATGCAAACTGAAAACCAAACATGTTACTAATCTAAAAGCTTTCACATTTCATAAAGACTATAACTTAATAGTAACCAATAGTTTCTGCATAAAACCTAATTGTCATTTAACTTCAATCTTTTTCAACAGATAATTCCATAATCAAGAGAAAACAACTTATTGCAACTGTGGGATGGGGAGTATGAAACCTTTCACTAATTAAATGCGCTATTGCTTTGTCTTACAACATAAAAGCATTAATAAAGCTAACAAAAAAAAATTGATAGCTTAGTCACAGTGATTAGATTTGAACAAGCAGATTACAAAACCTTAGGTCTTACCTTTCCGTACAATTTTGTCCAAGATGTTAAAGTAGTTCTTCTGTGCTGCACCACTCAGTGAAGTTAACTGGGATTTTGCAATTAACTGCAAAAGCTAGGACAAAGAATTAAAACTCGTAAGACTGACAGAAATAAAGGATGGTTTCAAATACACACTTTCAGTACACACATTCACCTACAACAGCCTAGAGCACTGCAACCTTATTTTGTGAAAACATAACTACAGAGTTCAGAAAACAAAGCAAGACAAAAGCAGAAAGCTTTAGGCATTCCCACTGGCATCCCATTAACAACTCACGAAGAGATGTACATTTTCAAAATACTACACAAATACTAGAGTTTATCTCTGTGACAAAGCCAATGACACATGGTCTTTATAAGCTGTAATGAAACAACAGAGGGAGCCTGTTTTGGAGGCTCACAAATGGAAATGTGGTCTTTGATGTGTGGGTCTTGAACACCGTGACAGATTTGGTGGCCAGGAACATGACTGTGAACTGGTATCAACTACTAGATTTCCAGTTTGAGTGAAAGTATCATAGTGGTCAAATTGAGGTGTGATGGGCTTAGTGCTTCCTGCTCATGGAGAGGAAATGCCATATTTTACCTGGACTCGAAGAAAAAAAAAAACCAAACTGTTTTATTCCCAAATTTAGGTCCCTGGTAGAAGAAACCAGAGTAAGCTAATAATGAGCAGTATACATGTATACATACTGTATTAGTAACTTTCCCTTAACTATACAGTAAGGATCTCCTAGCTGTCCACACATTTCTCTCTGGAACCACTGTGAACAGAAGAGCAGCAGAAACAGTGGGAATGGTCTAGGGGGAAGTAACCAGAACAGCCTAAGTTCTCGCTGCACACAAATGCCAAACTTCAGCTACTAGAGGCAGCCCTTGCTCCATTCTGACACCTTTGCTTTTACATTTTACATTCAGTTTTGCAGCTGACAAGGATTGTTGCCTCTTCAACAAAAAGTGGCCTCATCATATGAAATATAAGAGAGACTTTAATGTGATAACAGTATTGTAATGTTTAGAAGCGTGGCACTGAGCTTCACAATTACGATTGACAATGCTGAGTTCAGAACAAGCCTTCTGTTCCCATCAGAAAGGGAAAGCAGGGAGCAGAAACCAGCATCCCCTACAGAGTGCTGGAAACACCGACCTGCAGAGCCATGCTTTGTAGGACAGCATCGGCTATTGGCACACAGGGTGGACAAAGACTAAGGCTGCCAAAAATTATTTTGTATCTTCATTTCTAAAACACTGATTTGACACTACACTCAACATTCATTTTCCCTTGGAGGAAGAGAGAATACACCTGTTCTCTCCCTGATTTAATAATGTTCCTTCTGGCTTCTCTGCGTGATCCCTGACAAAACATTATGTGCAATGAAAGGAGGAAATAATTCTCCTGATGAATTTAACTACAAGGAATCTATTTATACAGTTTTTGAGACTAGCTATCAAACCTCTTTCTTGGCGTTTTCAAAGCCTTTTAGTTTCATTAATAATTTAGAGCACACCTAGAGGTAGTTTGCCAATTTTACAATTTTGCCAAGGTTGCCAATTGGCAGTTTGCCAGTTCAAGCAATTATGTACATTTTTCTTGATTAATTTAAAAAAAATCAGTTATGTCACTCAGACGAAAGATCAAATCAAAGAAACAAATTCCACCTGGCTGATTTTAATGAAGATTCCAATTCAGTGAAGGTTAATATGCAAGGATTAAGAAAATTTTAGCAAGTGCACAACTGCAAGGATCTGACACGAGTTCAGTCTTACTGATTCGTGCAATGCCATGGCTTATTGTTGTCTACTAGAGATTATAACTTTGAATGGATCAACTGTTTATTCAAACAGGAACATTCTGAAAAAAAGACCATCCATATCAAACTCAGCGTATCAGACATTGAACAGCTAAGAAATGTTCATTATACTACAGCACAAATAAGTGCAGGAAAACAGCTGATCCTACCCTCCTCCTCCCACTGCCCACCCTAAAAGGGCCCTGGGCAGACATCTATATTCACTTTTAATAATGATTGGGAAGTTTTTAGTTAGTTGGAGAATCAAAACGGATCATCTTGGTGGTCTGGGATCAAAGAAGAGCTATCCAATGGGGCTTGGAATTTAAAAATCATCTTCTTGATTTATATCTTGCTATCTTAAATGCAAGAAGCAGAACAACACACATAAGAGTAATCATCTCATCATATGTTGATTCATAACTAGAAATAATTCTTAGAGAAGAAATAGGAACTGCTAAAGCGCATTAAGTGAGATCTACACAAAACATCTCCACCATTAGAAAATTCAGGGAAGTCAACGAGAACTTGTATAAAGCAGATGGGTATGGGATGACCCACTTCTTACATTAGGTCTCAGTTGCAGACCTAATGGTTAAAACCTCATAGAGCAGATTAAACATCCTTTATAAAAATCTGTTGTGACTTTGCCTATTATTGACATGCACCCAGATGTTTTAATTTATTAGAAACAACACCACACATGTTTCTCAAGTCAACAAGTCCCCCAGCTACAGAATAAGCACCAGCTGTGATTCATATTGATCATGTTTATTAGCAGCTCAGTAACTTTTAAGGTCTTAGACGTATGGTTTCTATACTTGTTGGTAAGAGTCAGTTTGCCTCTATCACCTCAAAGGAACAGAGGCAAAGATATAATTAATTTTTTGTAATTGTAGAACAATTCTAAAATTTAAAAAATTTTAAATAAATTCTAAAATGCTAAAACGATTTTGGAAGTCTGACTACTATTCTAAATCCACTCTAATTTCTCAGGGTCTACCATTACTCCAGTAATGGTTTGGATCACAGAGCCAAGCTTCTGAATTTTAAAGTATTGCTTCTTTCTCAACAACCTTAAGCCTGCATAACTAAACCAGCCATTTATGTTTTTCGGCAAACAGAAGGGAAACTGGTCAATGTGCTTATGTTAGACTTTGCACTTTCTTCCAATCAACTGTTTTGAGCAACCCAGCTCAGGCACTGCAGCATCTAAAAAACATGTAACATTCTAGTTCTAGATTCATTCTACCTGTTTGCCATTCAACTGAGGTGCTCAAGGCTGACCCCATTTATAATATGATTGATCTTTTTTAGGTGCTTTTTTTCCCCCCCCTACTGTTTGAGGCTGAAAGGCCTTGGGAAAAATCAAGGTTCTTGTTTCTGCTCCCAAAACAGCATTAAAAAGCAGTGTTCTAAACCACAATGCATACATATATCAAAAAATCTGCAAGGTGAATAAAACAGACAAGTACCGCAACCACTAGCCTGGAAGCAAATCCTTTTTGCTTTGTTTCCTTTGGTCCCACAGCTCTTGTTTTTCTGGAAGTATAATACACTGTCTCAGCTTCACAAGGATGGGTAGAATGTGTTTTCTCTCCAAATACTCCACAGCCTAGTGGCAAGGGTGTTCTCCTGGTATGTTTATTTAATTTTGATTTGTGTCTTTTCAAGCTCTGGATACATTCCAACCACTACATTATTTGTGAACAGCCTCATCACTGAGCTGAACTCTATTCCTGATATGTCTCACATTTTGAGCTTCTCTAGGAGTTGGGACAAGTACTTTACTATCTCAAGTTAGATGACAAAAAAAACTTGGGGCTAGGGAAAGATCAGTATCTCCCAGAACAGGTATTTCCATATAGGCAGCTGGTTAGGCATGGAGGAAATTGAGGCATGACATTATGTGGCTCCCTAAAGTACAAGGTACATAGCTTCAGAAAACAGGCAGAGAACAATGTTGTCCAGAACTTACACATTCCATGCACATTCCACACACTTATTCTCAACTTAAGTCTAGACTGACCCAGAGACACTAACATAGCGAGAAAGGGACTTTCCAAGGAATCATGAGTTTACTACACCAAAAATGTTTCTACAAACTTCACATCACTACATTATTTGTAAAAGACAGCTTGCAATAAAACTAATTTCTGGAAGACAAAAAGAAAGGAAGACTGAAAAAGCTGCAGTCTTGAGTTTTAAGGGATGTTAAGAAAGGTAAATGCATATATATCTTGTCCTAGACTTTTAAAAAAAGTGCAATGAATCACAGGACTATTAAGAAGATGCAGAAGAAACAAACCGCAGAATATTTACACATTGAATATTCTTCTGGAAATTGCTATTTTAAGCACATTTAAGACATAACAAATGATATTTAAGATGTAGTACATTTTGCTAGTTTTTGTTGTATAGGAATTATTTTGCCTTTAAAGAGAATCCGCTACCCAGACTAATGAACAACAACCGAAATTACCTTCAGTGTTTCCCTGTAAATACACAGCCATACTGGTCATCACTATCCTCCTCAAGCTATAGCCTTTCATAGAGCAATATAATGAGTTTTCACCAAAGAAAAATTACTCTCTTTAAAGTTGCTTTGTGTGGTATAAGTTACATATGAACAGGATACTTATACAGTCACAAATCATCAGCTGTTCAGTGCCAAAATTATTTCTTTTGTACACATAAGCACATCAGCAAATGCATTTTTAAAATATGCATATAAAATAAAAGAGCTTACTTTGACCACGTAATTGAACCTTCTGATGTCCTGAATTGCACTTGAAAAGTCTAAGCGGTTAAAAGCTTCTCCCAAAGTGCAATAGCCATGTCTCTGAGAACAAGAATAAATACACTTTAAATGGAAAGAAACAAAGATAACATTGAGGAAAATATTCAGAAAAGCACTCTGCCATGCAACAGATCCTTATGCACACGCTCCCTGGAAATACACTGTATCCGGACTGAAGATTCATTTTATTTCTTGTAGAACAAATGAAACCAGATATGATATTTGGAATTAACAGGTATATAGGCAATATTACCTGACAGAAAGACCTTTAAATTCATCATAATTGTGCAATCTGTGAGTGTCCTGGGAATCTAACTCCACTATTGCATGGCCACAGCGCTGGCACACTCCCCATTTGCCTCAGCACAAGGTAGAGCTTGTTTGTACAGAGGTCTGAGCTTACAACCATAAGCATTAACTGACTGAGTTTATGCTCACATTTGCGAACACGAACACAGATACTTGCTCCTGCGATTGGAAGGACAAATGGTCTCAGTATCTAGAATTTATTTTCTGGGTGCTAGAAGTTTAGGCACAATTCTTCCTAGGTACCGAGAGCAAGAGAAGTTGTATTTGCTTTTAGTGCTTCTGCACAGGTCTCTTAAGCTGAAAAGAGGAAGTTTCAGAGGCTGTTGTGGAACTACTTAAGATGGGAGGGGCAGCCTGCAATGACATGGGATCACATCAACTGAGTAAATTGAGAGCCACAAAGCCACACAGGAGCCTTGGAGCAAATATAATGAGGCTAGAAAAACCCTACAAGTGGTGAAAGAGATACCTGCAGAGGGTAGTGTGCTAGTATGGTTTATCAGCCCAGGGAAGGAGGGGGATAAATAATTATCTGAAGTTCATTCCTAGACAGACTTCCTTGGTGAATTATGCAATAGTGAAAAGATGGCAGTACAACTTAACATTCTTTTTTGCAACCCAAAGAAAGCTTACCCTGGACATACCACAGAAGACAGTTAACTATGCTCTGCAGAGTTATGGCAATTACTGCCTATTGGTTAATGACTAAGTTAAGGATCATACTGCTTGCCCACCCAGTTAATATACCCAAGATCCAAGCGCTGCATACTTCACAGTATGCACAGCTTGGTTGGCTAATAGCAGTGACTTAACACTTGCAGACAACAAAACTTTTGTTGAAATTTAAATAACTGTTTAGCCAGAGGACAGCCACAAATATCGAAAGGCCATGCTTAAAACACATTAACATGAGAACTCTTGAACAGCTGGAAGCACGTTGCTAAGAAGCTTCAGCTCTACCTTTCCCAACGTATCACCATGACAAAATCACTCAAAGACCATCTCCCACTTCATTCCAGCTACATCCCTGCACTTGTTTTGGTTTTTTATATTTTCAGTGCTCTCCCACAGCACATTTCATATATTTCTTATCAAGACCTTCCTATTTTTGTCATTTTGCCCTAAAATTCAGTATCCAGTTTGGAAAATAAGTTTCCTAGTTACAAGACAGCCATTTCAAAATCAGATAAGTTTACAGCCTGTAAGGAAAACTTGAGCCTCTCTAAGTTATGTTTTAGATGAGCTTAAATTGTCACACTGACTTTTTGGGTCAAGCATGCTTTTTCCTTGCTACTTTTTCATTCTGCTATTTAACTTTTAACTCTAAACTTTTGAATTTATACACAGAATTACTTGAAAAAGACTAGTGATTAATTCTAACCATCCTTGTTTTGTTGTGTTTGGTTTTTTTTTCTTTTTTTTTTTTAAACACAACAGGAAAAGCAAATGGTCAATTATTAGAAGACAACAGCAGTGACAAGAGTAAGTGAATCTGCACATGAAAATATTTTGTCCACTCTCTGAATAGACAAGAAATCTAAGCAAATACTCACACACCATTAGCACACCAACTTCTGCACAAGTAGCGGGGTGGGGAAATAATCCCAAAATACAGGTTATGAAGGACAGCAATGAATGATATTTTATGCAATTTGTGTTTTGGCCTAAATGTAGTTTGAAAACTCAGCTTAACAACCTTATCAGTCAAAGCACTGTAATGACTGGTGACAGTCCATCACATCCCCTTCCTTCTTACCCTAAATTTGAGATGGAGAAAGAGCATGCTTGAGACTTTTGCAGACCAATGTAAATAATTACATCTATCGCAGATGAAGATAAAACTGGGAAAGAGGGCTATGAATCTGGTGAAAGGCTTTGTAATACCCTTCAGATGTAGAAGGGCAGCCTCCAGGTCACTGGCCTTCAAGGTGAAGTCTTCTAGTGCCTCCTCTGTATAAGCTCTCTCCACAACACTATGCTCTTCCTAAGTACAGAGCTCTTTATAGTCTCTCTCAACTCTAAAATGCAAAGCCAACTTTTGTCTGCATGGGTATGGGTCATCGCACTCACCTCCTTCCCTCTCTCCTTGCTGGAATTGCTGCAGGTGAGTCCAAGTTTCCAAGTTCTACCCATTCCAGATAACCATGGGAATCAACACAGGAATGAAACTCAAACTTCAAGACAGTTTATCTCTACATACAATGGATGTATTTTAACTCCTGGCTTCCCAAGAGGTCATTCCAAGATCTTTCATGTTCCTTTTATAGTTGCATGATACAGTTTGTATCTGAAACTGAAAGCATCTGGACTTTTTGGAATACAAAGGTCCTCTTTGTAGAGTTTGAAACTGAAATTTTACTTACTTATATTCAAATTCACACCAAGATTCCAAAGTATCAGGTAGCTGCCTGCAGACACCTTCTTCAGAGACATTACTCTGGCAGTACTTTCAATTTTATTTCAATGACACACAATACAGAGAAGAGACAGATGGGCTTGGGGAAGTAGTGGAGAACTATTATGTCCATCCTTGCAAGTTCCCACATCTCTGCCAATGACCCACATAAAAGTCTTTGCTAACTGCCTGTGCCTCACCAGGCGCAGGGGTACTATGTTGCCAATGAAGAGAGCACTGAATATATCCCTTAAAACACTGCACAAATGCCTTTTTTTTTTTAATATACTATTTGTCAATTATGCAGCACAAAGATCATAGGAATTGGCCCACAGCATGCAGAACTTACTTCCTTGGTGCTTTCTTTATGGACATAAATCCACTTTTCACGATAAAAACCTAAAATAAAGATCAAAATACAAGCATTTTTAGGCTTCCACTTTAAGTAATACCTACCAGAAAGAAATTGAACAAAACAGACCATGCTCAACAATATACTTCTTAAGATAGGAGAGATGGTGAACAGTTCTAATGAAGGAAGTTTATGAAGGCTGAAAAGGATGACTACAGGTTTTCAGAAGTTGTGCACTCCAAAAAACAAAGGAAAAGTTAAATAATTTCATAAATCACATGCAAGAGTTGTCACACAATTGGCAGATGTAGCACAACTTTTATGAAGTTGTCCATTTCTCCTGCAAAATCCCTGATATTTTTTCATCCAACAGGCTACTCAGCATTTAACACAGGAAAATACAGAAGTGAGCACGTAGAACCTTTTTGTTCTGAACATTCCACCCCTCTAATCTATTTTCTTCTGTAAAGGTGCTTGCTCTCCATCTACTTGGTTCAACTCTTTGCAGAACGTTCCAGGGAATCAACAATACAAGACTAACGAAAGCAAATAGGCACATTTTCAGCTTTCAGAAGTCTGGTATGTCATCAAATGCAGGCACGCTCTTACATTCAGCCCCTTGAATCTTTTGAAATACTTCAAATCCAGACAAGCCTGAGGAAGCTCACAGCTTTCTGCAAGACCACCTCTGTTACAATTTTTAGAGTACCCAAACAATGGAGATCATGTCAAGATCAGAGTATTAGAAATGCCAAAAAGTCGCTTACTGACTGAACTTTTTTTATCTACTCTACCAAGTTCTCTACATCGGTAAGTTTACTTGCTGTCATACACATATTTGCAGTTTAAAGTACAGGTGATCTTCTAGAAGTGAGAACTGACAATAATGACTTTGATGTTTTAGGGGTGTTTTTTTTTTAAAAAAAAGAACTGTTTTCAAGAAATTCAGTACTGATAAAGTCTTTACCAAGAGCTACAGGTATTTTAACATATTTATTTACGAACTGATTCTAGAGCTTTAACACTAATCAGAATTGGAATTAAGCAAAAATAAAACAGCTGCTTTGGTAAGCAGAAGCTTCCATAAGCATCCAGTAGAAATTAATATAAAACTAGTCGACAAAACAAAGCAGTGGTTAGTATCAGAAAGCATTTATTATTCAGGAATTACTATTCCTAAATTAATTACCTTTGGATCTCTGGAAAAAAAAAATAATCACAACACAGATGATCAGTGCCACAGTTCAATTACGATGTATCACTTCTGACACCAGAATTTGTTGCCGATAAAAAAGTAAACCTAACTCAGGAGGGTACTCCACAGCTGAGTATAAGGGAATGGCTATTATAAAATTTTGCTGAACTTACAAGAGTCTTCTAAACTAAGTGAAAAAAAAACAACTCAGCCTTACATTGTGAATCTGTGTTATTCCTAAAATGATCTTTTTTCCTTTTCTTGGCTGCAAACTCACAATCTTCAGTATTGTATATTTCTTCATCTTCATCATCACCAGTTAAGATGCTGAAATAAACACATCTAATTAGAACAGCAGTGATTAAGTATTTAAGATGCATACATCTTCTAATTCTCTGCATTAAAGTCTGCCAGCTGGAAAAAAATAATCATGTTTTTAAGGATGTTCCTCTACCTGAAGGTCTACAACACCACATATTTTAATAGAGAAGCTTTCTTGCTCTTTTCTTTCCAGTGGGGTTGAATTTTTTTCTATTTAGAAAGTTTTTCTTTTAATAAATGCCTGAATCACAACACTGTACATAATTCAGGGGTCACATAATGCTTTACCAATGATTTGTACGGCATCAAGAAGCACATGGTCTACCCTCCTCTCTCCCAGAGAGGATCAGCTATACCTACATCACTTCTGACATTTAACTAGGTAACCTAACACTGAGGACTATACTGAATAGTTACATACAGTGTATAGATGGATAGTGCAAGTATATATGTGAAAATATATATAAAGAAACTATTAAAAAGTTTTGTTGGATAAACTAACCTTTCTAAAATTCACATACATTTAAAAACTGCCTGTGCTACATAAAGTCTACACAGTTTCATTAAGTTCTGCTTTCCATTTTTACTGATTATTATGAGGAACAGCAATATAGACTGGAATGGGTGTTCATTTTTCCACCAGAGAAGGAAGATAACACCAGGGGAGGTTCAGATTGGATATTAGGAAAAATTTTTACAACACTGAAAGGGTTATTAAGCATTGGAATGGGCTGCCCAGGGAAGCGGTTGAGGTATCATCCCTAGAGGTATTTAAAAGACTGGTTGACATAGTGCTTAGTGACATGGTTTAATGATGGGCTTTATCAGAGTTCGGTTGATGGTTGGACTCTATGATCTTAAAGGTCCCTTCCAAGCTAGACAATTCTATGATTCTTCATATGAAGGTCACAGTCTTACACAGTTAAGCAGAATAACTAAGCATACATGGTAATAAAGCCTAACTGTAGGACTATTTTATTTTCCCATTATTATTCTTTGACAAGAAAGTTGTATACAAAGTCCTTCCCATTTTTTACTATTTTTTAATCCAAAATTGCCAGATTAGTCTATCAATGTCAGTTTGAACTTCAAATTGCACCAGCAACAGCTGATCATTATAAAACTGAAGGACAACAGTTTATTCAAAACTAACCTGCACTTGGGCATTAAGTTGCAAAAATAAAATTTTATTAGTTTATTGCTACCAGTTTATACAGTTAATATTTTCAGGCTTGAACCATCTGTTAAGGAGGATGACTAAGCAACACCATAGAAAATCTTTGGGTTTTTAATAGCTCTGATCAGTAAATGGTAGTTCAGCTTAAAGACACACAAGTTGAGAAGACTCAGAAATAGGAAGTTGTTTTCATCCTAGGTTTAAATCCTGAAAAAAAGCTAACATACCTCTGCATTCACATGGAGCTCTATCAAAGGAGAGGGCCTTAGTTCATATTTAACCATTTTTAAAGCAGAGGATAAAGAGTCAACAGCTTGAATATTCTATGCAACATTGCCAGATATGATACCTGGTCAAACAGCAAAAAGTTTAGAGAAAGGGAACTGACAAAAGCAGAACATGAACCCCAGGAAGTTACTTTGATTACTTAACATTCCAATCCATCAGGTTTTTTTCCAAAGCAAAATCCAAGAAATCTGTTTTTAAGCTCACTAAAATCTAATTATGGCTTAGCATATTGATTGCATTGCCACAACACATGAGAAGTTATTGCAGAATCAGAAAAGTTGCTGCAGAATCAGAAATAGAGCCCAAAGGCCCAGACCTGACTTTATCATCCTAACAACAGAGACAAGACTAGAGAGATATGGCCTGACACTCTGCAATATAAAATTCAGGCAGAACAGAAATACTCCCATTCCCATTGACCCAGTGCAATGGGGAGAGGAGGGGAGGCAGCATTCCCGAAGGCCAGCTTTAGAACAGGAAGGTTGATCTGGCAGGATTCCTTCTTTTGTTCCTGGAGAGGAAGCGTCCCTAGAAAGCAATTTAGGCCAGTAACGTACCTGAAGTGATTTAAAGCCCACCCCGTTCCCCAATAGAGACTTCCTCAAGCATCAGATAAACAATCAAGGCAGCTTAAGGAAGGTCAATTAAGGCAAGGAATTTTGAAGTTGAAGAGGGCTATTTCAAACACCTTTGTCTGACATTCAAATTCACCTGTGACATGCCTGGAATTCTTTATGTCATTTTAGAGAAAAGATGAATTTGACTTATCTCTGAGGATCTTCTCGTATGAGGCTTTAATTTCCCATGTTCTGTCCCTCTTCATGTGGGGAGTTTTTCCCTACTTATCTGTGACCATCACCATTCTTCTTGAGAAACTTTGTCTCTTACCGAGAATGAACAAAAGGGTCCCAGAGACATCAGAAGAACGGGACAGAAACACAGGCACTTCCCCAGCAACCGTTAGCCTTCCTTCGAGAAACCTGGAAAGCTGCTGGGTAAGTTACAAAGCTGCTCCACCATTTCCAAAAGCACCCCCTGCCCCCGCAAACACCAAGCTAAAATGCAAGAAACCAAACCAAGTGTACATGCCATATGGCGTAACAGAAGCCATATTTAATGCTTTTACCATAACACTACACATGATATTGGAGTGCACCTGCAAAGCTTTAAATACATGCATAATACTGCCAATTTACAGCTATTCTTGCTTTCTTGTCTTGATGATGCACTTAAAAAAATATTCTAGAGCTTCTAAAAGCAAAAAGTACCGTGTATCCTTAGAACTACAATACCCTACATTAAGCATGCAATAATTTCAGCTTTTTCGAAAAAGTAATTTCATAGCAGTATTTAAATAACCTCTTGGATATGACACTTAAAATGCTGGAAAACTTGACAGGTATATCTGAATGCCAACTATTCTTCCTCATCCCCTTGCTTCTTTTCTTGGGAGGAATGAATGCCCTCAAGACATGCAGTTGCCTACAGAGACAGGCTAAGCATTTTAGAAGAGACTCAAAGCCATTTACCACTTGACCATGCAAGGAAAATCCTGAGGTAAGTGCCCGCAGCAAATAACAGTACAATATATTTGTCAGATGCCAAAATGATTTAAGACTAGATTCAAATCCAAGGACTTCTATCCAGTGCAAAAACCACTTTTGTGAACACCGTGTCTAATTCTGTGAGATAAGAGACAGCGCAGACTCAAGTGACTACCCTCCCAGCCCAAGTAGTTCATATGAGCCTAACACGCACAAAAAAAGGAATATCCCCATCGTGAAAATCTTAATAGATTAGTCTGATTCTTCCTCTTACCTCAAAAGGAAAGTGTAAGACAGCTTTACTCCTGAACTGCAGGCTATTAAGGGGTACTTCCATACAATTGTGTAAGGCAGTGCTGTTCTCTCTCCCCCACCCAGCTTCAAGGACAGTATGATGGAACTGGAAATATATATATCTGTGCTAGAATTTATAGGTAGAAATTTGCAGGTAGTTGTGGCCGCGTTCAGCCCACAGAGCTCGAATGAGTGCTACCACACCCACATTTCCAGCTACTGTATACCTTGAATACAAGGCACTCTTCCCTTATATAATATTACTTATCCAAATAAGTAAGAGCTACAGAACTGAGATGGGAAAAATGAGACTCTCAGTTTCCATAAATGGAACTAATTTAAAGTGCAACTGTTGAAACATTATCCCAAATCATCTGAATTATTCCTGCACAAATTAGTTTGTTCAAGGGTGGTTATCATTAGGTCCACTATTTTTGACTAATTTATCAACTGGATTCAGCAAGGCACTGGATGACTAATTGCATAAGGTAAAAAAAGTTCTATTTTAATAAAAACATATTCTTCAATTTAGGCAAGTTATTTATACGTCTTGAAGGTTTGTTTCTGAACCTGTTTGAGAGTAGATCTTTTTAATTTCTGAAGGGAAAGTATTTGTAATTAATAGAAGACAAAGTTTGGCAAGTAACTCTATCTGTACTTTATCTCACAGAAGAGAATAGCAAAGAGTAATAATAAACAGGGTTTCAGCCAACTACGCAGCTTGAATTTATTTCTTTTTAAAGGAAAACTGCCATAACTGCTCCCTGAAAGACAATACTCAAGTATTACCTTTAGCACAGATTCCTACAGAATATTTTGCTAAAAAATATTATTTCATTTAATGAGTGAAAATAAATAAACTCCTGTTAGGACAGCCAGACTGGTATACCCCATCATCCCTATTCACAGGGCAGTTTAAAAAGAAAGAAACAAGTACTTATGTATTTGTTTACTATATGCTTCTTCCACAAGCAAGGAAGCATTTTATGAAGCCTCATCCTTACTTAGTGCCGTATCATGTTAACAGATATCCTAAGCTGAGCTGCCTAGTCAGTATATACATGTAGTTGTTTCCAAATAGCTTAAAGATTCTTTATAGTGAGGGTGGTGAGACACTGGAGCAGGTTGCCCAGAGAAGTTGCGGATGCCCCATCCCTGGAGGTGTTCAAGGCCAGGCTGGATGAGGCCTTGAGCAACCTGGTCTAGTGGGAGGTGTCCCTGCCCATGGCAGGGGGGTTGGAACTCACTGATCTTTAAGGTCCCTTCCAACCCTTCTAAGAGGGTACAGAGAACCAGCCATCAAGACACAGTATACTGCTGTACTTCAATATGAAACCCTGCACATGGGATAGAAGAACCACATGCCTAGTATATGCTGAGTACAGACTGGACAGAAGCAGTTTTGCAGAAAAGCAGATGGGGTCTTGTAGATAAGAAGCTGAACACAGGTCAGCAGTGTGCCCTTGTGTTGTAAAAAGCCAACTGCACCATGGTCTGAGGGTATCCTGCAGACCAAAATAAGTAATTATTCCCCTTTATTTGATATGAGAAACGGCAACTGGAGTTACTGGTGCTGTGACTAGTTTGGAGCTCCCCAATACAATAAAAATACTGGCATACTGTAACAAGTCCAGTGGGGTGTTACCGAGGCGATTAGGTACTGGAGCATGTGATGCATGACGGTAAGAGAACTGAGCTTGTTCTTTTAAGAGCTGGTGGTGGAGGGAAATGTGATTACTGGCAAGATCTAATACGAGGGTTTAAAGAAGACAGAGCTAGACTGTTAAGGTTAGAGGAGGTGGGTAGTAATAAGTCAAGCAGGAATGGACACTATCTGTGATAAGAGCAACTTGTATTAGATCAGGAGAGGGAGACAGACATACACACACAAAAAAAAAAAAAAAATCACAGTAAGGGTAATGGAACAGGAGCCCAGAGAAGAATCTCCATTTTTGGAAATGTACAAAGCTTAACTGGGCAAGGCCCTGTGCAATCCAGCTAGAATTGGCCCTGCTTTGAGCATGTGTTTGGACCAGATGACCCCCCAGAGGTATGTTCCACACTGAATTGTTCTATAATATTGTGCAAATAGACATTAATTACTGTTTAGCACCAAAGGTTAAGTCATAGATCCAAAGTTCAAACTGTAGTGAAATTACTCCCACGTAGTGCTGCTTTGCCAAGAAGTACCAACTTGAATTCTGTAGTTTAAGTTTGGACAATATACATTTTTAATTGAATAGACAGGAGCAGAGTTAAAAAAAAAAATAGAGCTACAGAATATGGTGTGATTTGGCTTCACCAAGTAGGAGATGTGCAAGATGAAGATGAGGAAGTGGGGAACTGCTACAGACTAGGTTGGTCCCCAAGTTTGAGATTCTAACAAAATGGCAAGTTTGCATAGGAAACCTAAATTATGAAACACCTCAAATTTAATTAAAACTTTTTCTCCCCCAAAGCATTTCATGGCCAGTCCCTTCAAATTAATGTACCTATTTTAGTCCTGAACTTTAATACTCATCTTTCCGAAAACTGTTGATTTAAATCTGTTTCTAGCAAGACAACTCCAGGAGTTCAGTACTAAGTTCTTTCAAGACTAAAGGGAGGGGGGATAAAAAAAAAAAATCTAGCATTTTTCTTTGAAGAAGCAATAAAAATATCTTTTCTCCAGAGAGCAAGGTGAGGTAACTATAATCTCAACATATAATTGGGATCAGAAGAACAAAAGTCTTAATGATATTCACAAAAACAATGATCATTTATGTCATACTTGCCAAACAATAGTCATTAAAGCAAGCTACAAAATATAAATATTTAGGAACTGTGCAAATAGCTATCAAAATTAAATTAGACTTCCTTTCATTTGCCAACTATATTACTAAAGATATATGAAAGAGGAAAAAAAAAAAGATTTTTTTTTTCCAAAGGTATTTAAGACAACTTATATGTTGGAGGCTTACTGAACACTCTTCCAGACAAGCATAGCCTTTTGTATCCACACCGATATTATTTGGACTTCTTTTTCCACACAATCTGACCAGTGACAGATGAACACAAAAAGAAAAAAGGCATGAAGAAAACAGTAGGTCAAGATAAACTTAATAATTCTTCACTGCTTGATAACTCTCTTGAGGCTTATTTCACATATTCAGAAGACACAGGTGTATGAGCACAGCAAGTGCTAGCTTGCCAGTAAACTCCCTCTAAATCAGATCACTTACTGTATCATTTACTGGACTAAAACCAAAACACTGAATGCTCCCTTTTCTCATTATGAGCACATTATGCTGGAATTTATGACCAAGAACACTGTCCCTGAGAATTACTTCTTCCTGGAGAAAGCAAGCAGAAATTATTTGGACAAAGCTATTTATATCACACCAGTCTGTGGGCATCTGTCACAAGTATTACTTTATTTAACTTTTATCTTTCTCACTTGTTCTACAGGAGCACAATACAGTCATGTATTGTGTTAGGGAATTACCATGAAATTACCATTACTTGTGTATTTGGAGCAAAGGCATTTTATGACTGCCATAAACGGTCCTGATCCAAAACCCAACTGGCAGAACGCCTTCATTCACTTCCAGATAACATTTCAATGCACCTCTTGCACTGCAATTTATAAGCATCACCTATTTCTAAATAGTACTTAACAGGCGTTTTGTTTGTTGCTGGTTTTATTTTTTATTTTTTATTTTTAAAGACATACAACATAAGATGGCATCTGTCTGCCTAAAATAAGCAGCAGTGACAAAAAGACTGAGAGTCTCCATAGGGGTCTCCTGTCTGCCTAACTAAACAAAGCACATGGTTGCATGTGTATACTCCTACCATATGCAGATGATATCATCTACCACAAACACTTGCAGTCTGAATGGAAATTAAGTCAATCTTTGTCTTCCCACCTACTATTAACTCATGCAGAACCAATTTTTTTTTTTTTTTTTTTAAACTTACACAGCATGACTGATATCATTCAGCTGATTATTCCCATCCTCAAGTGCAGGACTGAAGGGTTCACATCGCTTCCATCCATCTTCTGTTTTAACCCATCTCCATCCAGGGGACCTCCAGTCTTGGCCCAGAAACGGCATGGTTTCTCTATAAGCAGCAAGAAGACAGTTTGTATTATTTAATTATTAAGAAAAGTTGCAAATCTTCTTGTCACTATTTCAGTTTTCTCTTTAACCTTAAAAATACCCAAATGATTCCCTTGAGAAAAGAAAGTTCTCTGTAGAGCATCCTCTTAAAACACAGATTCAGTGGGTTTTTAAAGTACATTTGATTCAGTAACCTCACTTGTCTTTCAGCATTTATTAAATCAAGGTAGGTTTCTTATTTCTTTAGAGAGCAAGGAAAAGAATCATGGTCATCCAGGAAAGGGATGATACCAAAAGGAGCAAAATTGTATCCTCTGTAGTCTGCTCTGCTACAATCAAACAGATTACTGATTTAGAGACCTGACTAATAAATGGTTGTTAAAGAGTTTGACAGGCCACAAAATCAATATTGCTCCTTTTATTTTTCCTAAGGCTTATACATACTGAGTTTGTGCTACACTGTATAGTGAAGTTTCAGTAAAAGAATTTTCATTTTCCCAAATATTGTTTCAGTTGTTACCTCCCACGGTAAGCTAGTAGCTGGATACCAGGACAAATGGAGACTGCAACATGAAGTCAATTGTGAAACATCTCCTGAAATTGCTACAAACAGTTGCAAGTCATCACAGGTATGTCATTCAAACAGCGTTCCGCTACTCTTCTTCAAAAAGGAGATTCACTTCTGACACATTACGTAAGAACTTGAACAAAACAGTTTCCTACACTTTGAAGATCCTGACCTTGCTAGCTTTTGCCCTCTTCTTCCCATTCATCATGCGTACATGTTGCTCCCTATTTTAACTAGGGATTTCACACGCAAGCTATACAGGGAAAATAGCATTATGGCATTTGAAACATATGCTAATACATAACACTAACAGCATTTTTCCTGACAAGTATGCATTTTCTAATATTTTCTCAACTTGGAAAAAAAAATATTAGGCCACAAGTCAAACATCACTATGAATTTATTTATCCATTTGCACTCTGGACCAGTATCTGCCCAATTTATTAGTTAGAATAGGAGAAGTCACAGACACATAAAAAAACTGAAGAAATATGAGTGAGCCAGTTTTGTCTTTTTTTAATTAAAAAAACCACATACCACACAAAGTGTATTGTCTAGCCTCAGCATCAACTAAAGTCCCCTTCTTACTCATAACTCAACCTTCCTCTGTATTCCAAAATTTACCACATCCTTTCCTCCAGCCACCACAAACTCTTTTCATGCCTATCTGCTTTCCCAATCTTTTTACTGCTTCCTAGGAGTAATACAAACCATAGCATACTTTTTGTTCCCCCCAAGTTGTTTAGAACTCCTCTCATTTTGGCTGAAATTAAGGCCTTTTGGCTTTATGATACAACTGTTTAAATAGTTGGTGCTCATGAGTGCATTTCAGAATACATTAGGTTAAAGTATTTTTACTCCTGCCAAGATCAGCAGAATTTACCTGAAAAGTTGTTAAATCACTGAAAGAGACTCAGAAAACAGCATACAGTAAGTCAAAAACATCATCTTAGACAAACATAAAACAAAAGTTTTTGAACCATGTCTACAGATAAAGAGCTCCCAATCAGCAGCTCTGATATAAAAATAAAACACTGTTGTAGGTGCATGTCATTACTCAAAAATTAAAATCCAGAGAGAATTCAGAACCACAGAGATCACCATAGGCTGAATGAGATAACTTGAAAAAAAGATTTCAAATACTTCAAGAACACTTACATTGATAAAGAATTGTTGGGAAAAGGAAGTGAAAATACTGAGATCACACACTTGCAGCAAGGCAGGAACATGTATTGTTAGAAGTTAACAGGATAAGTTAAAAAAAGAGGATAAATAAATGAAAAACTTCCCGAAAACAATACAAGAAAACATGGGAGGGTTTTGTTGAAGTGGATGGAAGCAGCTGAAGTCCAAGGCTAATCATAATTTACAGAATAGGATGCTTAGTGTGCTTTATAAATTCTTAAACATTGGGAAAAAAACCCCTGTGGCTTCAAGGTATCAGGCCACCCTCCTGAGGAGCTGCACTGGTGCTTAAAATGACATGCTTCAATAGTTACATACTCCAAACCAGACTACTTTGCAGATCTCTACAACCTGAGAGGTGAAGGTCTTTCCTTGCGAGGCTTCAACACAGAATAAATTTTCTGTCACCCTTCCTCAAAAAAATTACATTAAGTGTTTTCAAAATAACAGTGGTATCAGGAAGTGCACACGCACACACACCCCCCCAAAGACTACTGATGCCTACTCCAGAAACCTTGGAAAACCACGCTTAAGACAAAAAGCTCAGAGACATGAATCGTTTCTGTACAAGTATGATATATTCCGCACATTATCTTTCTAAGAGAAAAAATAAAAAGCTATTAGAAAAATCAGATTACTTTAACTTCTTTAAAATTACTTAAACATTTGTGGAAGATACAAGAAGTCAGTAATTCTGTGAGGCTGGTACATGTTGGCCTAATTTTTTTTTTTTCCAAAGAAACAGATATTCTTAGTCTAAGACATAATTTCACTATTGCACCAGCTAAGAGTGCATCCACCAGGAGTAATTCCACAAAACTATCTGTACTCATGCTCAAAAGTTGTAGCTCATGGAGTCAGAAACGTAAAAGTATTCTTTTTAGTAACAGCACATATGCAACTAGAAAAAAAAAATAATCCCATTCCTGTAAATAATCTCAATTCCTGTAGGACTCAAGTGTAGATTTGATTGTTGTTCAGAAGTGAGTGACCAAATTTTAATAAGCTGCAGTGTATCATAAACATCTCTCCTATGCACCTCTTTCATATGAGAAGTGGTCATCGAGTATGACTGACTGCCTGGACAGGTAAGAAAATTCATGCTTTTGCTCTGCCTCCACTCGGACTTTGCTTCCCAGCACAGCATTGCACTAAAGCATCCTGTGGCTTCCAGACCAGAACTCGCTTCCAGGAATTCCAGCATACTCTATGTAGTATACCTTCAGTTATAATAAGCAGCTGTTTACTTGTTAGAAGTACAGCAAAAGATGAACTCTCTAGACTTGGATTTTGGGGAAAATGCAGTGGGACAGGGTTCTTTAAAGCAGAGAAGGACTGGGAAAGGAATGTGGTCATTAGCTAACAACAAGTATTTAAGACAAGACATCAAGCACATTTAACTTTTTCCTAAAAAATTATTAAGAACAAGAGTTCTTCACATCATACACCTCTTCTGCAGGATAGGGGGGAAAAAACGACTAAGGAAATAATAACCACCAGAAAGAAGCACAAGAGGGCTGTGTACTCTGGCTTAGTATAGCTTGAGATGACAGTAACTGCTCCAGCCATCCTTGCACTTGTAAGGGAGTTCTACTTTCCATGAGATAGATAACTCACCACATGAGCAAAAACCACTGCAAAACCATTCAGAATTGCAGCGAGTCATCCTATTACTCTGCCACTCTACTAAAGATGTCTTCTGTATATATAGTTATATACTAAAGAACACATCATTATGACCCTAACCATTCTTGTTATTCAGCAGCAAGACTGTTGCCAACACAATGGGAACAGGCAAGGTTCTCCTATTTCCTAACAATCCAACAGCACACCCATCCCTTCCTGTAGCAGACTACCAAAATCTCTTCAGCAGCTCAACTTTCAATAGACACTGCTACTTTACACTCTCACTGCTGGCAGATGACTTCTGGATTACCTTCTTCTAGGAAGCTAGCCCAGTCAACCTCCGTGACTAAGAGGTCAGAGTCTGCTTACAGACTTCATGCAGTCCCATGCTTTTTCATATCAAATGACTGCCTCAAATCAAGTCTCAAACTTCTGCAAGACCATAATTCACCAACTCCTCAGCTTTTCCCTTGTCCACCCCTATCCTGAATGTTATTTCCCCATACAACAATTTTGGTGCATCCAGGCCATGCAGTTCTCAGCTCCCAACAGGCATAAATTCTCCTCCTCCAGCTGAACTGCTTACCCTAGGCTTCTTCCCTCCAGCCTGCTGTCATCCCAGCCCTTGCTTATCACAATTCTCCCATCCCCATGCAGCCTATTGATATCCCAACACCATACTCCTCCAAGCAAGCTCCAGACACCTCTCCCCAAGCCCCATCCATACCACCCCTCATTCCTAGCTCCAGACCCATCTGCCCATCCCCACCCCAACACCTTATCCCAAGCTACTCCAGCTCCACACGCCCCTAAGACAGCTCCTAACCCCTCAAACCATGCCTGCCCGTTCTCTCCACACTCGGCCCCCAACACCCGGGCCCACAGGCCTCACATGCACAGTCCCAACACCCCTCCCCGACTCATTTGTGCACCCGGCCCCTCATCGGCCTCCCCCCACCTCACAGCCCAGGGTTCCCCCCGCCTCCCCACCTCACAGCCCGAGGTTCCGCCCCCCTTCACCGCCCGTCCCCCCATCTCCTCACAATCCGGGGTCGTCCCCCTCACCTCCCGGTAGCACCGCTCCCCGCAGCGAGCGACCAGCCAGCCCGGCAGCCCCCGGCGCGCTCGGCCCGGGCCGCGGGGCTATTGGCGGAAGTAACACGGGTCTGCAGCTCTCCACGCCCCCCCGCCCCGCTGATTGGCCGCCGCCCTTGTTGCTACCCGGCGACGCCCTTCTCTATTGGCGGAAAGGGGACGGTGGCGTCAGCGGCAGGGGCGGGCCCGGGGGGTCACGTGAGGGGGGAGCGAGGCGCACGTGTCAATGTTTTGGTCGGCGGGGGGCGGGGAGTGCGGCGGGAGCGGGGCTGAGGGGCGGCCGGCGGCGGGGCGGTGAGGCGGCCACGTCCCTGCCTGCTGCCGGGCGCTGACAGGATTTTCTTAACGTAAGGGCAGAAATCCGTGTGCAGCGTGTCAGGTGTAGTCGTGTGCCGGCCAGGGAGTGTTTTAGCCACGGTAGGGCCCTCAGGGAAGAGCAGTTCGTGCTGCCCGCCTGTCCTTCAGTGCTTCAACCCGTTGACTGGTTTCAGCTGGGTTCCAGGCAGAAATGGCTATCTTGGGGATAATCAGGTTCCCATGGGTTGTATGAAAACAGGTGGCTGGAGGAAGACACCAGCACCTCTCCTATGAGGACAGGTTGAGAGAGTTGGGGTTGTTCAACCTGGAGGAGAGGAGACTCAGGCGAGACCTTATTGAGGCCTTTCAGTACCTAAAGGGGGCCTACAGGAAAGATGGGGACAAGCTTTTTAGCAGGGTCTGATGTGTCAGGACAAGGGGTGATGATTTTGAACTAAAAGAGAGAAGATTCAGACTAGATAGACGGAAGAATTTTTTTGCGATGAGGGTGGTGAAACACTGGCACAAGTTGCCCAGAGAGGTGGTAGATGCCTCATCCGTGGAAATGTTCAAGGTCGGGTTGGATGGGGCTTTGATCAACCTGACCTAGCTGAAGATGTCCCTGCTCATTGCAGGGATTGGATTAGGTGAGCTTTAAAGGTCCCTTCCCACCCAAACTATTCTGTGATGCTATGAATTTAGGGCTGCCTTGGGGAGAGCAGGAAGGATTCAGGTGCCTGGGAGTGGCTGATGAGTGTGGGTCAGTAAGTACCTTGGCTGGCTGCAATCCATGTGTACATCATCCCTAGGCAGGGCATGTTTTCTTTTGATGGCTTAAAGGTGTTACATAAGGGCTGGAGCTACACTGGGCTTATTTTTGTAAAGGAAGAATTTGGGGGAAGGCTTTGGGCTTGAAAAAGTTACATGAGTAATTCTTTCAAACAAGCAAATTTAGGGAGATTTCCCATGGAAAGAATAGTTGTTATCTTGAGAGTCCAAGTTCCTACTTGTGAAACATTCATCTGGGATGTTCAGGTTCTAAGACTGAGAAATTTATTTTAAAATATTTTTTTTTTGTGTAGTACATGTCTGTGTTAAAAATGTACAAAAGAAAAAATGTTCTTTTGGGGGCATTTGAAACATTAAAATAGGAATGTGGAAACTTTAAAGGTAATTCTAATCAACATTGAGCAACTCACAATTCTTGAGAATTTTAATAAAGTTCGGCCCTATTCTGTTTCAGGCATTCTTCATAAAGTTCTATGTGAATTTTTCTATTCTTTTGTCACAGTCTTCATCTAGACCTTCTTATTATGTTTTGTTTAATACTGAAACAGTGGAAATTGACCAAACTGGTCTGCAGTGTGACTGTTACTGGTTTTGATTCTTTCAGAGGCACGTAAAGTGGAGATTGCATTAAACCCGGATCATCTCCTGTTTGCAAATGGGATGGTTACCCTTCTTGTTGATAGTAGGTCCATGTGAGTAGTACAGATGAGACACTCTACATCATTGCCACATTAACACGAAATTAGGAGAGCTAAATAAAATGACAAATTCGATCTTTCAAATTTCTTTCCTATAAAATTGCTTAAATTATTTTCTATTTAATAAGCTACAGTAAAGGTGAATTCTCTATATGAGCTTGCACTGATGGAAGGCCGAGCTATTTTGCTTTTAAGTTACTTTGCTGGTAAAAGCTGAGTCACGTGATTAAAAACAAAATAAATGGTGTTGTTTAGGGTGGCTTAAGATAACGTCATGGAGAAGGCGAAGCAATTTTTCATCAATATCCATATTTCCTGAACTACCTGGTTTGGAAATATGTATCGCACTTCAGGATTCTCTTTCAATTTTTCTTAGAAACTATCTGAAAATAAGGGTTGTAGTAGATGCAAATGGCCTTCTTTCCCTTGGGAGAGACATTTTCATTTTGCTGAGAAATCTCTGTGCATATTTCAAAGAATAGAATAGTTACGCCAAATAATACCACAGCCTGATTCAGTTACTTAGCAACATTTAATGCTAACAAAAAGAAACAGGAAAGTGGTGCAGCAGCAATAAAATCATTAGACAGCAGAAGGGAGCTCATAACAATAATGAAGACAGAAGTCATAGTATTTTATAGGTAAAACAAAACTGGAAAATAACCCAAGCAGTTGTCATTTTTCCATGGAGTCAGTTGCTTATAGTTTCATTTTTCAGGAAAGCTTCCAACCTGTAAAAAAAGCAAAAAGCTTGGGCAAAAGCCTCATTTTCCGAAATATTACTTAATGTGTGGTTTCCAGGGTGTTACACAGTTTTTCAGAAGAAGTTTCTTTTGTGGTTGGCATCATTTTTTTCTAAATCTTTGTCATCAGTACTACCAAAACAAGAGGTAATGCCACTCTTCCTTCATTACATTTATTACTGTCACCAAATTATGAGAAGGTAAATATTTAAGTGCATTAGGATAACCGTAGATGGATAAGAGATCACTCCCCTAGCTGGAGGCTTGGCTGCTGCGTCTCAGGACCAGCTCAGAGGTGGTCAGACCAGCTCAGGAGGGCAGGAGCCCCCTGCCCTCTGGGGACAGCGGAGAGAGGTCCCAACAGCGCTGTGGGGAACCAGCCTGGCCCTGTAACCTGCTGAGCTGCGCCCCAACCAAGACCTGCAGGCTGACTTCTCAGCTTGACCTTGGACCTGCCTCACCGCTTGCCTGATGATCTGGACTCTTGGTTGAACCTGGCCACCACCTTCTGTGAACCTGCCCTCATCTGCTTGCCTCATGCAGACAGGCCCTGGCTGGGGAAGCTCCAGCCTTGCCAGCCCCAGGATCCCTCTCAGCCCCCCACTGTACAGGGGTGTAATGTAATCATGGAATCACAGAATTGTAGGGATTGGAAGGGACCTTCAAAGATCATCTGGTCCAACCCCCCTGCCAAAGCAGGTTCACCTAGAGCAGGTTGCACAGGAATGCATCAGGCGGGTTTTGAATATCTCCAGAGAGGGAGACTCCATACCCTCTCTGGGCAGCCTGTTCCAGTGCTCTGTAACCCTCAAAGTAAAGAATTTTTTCCTCAAGTTGATACGGCATTTCCTGTGTTCCAGCTTGTGCCCATTGCCCCTTGTCCTGTCACCGGGCACCACTGGGAAAAGCCAGACAAACTGCTCTCCGAAGACCGTGGGGAGTGGAAAGCCTTTATGAAAATAAATATCTTATATGAGCTTTGTGAAAAAATGAATTCATGGATATACAGAAGGTTATTAACAATTACATGCAAAAATGTAATTGTTTTCAGTAAAGTGTCATAAATCAGTGTTGGATGTAGAATTTTAATACGAAAGATGTTTTATTTTATAATAATTTGCTGTTGAATGTGAAGCCAGACTTATCCTGGTTGGAATAAACACTATATAGTGTAGGTCAAAGACTGTTGAAAACTAGTAATTATTCTAGGGAAAAAAAGGGTACCAGCTTGCTGGGAAATAACATTAAGGGAGAAATAAAAGAAGTTTCAGTGTTGCAGTGAAAAACATGATTTTAGTTAAACTCGAGAGAATCAATCTGAAAAACAGCATGTACCGTATCTTGAAACAAATCTTTAATTGAAAGCACGGGGACACCAATAGAAATTACACTCTTTGATCAATGACAGGTTGGATACTGCAACAGACTCCTTTACAGTGAGGGAAATGTGAGGTCAAAACTGTGTTTTGGAAAAGAAATCTTCATTTTTCAAAAATGATGAGCTTTGACTATATAAGAGAGAGAGAACTAAGAAAGGAAATTAGTTTAGGGATTTGCTGTATGGGGTGAAATTTCGTGGCGGTTCAAGCTTTAGAAATTGGTAAGAAATTACTTAGACAAGTGAGGTTCGTTGCTTTATGCTAACAAAGGATAGCGAGAGATTTTCTAACCCTCTACTTAGAACCTTTAATCAGAAAAACCCCAGTTTTTAGAAGTGTACTTACTGTATTGGTAACTTACCACCTGTTTTCACCATATTTGTATTCATTCATACAACCAATAAATTGTTTTGTGTCAGTGGTTTCAGGTAAGTTCATCAGAGAAAGTGATTGCTGCAGCAAAAGGTAGGCACATACAGCCCAAGGAGAAAATGGATTGAAAATGAAGGCAACGTTGTAGTAATTAAAATAGATATAAAATTAATCTCTAAATGAGAAGATACCTAACCACTATAGGAGAGAGATTCTCTCTCCTTTTCCGCTCTTACTTCTCTCAGCTTTTCCCATAGGAAGAATTGGAACAAAGAAATCTAATTAATTTTAAAGAGATGCTTAATCTGTATATGAAGGGGGCTATATGATGTAGTTGAATCTGACTGCAGGGAACCGAATGAAAACTACTAGAGGTACCAGGAAGGCTAAGAAAAGTATTAAACTATTAGTCTACTGCTCTGCATTGGTGTTTACTAAAATGCTCAGCTAAAGGAGATGGCTGACAGAACTGCTATCTGTTCTGTAGGGTAGGTTTCCAGAGGGAGATAGACATAGAGAAAAATAGGGGCTTTCAGAGAAAGAGAAAGATAGCTAGGGCGTATTTAGAGAAATTAGATGTTCATCCTTTTGGCTGGATGGGTTACTTAGTAAGCAATCTTAAAGATACTAGCAGCTATGTAGAAAACATATGGAGGATTGGGGAAGTACGGCAGAACCGCAAAAGGGCAAATACAGTGTCTATTTAAAAAAAAGGAAACAAGAAATTATAATTTGTAAATTTACCTTCTGGTAGAAAAATCTGGAACTAACATGATCTCTGTAGTGAACTGGAAGGCGGTACAGAGTGTATGCACGGTAAATTGGTAGACGGTAGGAAACTGGCAGGATCTCTAAGAATACGAAAAGTTATGCTAAGAATTAAAAGTGGCCTTGGAGAAGTAGTCTGAAAAACAGAATGAAATTCCCTACAGACCTTCTTTTGTATATCTACTCCTAATTAAAACGCCTGTCCGTAGTGTGCTTCTATCCATCTAGCTATGCCTGTGGTATAATGGCTGCTTAATGGAATTGCATAAAACTGAACTACATTAGTAGTGCTATTGGCTACTGTCTTTTTCTCAACAGCAGAAGCTCTATCTGATATAAAAGTAACATTACTTGGGTAAACCAAATCATTCAGGAAATAAAAAAGAAATCATTTTGAAGAAAAAAACATACTGATCTTTACTTAGCTTTTGCTTATACAGGTGAAGCACCTTGCAATAATAGTTGTGTTAGTCAGCTTATGTTGTCTTGCTTACGGCAGTGTGAGAACAGAATCGGGCTCTCTGATCTATCAAAAATGGAAGCCAGAAAACACATTTTAATCTAAATGTTTCATCTGTGTGAGGGGCAGAATCCTAGCTTAGGGTAATTCAAGGTAAAAATGAATGTGTTCTTGGTTTACACATACACTCAGTTACTGCACGTTAGCTCAGTGCTGTGAAAGAAATGTGGTTCTAGCTTCCTAAATGTCCTGTTTCGGGTTTACTTTCTGAAGTGAACTGCAGATGCACAGTGAGGAAGAGAAAAGGTCTTATACAATAAAAAATCTGATTTAAGACCCTGAAAGTCAGTGTCTCTTTCCATTGACATAGCAGACTCCAGGGAAATTTCTAAAACAATTTCTTACTTCAACTACTTTGGTACCATACTTCTCTTATTTTCAGAACTGGAAAATCTTCCACTTTTCATGGAAATTTTTGTCTGGTAAATTTTGCATGTTGAACTGAATGGCTTCATTTCTTGAGGTTTTGGTAGTTTTCAGTTTCCATGTCTTATGTTGTTGCGATTTTGACAATGTAAAGGAAGGGAAGAGGCTGGAATGAGGTAGGGGCACAAGGAAGAAGGGGAGATGCTGAAATAAAAACAATTTTTTCTGGAGAGGTAGGTAACAGAATTAGGGTTTGGGGGTAGTCACATGAAGAGCACAGGAGCACTGTAAATTCTGCTGGCATGTATGTCTGCTTCTGAGGGATGCAGGCTTTGCCCTGATGCTCATTTTTTATTGCAAACGTAGTTAGTATCATGGGTTATATTTATTACCTCATTCTGAGATTTAAAGCAAGAACAAAATTGTGTGACTTTTTGACAAAAAGTGATGTTTTAGCAGTTTTGGGACATTGAGTCATTGTAGACATTTGTGTATCAGATTGGGTTTTAATGGCTACTTTCTTTGAGATGTGTTGTGGCTGCCATTAATAGTGACAGGTAGATGAATAGATACAGTTTATGCTTTCATCTCTTTCAGGTGCCCTGTAACGACTTTGAAACCTCGCATTTTCACTCTCTCATTTCCCAGGAGGTTCTGAGTTATGATGGTCTTCTCTTCAAAGCCATTGTTTGTTGTCGTGGTTTCGGCCTAATTTACCAAAACCAGACTGACAGATGGCCCTTCCTTCCCCTTCTCCCCCCTCCAAAAGAGGAGAGAGGAGGAGAAAGAGATAAGGAGATTCAGAAGTTTAGAATGAACTAAACTACTTTAATGGAGAATTAATATTAAAATAAAAATAAAGATGAAAATAATGAAATAGATACAATATATACAAAACCGTATCAAGCTCCCAGGATGACAGTCACGTCACCGGCAGGCACTGGGGAAGTCCCAGACTGGACTCAGCTACAAATGGGAACTGGATTCCAGCTCTGGAGTCAGGAACACACGGATCGGGATCAAAGGCAGATGGACAGCCAGAGTCCTCTCTGGACGTCGGCCATCGCAGGAAAAGGGGCTGACCCCTTGATCCCTCAGCCTTTATACTGAGCATGGGGCAGATGGGATGGAATACCCCAGTTGGTCAGGTTTGGGTCACCTCTCCTGTCCACTCCTCCCCACCGATGTGACCCCTCTACGTTTTTTCCGTTTCCGACCCTCTAAGGGGGCAAATAACGAAATTGGCCGACCTTGGTTGTTACAGCAATAAGTATAAGCAAGGGCCTCCCTGCATACCATTCCTTGGCCTGGAGCACAAACATTGGGCTTATCATTCTGAGAATGAGCAGTTTTCTCCACGATATGCCGTTAATTTCAGAGAGTTAGAGGAGGCCTAGCTAGGATGTAAAGTTACAGAACAGAAAATTCGTTCGGTTTTACTTCAAAGCGGGACATTCGTTCTTAAGCTCAGGCTGTTCATGGCTTTGGCCAGAGGGAGTCACTGTCATATTTAAAATGTACTATCTCCTCACAACAGTTGGAAATTAGTGTTTTTATCTAGTCTTTGTGTGCACAGGTAAGGCTGTCTATTAGGCTTTATTTGAGAAATGAATTGTGGTTATAAATAACACAATGCTGTTTGTTTTAAACAGAGTAATTCGCAGTGCTGCTGAAGGAGAGTGGTACCAATGGATTATCAATCTGACGCAGAGATGAAACAGCAAGCAAGATGACAAAGCCTTTGGTTGGGAAGGTATTTCAGTGACGTGGTTCAGAATAATTTTATCCTTTCTTGGAAAGATGCGAAGATAGGTGATTCTAATGAGTGAAATCAAAACCCGAAGGTTGACAATTATAGAGGTTGCTCTATAATATATACTCTATATATTGTATGTTTACAGCTAATTTAACTACTCAAAAGTCTATCAGAGATTAGTACGTGATTAGTAATTCTGTACCCCAGCTTTAGCGGTCCTCATGATTAGCAATCCTATGTGATCTGAGGTTGTAAAGATTTCCCTTTGGAAACACTAAACAGAGGAAGTCTTAAAAAGTAATTTATTTTGTGAAATAGGAGCACAATATACTTTTATGATCCTTATTCATAGTATTGCTCACCATGTAATTACAAGCCCTAAATTCACATTTCCTACAGAAGAATCCGAAATGCTAGCTTTTTATTGTTATTGTGAGTTTGTCCAGTAAAGCTTTATGGGTTGAACTTCCTGCATTTGGTTATTTGTTCTTTGCTTACTGTGTTAATATGAACTTGACTATGTATGACAGCCTTCCTTAAGTGCCATCCAAGCCCAAGGCAGTCAAGGAAGATTTTGACCTTTATTTCAAAGGAAATGAATCAGGCTTGTTTATACAGAAGAAAAGCACCTGCATATATGCAACTACAGTTCTAAACCTTAAAGTTAAATTCAGTGCCAGTCTAGTACTAAAAACAGTCAAATTGCAGGTTTGCTTTCTTGGTAGTTTGGTGGTTTTATTTTTTTTTTTCTTGTTTTGCCTTGTAAGAAGGAAGAAACAAAAGCAGCATTTTCTTTGGTCGCAAATAGGTTTCTGCAAAGCTCTAGGGGCTATTCTGCTACACAGAGCAGGAGTTGTTGGCAGTCTGTTTATCCAGTTCTCAGCAAGGTTTAAAGCTATTAATTCTGAGTGTACATTTCTTCACATGTTTATTGGAAACTTCGATTATAAATATAATATAAAATCTATGGAAATGGATAGGAATTTTTAGGAAACAGTTAAAGGCCTTGTGCATAGCAAAATTCTTTTTCCTGGTGCATTTTGATACAGAAAGGAGGATTATAATTAAACTAACCACAGTCATTTTCAGAAGCACGTAGGGCTGGAAGACATGTAGATTTCATTCATTCATTATTTGAACACAAGCAATATGCAAAGAATGAAATCATTTAAAAAACCTATTAAGATAAAACTGAGTCATTAAGACCCATACTAGACTAGAGAAACAGCAGGAAGTGAGCAATGTGCCTTTCAAGTTTGAAATTTATGCTAGCAAATACCAATAAATGTGAATAGTCTTGCTGATAGCATAGGGAACGCTATTTAGCTAGGTGCACAGTTATCCCACCATCTAGAGGCAAGAATCACTTACATATTTTTCTCCCACAAACACCCTAGTTAAATGAACATTTACTGCAGCAATGATTGCCTATCTGTACCCAAAGGATAGTAAATGTTTTTAAAACTCCGAGAATGGAACAGGAACCACATTTCCTTGATTCTTTTTTTTTTTTTTTCCTTTTTTCTGTTTCTTTCTTCCTGCCTTGACTTTCTAGGTTTCAGACAGTGTACATCCCACACTGCTCCTCAGTAAAAAACCAAAGAACTTGCACACATACAGCAGACAGCTGTGGGCTGGTGGCCTGTCTCCTTTCAGTTGGTTTCTGGGTTCTGTGGAGGTTTTTGTTCTTCCCATTTCTGACCCAAGAAAAAGGCTGCCCTGGACCAGTACTGTCTCTCCAGATTGTGGTCATTCTCTGCTCTTTTGGAGATACGATGTTTAGCATCTAGATCATCAGTAGAGCCTTTGAGAAAACAAAATTGTACCAAATGACTGCATCCACACTGTCATATTAAACATCTGGAAAATGAATTTTAGAGCAAAATGGCATTCTTTTACATCTGACATAGCGTAACAGGCATCTCATATCTCTCTGGTGTATGCCACCAGTATCCCCCAAGGGAAACTTTGGGTGTGTGCAGTGCTTAAAACATCCCACAGAGTGCATCACCTGCTGTGTGGATCTGGCACTCTGCAGGCTCTGGATGTTCCAACTGCTCTTGCAAAAAGATGACAAAGCAGAACTCCTGAGGATCCTTCATAGGAAACAACGAGAATGTGTGAGGGCAGCATGTAAATCAGAAAGATGTGCCATCTCTAACAGTCTATAGGTAATTGTTTCCCCTTCCCAAAGCTGAAGAATTCATATAATGGGGGAGGTTAGTAGTCAGTCCTAGTCACTAGCAGTTGGTCTTTGGGATGAACAGGAAATTGGAGCACTCTGTAAAGTACAGTAAAGATGTAGCCATTTTATTTAAAGATGGCCCAATCAGACCCTTTATATTCTATGATTGTTATAAAGGTCCAGTTCTGTGATGCCACCAGTTGTGAAGACTACAGAAACTGAGAGGAATTTTTCCTAGGTAATGGCAGCAGGATTGCACCCCGTAGAATTCTGTTCTATGGGATCCTCATCACGTTTAAATCAATATAATTAAAAGAACTTATTTATGATTGTACTATTAATTAATTGTTGCTGTTAACCTCTACCCTTATATTAATTCTTCAACTTTGGGAGGATTCAGCAGTTACCTATCGATCATCAGAGTTAGCACATCATTCTGATTTACCAGTCTGAAAGATATTACAATTTGTTGTTGCTAAATTAAAAACAGTTAATCGCTTTCCTGTATTCATTTATATTAGAGAGATCATTTCCTGATTAAATTTGCTGACAGTTCTAAACTGTAAATGCATGCAATGTACTATTTTTGTGCCTCTATTTTATAGCACAGTTATATTTTATTCATTTAATTAAATAAAAAATATGAGGGAAGAAATCATTTATAACTTAGATAATAGATCTTTCAGCTCCAGAGTTGGGATCTGTACAAAATGTATTTGGCATTGTAGAGGTTAGAGGGTCGGGGAAAAGTGGTTTTTCAACCATTAAAGGTGGACTAGGTTGAGTTCCTATAGTGACAGATGAAGTTTCATCTGGATATATCTACCCTTTTAGATGCTTATTCCTTTGGTAGCCACTTCCATGCTTGTTATGGAAACTACCTGTTTTAGGAAGTGTTAATCTCATGGCAGTAACTGGAATAAAGTGGTGCTGCAGCAATTACATCTGTGGGATGAACTGGGCTCAGTAACTTCAGTCAGAATTTGGCAGGGTGAAGACTGGCCCCAAGATGTTGTTCTTGTGTAAGAAACTAAGTAGGAGCTGCTTCATCTCTTGAATACAGGCTATGTTATTCCACAACATTATGGTTCTGTCACACTGAAAAAGCTATTTGCCAAAAAAGATATTTGCCAAAATATCTGCACCCACAATCAGTGGAACCCACAGGCTGTGGAACGCAGTGCTTGGGGATAAGGGTACAAGATTTAGGCTATATACTTTTAAAATAGCTCCCATCTATTTCTCAATGCAGCTTCAATCACATTCCATGGCTCTTGCAGCAACTGCACTTCTGGAATACCCAGCTCTTAGTACTTTTCATGGGATCACAGAAAGTAAATTAGCACTGACAATGCTGTCCTAAGTCCAGTGCCTTTCCCTTGAGGATGCTGAAGGCAGTTTTCACCCATCATTATGCTCTAACTGATTAGTCAACATGGCTAGCAATGTGGCATGATTTTCCTGGGACCTGGTTCAAAGCCTTGTACTTGAATGTTCAGGTCTAGCAGTCTTCTTCAGTGCTAAGGGAGTTGAACCGGCTGCTCGTTTGCTTGTAACACAAATCCAGAAGTCAGCAGAACCTTCCTGTGGGTGAAGAAGGAGGAATGAGACAGGTAGCAGAGTGCTCGGTACGGCACTCCTCCTTACCTAAGACCAGCACATACTTATCAACACTGTTTATTGTATCCTAGCTGATATAAGTCTGGTAGAAAGAGAGGCAGCAAGTTAATTATAGACATAAAGACCAGATTTTTCAAATAGGTCTGTGCCAGTCTGGAGAATTTATTTTATTTTCATGTCAGAAAAGTTACTGAATTAAAACCAGTTTGAAAATATTTACCCTTACTTGCAGCCGTCCATTTAAGCTAATGCAGTACAAGCTATTGATCTGATATTTCTTTTTTCCAATGCTATGTTTTACATACACGCTTTGGACATAAAGTCCATCAGGAGGTAGATGGTAGCAAAACATCCTCACAGCTTCCAACACTGCAAGAAGGTAGTGGGCCCCACAAACTGGCAGTCCTGGTGGTGGGAGGAGTAGTCTGATGAATTCTAGTGGCAGCAGCAGTTCAGTGGCTGTAAAGCACTGAGTTCAGAGGATGAAAATGCATTAGGCAAGTGCTATATACTTCCACTAATATATCACAGCACAATCTATCAAGCATCTCCGCTTCCTTGGATGAAATCGCCTTCTAGCAACATCAGCACAAATATTTGGAAGAAGATAAAGAAACATATGGCTTGCAGTACTTCACTGACAAATTGCTTCAGCAGAAAGCATGCCTTTTCATTTACCTTCTCAGCCAATGCTTAGAGTTAATCACAGCAACTAAGTGCCACTGCTGTGCCATATGGAAGCAGAACTAAGTGTGTTAACAGAAATTTAAACACATGTGGGGAGAGTTGCAGGAATTATGAGACCTGGGAGTGTACATTTAATAGTCAGGCAGGAACACTTGACAAAAAAAGAGAGGAAAAAGTTACACATTTCTTGAATCTTACTCTTTCCAAGACACTCTCTCTTTTGGCTTAAGCTTTCACCTCATATGCTCCTTCGTGTATCACTGTGCTCTGTAAGTTTTAGCTGCTTGGTAGACTAGGCAGCAGTAACACTGAGTATACAGTCCTGCTCTCACTGAAATCAGTGGCAAGACTCCAGTAGACTAGGGTGAGCCAAAATTTCTCTTTTAATGTAGATTCAATTCTATGAAAAATGTTGGCTTTAAAAAAAAAAAAAGAAAAACCAACCAAAACCCAAACGTTTCTGCTGTCTCTGTAAATATAACAGGAAAATGCCACAACTGAACCCCTATTCTCCAGTTACTTGCCGTTATGATGAATTATTGGGTTGTATTGTGCTTTGGGGTTCCAGGTCTGAAGGGATTGTCTTGGCAGCTTTGCTGCATCTTCACTTTAATCAATTATGGAATCAAATTGTCCTTCTTCCTCCAGTGTTCTGTAGATCTCTCTTGAAATGATTAGAAAAGATTTAGAGGATACTAGATGCCCTCGTTGAGCACATAACTCGAAAATCTCATTACCACTCATGAGGAATATTCTGAACAGGGCCATTTAAATGACAGGCTCAAGTCCAAATTTGGACAGTTAGTAAATTCTTTCCAGACCTCATGAGAGTGAGTTAAGGTAGGGTTCATCTCATCTGACTTTAGCCATCCTTGGTTTAGATATCTCCCCCTGATCTTGTTACCTGATGCTGGCTACATAGTGTTGGGGGCAAAGGCAATTTTAAGGCACAGTAATTTGTAATTTATGTCAGTAATTTGACCTGTTTTACACTTATTAGGATGAGATGAATTATTTCCTGAGAGTGCCCGTGTCTTTCCAATGACTGGAGAAGGAACCTAAAAGATAAATTGTAACTATGTCTAATTAGGTGAGATTCAGTTCCTCTGTGATCACCTTTCATTTTCCTGCAGGACATCCCATATTCCTCCCAGCTTTTGGGGAACAATTTCAGTTCCCACCATAGTTCCCAACTGCTGTACCGTGATTTGGTGGCCCAACAGAGTTGAAACCAAACTAGCTAGCTGACCTTGGAGAAGTTGGGTAGTAGGCATTGTAGAAGCTGCATGGCCTTTATCACGAGTGGTGGATAAGGTAAAGAGAATGGATATAAAAGAGAATCAAACATTTAAGATTAGTGGAGACATACAAATATGTGCTTAACCTCATAAAAATGGAAAACAGAACTTTAAATACACCACTGTTTTTTTGACACTAGATGGCAACAGTATACATTAGAAATAGTGGTTTCTCAACCAATAAAAATAAACATTACTCGAGGAATTGAATGAAGGAGAATCACAGAGATTATTTTTTAGAATAGATTTTGCATGAAATTAGAAAAAAAACTCCACCATATTTAGAGTATCATGTTTCTGCTATCAAGATACAGAACCTGGAGAAACTGATCTAAATCTAATAGAAAAGCTTATAATTACTCTGAGTTAGAATCTGCACTCCTATGAAGAAGTATTTATTAGAGATTCATCAATCTGGACAAAGGCTAAATGTAGCTTTTACTGGCTGGATGATTACAGAGGCTCTGAAGGTAAAAGGCTCCGCTCCTTTGCTCTTCAACTTCCTGAACAAACCAGTGTATGCACGAAGCTTGACAGCTGTTTTGTTTTATGATGAAATACATTTGTAGAATTTACGAATCAAACTTTCATTTCCAGGTCTCCCACAGAGGATGGTAGACACTATGCTGTATGACTCATGTAATTTAAAAAAAAAAAAAAAGAGACTGAAAGACTGCAGAGATATGAAATTGTGGCATTAGTTTGGGATGACAGATCACAACTGAACTTCTTTCACAAACCTTTTGGTTTGGTCAGTGTCATTAGCCAGTGGAGAACAACAGAAGGATGCGAGTTTTTTATGCTGACAGTTCCTTTTCCTTTCCCGATGCACTTGAGATACTATGTTGGGGCAATAGCGTGGATATATCTGTATAGAACTTCCCAGCTGCTCAGGGAAACTTCCCTAATCCTCACTGCTTATTGGTTAGGGTAATTTTTCTGAATATATCTTTATCACTGTGGTGATTTTTAGGATAAATATCTCCATCCCAGCCAGATGCACTCTCATTTGAACTTCCCAGGTTCCCAGTGGTATCATTTATGGAGCATCCCCTATCTGTCAACATCCCATGAGTGCTGAAGAGTCATTAGTTCTGTGAAACCATAATATGATTTCTACAGTAAATGGGAAATTTTGTAGAACTAGAAGAATAGAGTATTTAAGTATTAACAAAATGTGGAGTCAAACTCCTAGACCATTCACAAATATGTCCTTTCAATATTGCTACCACTTTGAAAGAAAAAAAATATGCCTATTTCTTTTGTAGAGTATTATTCTGGGCTATGAACAAGTTTCCTGTAAAAAATAGTGGGCATCGACTGAATCAGCATGCTGCAGAGTTTTCTGCAGGACTAAAACTACAGCAGTACTCACAGCTGAGACAGAGGCCTGTTTTGTTTTTTTTTTTTAATAAAAACATACAGTGGAGTAAAGATTTGGGCACCATGGCCCTCTTCCCAACTGCAAGAGCCTCGTCCATATTGTCTTTTAAGTGTACTCTTCTTCCACCTTCAAGCAGAAGCTCATTGAGCATCCACATTATCTGTATTCAGGTCTGTGCTATGGTCAGATAGTGTGTGTATCCAGGATTCAGGTTCTGAGCTTGCCAGTAGGTATTTCTGTAGAGAGAAATTCTGTAGCATCAAGCACAGGCCACCTTTTAACCCAGTCTCAAAGGTTCAAAATCCACAGGATAACTTTCAGTTCTCATGTGACTTTGAGGTGAGGTATGTCCTAAGGGAAATATTTTTGGAGGAGAGAAACAATGACCTTTCAATACTGTTAGCTGAATATGGTAACTTCATATTTCACAGATGTGGAGTATGAGGCAGAAAGATTAAATGAACTGCTCAAGGCTATAAAGAAAATTTTGTATCAGAGCCCAGATCAGAAGGGAGGAACTGCTGACTCCCAATGCTATGTAAGATACCTCTCTCTGTTAAAATAGGCCTATGAATCATCCTGAAAGCCAACAGTAATGCTTTATGAGTCTCAGCACTGCAGATGCTATTAGTACTGTTGAGAAGGAAGGGACTTCTTCATGAATGTGCAGCAATAATCATTCTTAACTCTTATAAGCATTTATTCATATTCAAAGCATTCACAATCTGAATCTAGCAAAACACGTGGTCTGTCAACCCCGCTTTCCCAGGACTGTCCTTGGATTTACTTTTATGTTAAAAAACCCTAATATTATTATTATTTGTTTTCAAAATGAAGTTTCCAAAGCTTGTGAAAATGACTTTGCAGTCATGCCTGCTTCCTGATAATGCCTTTCTTTTCTATCCTTAGGAGGTATTTATAAGATACTGTAAGCTTCTTGGTGGCAACAGTGCATAGAGAGAAAAAAAATCCCAACGTGAACCTTTGTATTTCAGGACATATCTCCATTTGATTCTGAATGATAATACCTGCTTCTTTTCTATCCTCTTTCAGATATGAGCAATTTTATTGTCCCTGTCTGGTGGATGATGTGTCTGCATATGAGACAGATTCTGTGCACTCGCCCTTCCTGACGCAGCCAGCAAGAGCAGGAGACTCAAGGTAAAGCTGAAATGATCCTTTCGCTCAGGGAAAGAAGAGAATCTGAGATGCCTGGGAAGAGCAGGAAGAGTGTCCTGGACACTGCAAAGCTACGTTCCCAAAACTTTTCTGTGTCTGTACAGAAGGAGATTTTCGGGTTGAACAAGAGCAGACCTGTTGAATACATGTCTACATGAGCTACCCTCTTCTTTGGTGTAGGCGGTACATGAGCTCTTAGGCTAGTACATCTCAAAGGACAATGATTCAACAAAAAACATGCTTGACATAAAGCACATGCAAATCCCTCAGAAGTCAGTGGGATTTTAGCATATAGCAACTAATGTACCTGCCTTATTTGAAGCCTTTAGTTGCATAGCAGTATGAGGCATTTTATTGTTGCTCTGCAACTTGCAGAGAATATTCCAGTTCCCAAACCTTGCAGGGTATAATTGGCTTCCCAAGGCTGCCTGTTGGGACCTAAGGACTTGGACTATAATATTTACGGTGAAATGAGGGAAGTGCTTTGGCAGTATCCCAGGTATTTTTTTACACATCTGACTAAAGCTTACAATACGATGATTTGAAAGTAAAATAGAAGTAAAACCAAACACTTTAGACTTGAAATGTTGAAGCATGTTAAGGCACAAGAAGATTAAGATGCTGTCTTAATGTCAAATTGTCTAATTAGATACATGATGGAACCAAACATACTGCAGTGCATCAAGGAACCAATCATGGAGGTTAAATTCCAAACTGAGGAGGTGGGAGATAAAGAGCACTTGAGTTGTGGAAGTTTTGCTGGTGTTCCTCAAAGGGCTGTTTCTATGCACAGATTCAACTGGTTCAAAACAGGTGGTTTGCTGTTGAGAGGACAGGTCCGTGCAGACAGGACAAAATGTAACATCTGTGCTCGAGCTGTTCCCCTATTGCCCCTTGCAGGATAAAAACTGCTGAAGAGCATCTGCTTCCAATGTATATTTGAAATGGAACAATTTCACTTACACTCCCTACTATCACTCTAATTGCTTGTGAGGATTGGCTGTGAAGTCATTCTCAGCAGGACTGCCCGTGAAACTCCTTTGGCTTCAGTTACTTTTTCAGTTAATATCAGCTGGATCACCTTGGTTGATAGTTTCTAAACCAGGTGAATGTGGAGTCAAAAGGCATGCTTCTCTAGGTCACCCCTGGAGTAAGTCAGGAGTAACTCTGCTTACTGGTGCCACAATGGTGTGTGAGGAAGAAGCAGGCCAGAAATGTCATGGGAGAGTTACTCTTGGTAATCAAACTCACTCACCAGGCTGCGGTGATGATTTTAGTTGAGTTTCAGAAAATAATGTCTCTTATTCTACTGAATAGCTTGGTCTTCTGTCTCCATCTGAACTTGATAAGCTTCTTGGTGGTGGGAGTCCTTTGCATTCTAGTAATCCCCAAGTAATCAATTGGCCTCGGAAGTCAAAATGAGATAGCATATGTTGGCTTGGAGAGGTATCAGTGTCTGGCCTCGCACAGAAAAGGTTCCAAGGCTGTGGTGTCATCTGTTGTTTTCTGTAACTTTGTTTTGTGGCTGCTACAAGTCATTTCGGACTGTTATTAACAACTCCCAGCAACCAAGTTGTTTACATACCACACTCATTAGCTTGATGTCCTCAGAAAATAGCTTTTAGTTAAGTGCGATTTTTTAAAAATCATAAAGGTAGTCCCAGATTTTTCATTAAAATTAAATGCTGTATCCCAGGTCCACTTTCACAATGGAGAGATATGTCATACTGTTTTCCTTAATCAATTATTTGTATTTATAGCCACCTGCATAACTATCCTCTTTGAAGCTTTCACTGCTCACATTTATCATATATGTAATCTCACATCTTCTTTTTCATTTAGCTATTATCTCACTGATCGTCCTTGGTTAAGTTACTTGAACTTCTGTGGGCCACCATCACATGGCTTGATCTAGCATAGGTATTCTGCTTTAAAGCTGCTTTTTCTCCAGAATAACTTTCATATGTGCTTCCTTAATAATGTCACTTCCCATATGCATTATGAAATCTGCCCATAAACATGTTAGCATAAGGGAATTTAAGTGTCAAGCATGTTATACCCTTTAGGAATTGTCATTTAAAGTTTTAAATTCTAACTAAAAAAAAAAATATTTAAAGTAATTTTAGCTATCTTTTTCAGTAACTTTGTTTTGTGGCTGCTACAAGTCATTTCAGACTGTTACTAACAACTCCCAGCAACCAAGTTGTTTACATCCATCCAGCACACTCGGAAGAAAGCAGAGTCTTGTAGATAGTGTTGGTGATTGTGCAAGTCTGATCCTGCTGTCATCCAGATGGATCAGGCAACAGTGCAGCTCCAGTAGCCATTTGTCCAGGTATTAGTTGTGAGTACTGCCCAATCCAGAAGCGATAATGTAGCCCAGGAATTAACAATTAATGAGACCCTCAAAATGTGAGGAAGGCTATTGTGACATTGAAGAGCTGATAAAAAGTGTGGTCCTAAATAATTTTGCTTGTGAAATAATCCATGCCCTTTTTTGAAAGTGCTGAAATACTAGTTCAGGCCTTGGACTCTAATTCAGATAACTTTATCCTGGATATGTAAACTGTTGCCCATTTTGAGTAGCATGAAATTATTTCCTGACTCAGACTGACTCGAGCTGTTACCATTAATCACATGCCAGAGGCAATTCCAGAAAACCTTTATATCTGTAGTGAAGAATGATGGATAGTTTGTAAACTGTTTAGGCATCCTTCACAGAGAAAAGTGCTGTTTAGGTGTGTGGTATTTTTATTATGGTGGGTTGGTACAGTTTGTGTATTAAGAACAGCAACAGAGGAATTACAATTCTTAAACAACGTTAAAATCTGCTATCCTGTTATTACCATGTCTGAACACCAAATGTTTCAGAAGGAGATTTAATCAAGTACTTAATGCAAATATAGCTTTACTGTCATTTCATGGAATAAATCCTTCTAATTATACTGGTAATTATATATAAATATGGAATCAATGTAAATCATGCACGGCACTGTAGATGGTACTGTCATAGGAAGGCAGACTTCAAACTATTTTACTTACACAAATTCATATATGTTTCATTCTTTTTATACCTGAATAAAAAAGAAATAATGAATGACCTTATCCCAGAGTGCTTCAATTAAAAGTTATAAAACTGTTTATAATGTTGGTACTTACACCCATCAGAGCTGAAACTTGGAGAGTGTTTACACAATGAGGCTAAATGCAGCCAGGGCACTTGACTGCCAATGCTGCTAATTGTTAGCCTGCATCCTGGCAAAATTTTGTCCCATGCAAACCAGCAGTCTCCCAGCTGGTGCCTGGGCATGGTTCGGTCAGCACAAGCCAGGGAGACAGTCGGGCTGTGGCCATTGTTTTGGGATGTAAGAAAATTTAGCGGTATGCCTGCAAGCCTTATTGTGATAGTTGTCTACTCAGTGCTAGAGAACCATCTCTGGAGTATTTTATTTACTAGTACAGTCGTAGCATAAGCGTCAGATGCTCCTTCTAATTTTTGTTTGTAAATTTTCAGTGAAAACAAATAATTTTTTTTTCCTAAGAATAAACTAAAAGAGAAATACAGTTCTGTTCTCAAGATAAAATAGCCTATTTTTCTCTTTGGGTATAAAGTTCTCATGCCTTTGAGGCAGTTCTTCCAAATTGATTGACTTGGGATGGGACAAAGGGGCATTTAGTACTTTTGTCAATCCTCCAGCTCTTAAGAAAGACAGAAAACAAGAACATAGTCATAATCTGTAAAATACTTAGCTAAGAGGGAGCCTGGCATCACACAGGAACTCTGTGGAAGAAACAAAGAAAACAATTGCTGGGAGGCTCAAAGCAAAAAAGATGGGCAAAAGATTCAGTTGCCTTAAGCCTGAGATCAGCTTTTTTGTTGCAGAAGTACCCTGCCTCATTCACTAGAGACCTTCCTGTTCCCTCAGGAAATTAGACTGGGACAGATAAGAGCCTCCTTCAGAATACTGCCTTGATTTGATCCTCAGCACAGCTTGGGAAGAACTGTATGTGGTATGTAATTAAACAACCTACTAAAGTAGACATACAGGAAAGCTCAATAATGTTATCCACATGATGTGGAAACAGATATATCACTCTGTTGGTATTTCTTGTTATTCTAGGCAACATTTGCTGTGGCTAGCACTCTTTTCCGTGGGAGTCCCAGCACTAAAGTAGCTTGATTATTGCAGGATTTTTATCGTACACTCTGATAAACAGGATTGTTCTGATGCTGGTTTCATCTTGGTGCTCCCAAGCTCTTCCATTAAGGAAAAATCCTAAATCTCCCTTAAAAGAAGCTTTGCTCCTTTACTTGCTCTCACAGCATCAGATATGTCACGAAAACATGGGGACATGTTGTTTTCTTCGTACTGTTTGCACTGTTGAGCTGTTGCTTACTGCAATTGTCAGCATGTAGAAAAGTATTTTCAGAACATTTTTGTAAATCTCCTTGTGATTTGACTCAAAGAGGGAAGCCTAAAGACATTAGACACAAGCACGGTGATATGGCCTTTGGAGCAGACTGCAAGACCCGCCTGTTTGCTAAAGGCTTCCTACCATTACAAATAAAGATGAGGAGGGCAAAAACCAAGCAGTATTTCTTGAGAGATGGTTCAGGAGCCAAGTCTCTGGTGACTTTCATTTGTGGAATTCACAGTGAAAATCTGACAGCTTGTACTTTTGAGAAAAGTGTAGAGAAATAGAGGATAACAGAAATAACATTGACTGTATTGACCATTGAATATATCAATTACCAGTCTCAAATTTTACAATGTCTACTGTCATAGTCTTGATTCCACTTCCTTGTATAAACTCTGAGTTTTTCTCCTGACTTTAAAATGAAAATTCAAATTAATGAAGATTTTTGCTTCTGTTAACATATCTGTGAGGGGGTTGAGGCCTGCTTTTTTTTTACCTAGTTTGGAGATATCTGAACACAGAGTAGTGCAAGTCCTGCATTATTAGTGACAATTTCCATATTTTGCTGTTTTGTTTCTTTAATGTGTGTGGTAGATAAAAATGAGAAGTAAATTCACACCATCTGGAGATTTTATATAGCCATGAAGCAGGTTATCAATCAAACTTTTCACCATTACCCATTAAGCCATTAAATATCACCCATTTAATTTCTGGAATCAAAAGCCCAAGAGAAGGATCCCGTCTGAATGTGGCCATATAATAATTCAGGAACTGTGAAGTCCAAGTTCTGGTCAATACCTTCTACCTTTTTTCAAACATTAAAAAAAAAAAAAAAAAAAAGAGAGAGAGAGAGAGAAAACCAAGTAATCTTCAATGCAAAACCTTCTACAAATGCTGGCATTCAGATTAGGGCAGAGAGGAGGGTAAGAGCACATTTCTGGAATAAAAGGCTCGTTCTCACAATATATACAGCTACATTGCGTCTTGTCTACTGAAGGCTGTGAAATAAGGGAATCATTAGTTTCAGCATCTTTTGGATGCTCAGATGGTTGTTAAGAGCTGCATTCATTACAGAGAAATTCAGACCTAGCTGAAGATAAAGGCATTTTCACACCATCTTTCATCTTTACCTTCACTTTTCTGTACTTTTTCTTTCCAAAGGATGTCACTGAGTTCCAGCTGAGGAGTGTCCCTTAGCAATGGCGTTACGGGGTTACGTTTTTCAGCTTCCTGCTGGTGGCTTTATATGTTTGCTTCCCGCACTGCAACTTCTTTCATGACAGCCTTTGACAAGTAGAGCACGGTTACACTGGACTCACATGCAGCAGCAAAAGCACTGTAGGAAGCCAAACATACCTTAACTGCCTGCCGGTTGTTGAGTTAACTCAGGCAAATAAATTCCATGTCAAATCTGTGCTTCCTGCAAATTCAGTGTTCAGAAAAGGTAATGCTTTCCTCAGAAACAGAAAAGAACTTCACTAAAAAAAACCCTTTTCCTTTGTTCATATCAGTCACTTTTTCTTGGTGGAGCTACTACAAAGTACTGAGTATGCAAATGCAGAGACAGAACATGGAGTTTAAACTGTTTCTCTAAGTCTCTGGTTGCTAGGTCATTATCTCACTTGTTGACAAATATTCTGTTGCTGACAACTGAGCTATTAAACATTAGTTGAAAGGAAGAAAATAAATGCGAATTCTCTTTTAATTACTTGAAATCTTTTCCACATCAGGCAGTACCATAATAGCCACCTTCGCCAACATGCATATCCTCATTAATACTCCTATAAAAGAAGGAAATGCTATTATTCCTGTTTTACCCTGTCCCGGTTTGAAGTAAAACCGAACCAATTTTCTGTTCTATAACTTTACATCCTAGCTAGGCCTCCTCTAACTCTCTGAAATTAACGGCATATTGTGGAGAAAACTGCTCGTTCTCAGAATGATAAGCCCAATGTTTGTGCTCCAGGCCAAGGAATGGTATGCAGGGAGGCCCTTGCTTATACTTATTGCTATAACAACCAAGGTTGGCCAATTTTGTTATTTGCCCCTTAGAGGGTCGGAAACGGAAAAAACATAGAGGGGTCACATCGGTGGGGAGGAGTGGGCAGGAGAGGTGACCCAAACCTGACCAACTGGGGTATTCCATCCCATCTGCCCCATGCTCAGTATAAAAGCTGAGGGACCAAAGGGTCAGCCCCCTTCCTGCGATGGCTGACGTCCAGAGAGGACTCTGTCTGTTCATCTGCCTTTGATTCCGATCTGTGTGTTCCTGACTCCAGAGCTGGAATCCAGTTCCCATTCGTCACTGAGTCCAGTCTGGGACTTCCCCAGTGCCTGCCGGTGACGAGACTGTCATCCTGGGAGCTTGATACGGTTTTGTATATATTGTATCTATTTCAGTATTTTCTTTTTTTTGTTTTGTTTTATTTTAATATTAATTCTCCATTAAAGTAGTTTAGTTCATTCTAAACTTCTAAATCTCCTTATCTCTTTCTCTCCTCTCTCTCTTTTGGGGAGGGAAAGGGGGGTAAGGGCCATCTGTCAGTCTGGTTTTGGTAAATTCAGCTGAAACCACGACATACCCATAAAATGTAACTAGGAAAGATAAAGTGACTTGCTGAAAGCTACACCAAGATAGAACCAGGAGCAAGTTCAAAACTCTTAATTCTTGAGTCTCAATCCAGCTCCTTAACAGCAACTATCCTTTCCTGTAACCAATTTTTATTCCTCTAACTGGTACTCTTCTCTCACATTTTCAGTATTTTAGCTGGTTACTTAAGTTGTAACTGGTGTTTCTGGTGATGGCACATTGACTTGTAATTTATTTTTCAAACAGAAATTAAAAAAAAAAAAATCATCACTTTATAACAGAGAATCACAATTAAAATGGAAAATAACATTGTAATGGATATGCTGTTATTTTTACCTGACATAAGTTTTTTCTTGAAAATATGTGGGTGTATATGAGAGCATATTTTGCATTCCAGTTATTAATATAATAGTTTAAGAGAAATGGACTATCTTCTTATCATTCTAAAAAAAAGTATATCCAGTACTGATATTTTCACAGTGAGAGACAGATACAATATGATCAAATGATCATTGAACTTCAGTATAACAGGAAAAAATCCCACATTAGTTGAGCAGTGGAAGAGGTCTCTCTGTGAAGGGCTTACAATGGTTTCTTTCAAAGCCACCTTTCACTCAGTGCTCTGTGAGAAAAACAGCAGGTCCTTATTCCTACATAGCAGGAAATACAGGACTTTCTCCCATGCTCAGCGTTAAGTCTAAATCGAAATTCACCAATTCTGTTTTAGGTTTGGTATTTTGAATGTTTTAATGAGTAACATTTGGGGATGACAGTTAACTTCAAGGTCCACAGAGGAGTAGGAAGATACCATGTGGTTGGATACATCATGATAACATTCAGTTGATTCCAGCATACAAAAACATGTCCTCCACCTTTGATGAAAAGTTAGGATGACATGGAAGACTCCTGAATTAACTTTTGGGACGGTTTGTGTTGAGACACATAGGCTTGAGCTACATTAAATTAATGCATCTGGGTGAAACTAACTAAAAATACATATTTTTAAAATTTTTATCTGTGGAGAGTACCTTGCTCCCCAGAATTGGAAATGGCTTTCTTAGCCACAGACATGTTCTTTATTCAGTGGTTAAGGCACTTGGAATAAAGGAATGTGAGTTCTGGCTTTAAGTCCTTCCTGCTAGTGGTAGTTCTCCACTGGATGAACTCTGATTGCTCTCTTGGAAGTTGCGCTCCAAGGAGGCTGTTAGATCTGAGTACTTTAATCACTAGGCTGTATAGATTGCTAGAAATATGACGTTATGTATCGTGTGCATTGTATATCTTCCTGCTTACATTTCTGCCTGCTCATGTATATAAATATGCATGAGCTATGTTCCTTCTGTCTTGTTTTTTTTTATTCTGTGATTTCATCAGTGTCTTTTTTGCTGAATAATGGCACAGCTTCAACAGGGAATGGAAGGCAGTGCAGGCTCCTTTCTGCAGCACTCCACCAGGAAGGAACTGAATTCAGGTTTCCTGCTTTCTGGACCCTTCCTACTATGGCCATGTTTTGAAAGGAAGGAGTGACCCCTGCCTAGTATTTGTAAAATAATTATCTGTGTGCTTAGGAAAAGGTACTGAGCTGTGGATCCCTGGTATTGCATCCCTGTGGCCCCCAATCAAGTCCTACTGATGAGATATAGGCAATTGTATTTAAATTTAAATAACCTTTCTAAACATTTAGCTCTCTGCATAGAGATTATAAATCTAAAATGTGTGTTCCCATTTCCAGCACCTGCTATCCAGTGTTTAGGTTCTAGTCTTATTTAACAGGTCTGGCCCATGGGCCTTAAACCAGAGTGTGAAAGTCCATGAACTTTTCAGATAACGGGTTTCTTTTTCCTGCTCACTAAATCCAGTGAGTCAGTAAAATTAGGAAGCATATTTACATGAAGTATGACTCACTTTTTTAATTAAAAAGTTGGCAAAAATAATAGAGGACATGTCTTTTTGTAGCATTCATTTTACAAATTGTAGTCAACTGCTGCCAAAATTTCTGTTATTACTGTTGGTTATTTAGTCCCATTAGCAATATTTCTTTTGGTCTACCAGATCCTAAGGGCTTATTTTTCTAGTCACATGGGAATGATGTATTCAGGTAACTCCCTTTCTTATAAACTGGAATAAAGGGTCTAAGATAGGTGTGGATTCCACTAAATTTTATTTGGAGCTGTAGTGATTGTGGCCAGCAGGTCAAGGGAGGTTGTCCCCCTCTACTCTGCTCTCCTGAGACCCCACCTGGAGTACTGCATCTGGCTCTGGAGCCCTCAGCACAGCAAAGACGTTGGAGCGGATCCAGAGGAGGGCCACAAAGATATCAGAGGACTAGAGCACCTCTCCTATGAGGGCAGACTCAGAGAGTTGTTGTTGTTCAGCCTGGAGAAGAGAAGGCTCCAGGGAGACCTTGTTATGGCCTTTCAATACTTAAAGGGGGCTGTAGTGACAGTACAAGGGGTAATAGTTTTAAAATGAAAGAAGGGAGATTTAGTTTGGACATATGGAAGAAATTTTTCAAGATGAGGGTGGTGAGGCACGGGAACAGGTTGCCCAGAGAAGTTGTGGTTACCCCATCCCTGGAGGTGTTCAAGGCCAGGCTGGATGGGGCTTTGAGCAATCTGCTCTAGTGGGAGGTGTCCCTGCCCGTGGCAGGGTGGTTGGAACTAGATGATCTTGGAAGGTCCCTTCCAACCCAAAGCATTCTATGATTTAGCACTTTCCCAGTAGAACTGCCTGCATGTAGTTCTCACATAGCCAGAAGAGAACAGGCACCTTTAAAACTCAGGTTCCGTGTGTTTTTTTAACCAAAAATTCCGGTTATGGATGTGTCTTTGTAACTCAGACCTCTCTGTGTCTCCTCAGTACCGGCTTTAGAAAAGCCTCTGACAATTGTATTAATATTGAGTGCTACAACTTGTCTCATCTTTACTGGAATTTGTCCAGGGCTTCACTCTGTGTTTTTCTTTCATAATTCAAATGATGGAACGCTAGGCAAACCTGAGGCCAAGAAAGAGCTAATGAAAGAAAACCAGCGGAAGCAACTTGTTACGCTGCTACTTGCTTGCACACACAGATGATACCTACATACCTAATACACCTCATTTAGATGAAGATGCCCAGCTGAAGAGAAATACAGCTTGCAAGACATGTGAAGTAATCCTTAGTCTTCACACAGTGTTAGTGAGGTTTCTGCAGAAGCAGAGGCTTCCAGTTTGTGGAAGAAGAAAAGGAAAAATTCAGGTGGAGATCAGCAAAAAAGAACCAGAGGTCTGGAAAACATGACCTACGAGGAAAGACTGAACAAACAAGGGTTATTTAGTTGAAAGAAGAGAGGATTATCAGGGGAAAAAAGACAGGGAAAGGAGTGCCAAACTTCAAATAGGTAAAGGTCTCCAGCGAAGATCAAGGAAATAATTTGTTCTTTATGTCTATGATATATGTATGCAATGAGATGTAAGGGCTTAAATTACATCAGAAAATTCAGGTTACACACCATGGAAGTTTTCTAACAGTACAAACTGTAAAGGGATGAAAAGCTGCCTGGGAAAGGTCATGGCACCTCTGTCTTTGAAGAACTTTAAGAACAAGTTAGAGAGATGTCTACTAGGAATAACCCAGGTACAGCTGATCCTGCTTTGGTATATGATGGTGGAATAGAGGAACTTAAGGTGTTTTGTAGTTGCTGTGATTCTATGAGACTAGTAGCAATAATAATGCATTTACTTCATTTTTATAGACTTCACTTGTGCTTTCCAGGCAATCCCTGATGCTAAAAGCGCAAAATTCTCCAAGGGATAAGCACAAATTTTTATGGTACTGGCAAAAAATTAAACTTGATGGAATAATTGCTAAGGAACCAGGAGAGAAACTCAGAAAGCTGAGTGACATGGGCATTGCGATAACTGTGTTTCTATTGTAGGGAAGAAAGTCGAAGAATAACTCCAACCTTTGGCTGCAGGATAAAGTGGCTGGGTACAGGAAAGGCAGCTGTCCCAAACGGAGAAGGGCAAGTGTCCCTTTGAAAAGGGAATTGTTGAAAGGAGGTTGGTGTGGAGGGTGAGTCATTCATTGGGTACTGGCCATTTTCTTCGGGTTCTGATCTTAGGAAACTGCAAGCCCTCTTGCAAATAAATGTAGATATCAGGATTCCTGCATACCAGTACCACAGAATGATAACATGCTGGCACTGTGAAAAAACAGTGGCCCGAAGGAAGCATGAGCGAAAAATGATTGTGTACAAAGGATGTCAATTTCAGCTGAATAGAAACTTAACAATTTAAAAGCTAACTTTTAATTGCACTGCTGCAAACTTTCTTTTAGTGAATGAATGTCATGTTTATGGATCGGAAGCCCAGAAGGAAAAGCAGCAGCAGCACTAATGTTCCCAGTGGAGGGAGGGCTTCTGGCACAGTTTCAGCTGACTGCTGAGATCCATAGTAGGGCTGGAAACCCTGCCACACTGGCTTGTTATCGACACACTCCTGCCTGACACGGAGGCAAGATACTTCAGACAGCTGGGCTTGTGCAGTTGTGACATGTGGGGACTCTAGAACCAGTGTGCCCTCTGGTACCTGAAGAAACCCAGGGGGAGCACTGGTTCCTGCTGTGAACTCAGACTTCTCCTGTCCCCAGATCAGCAGTGTACCTACCTTCATGAGGAATGGTAGTATGCCATACAGCTCCGTGGGGCAGTAACAACAACAGTAATCAGTGTAGTGGAGCTCTAAATAAGTAGCTTAGAAGCCACAAACTGGTTTTCCTATTTGCTAAAATATAGAAAACTTGGTTCAGTTTGTGAGCTGTGCTAAAAGCGAATGATACAAAAGCTGCTAGAATGCCACCAGAGACTTCAAGAAGTTCTTAGCTCATTATCCATATGCTCACTCTTACTGGCGATAACTTTATCTCATGGTGGGAAGCATTGCTTTATTTTCATGGCAGGAGTTCTGCATAAACTCAAACTAATAAATTTTCATTTGTCAGGATGTCTTGGGAGGATGCTGTCACTGATTTCGTAACATCTAGGAACCATCCCTAAAGATAGGGGTTTGAGCCTATTTCATGGGAATTCATAGCATGCACAAATTTCAGGGAAGTAAATAAAATATGAAGGCGCTTTACATGTTGGAAAACCAGATTCAAATACTGGATGATTATGAAAATCTATATATAGTATGGAGGGCAGAAGGAACTTCCTGCCATTAGTAATGATGCTGCCATCATATCTGGAATGTCCTTTGACATGCATAGGTGATACAGTAAGAGTCAAATTTCCAACCAGTGCCAGAGCTGATGCTCAGCGCTTAATCTATTGGTATTAAGTATAGCAATTGATGGAGCATTTCCAATTTCTTGGGGAGGCTTATTTAACATTGTTGAAACTTATTCTAAAATAAGTTGAGAGATCTGTGACAGCTGGTCAAGCTTATCCTAAGTGTGCTTCACTGAAATGAATCTGGCCCAGATAACATTTTCAATTTCTCTTGAAGTGTGACCGCAATGCACAAGCTGGAATGAAGAAAAAAAGCCAAGATGTCAGTAAGTTTCTAATATTATAGTGAATAGGTCTGACCTGTGAGATACCACGATAAAAGTAGAAGGCATCAATACTAAGGAATTTAGGAATCTTGTCAAAATTAGATGTAATGGCTTGATTTAGTTAAAGTTTGTTTAATCGCATCACACTTTGTTGCTCTTTTTCTGTTGATAAGACATGTATTTCATTTTGTGCTGCATTGTGCAAAATGGTCTTCGGAGTTACCAAGCATTTTTTTTTTCCTTAACGTGAGTTGATAATTACAGGCTAGGGCCACACAGTTTTAGACAAGATGTACCTTTAAAGCATGAATTTGTCAGGGCTCTGAGAGCACCAATAGGCTGTAATAGCCCTGACCAGGCTTACCTGGAGCCTCTGCCCTCACCACTGCCTGGGAGCTCCATTTCAGCTCCAGTCTGGTCTTCCAGTCCTACCCCCAGATGTGTAGTGGACAGGCCTGTGCCCAGGCATGTCTCTGGTCCTGCCTTCTGGAAGGATCTTGGACCTTTGCTACAGCCTTGTCTCCAGTACTGTCTTTGTGCTTAATCTCCTGATGGTCCCTGGATGGACCATGGACCTGATTCATGTCCTCTCTATGCCTGGAACTGCCCTTGCACCCTGTGACCAGCACTGCTACACAGATGCTGTGGGGCTGTGCCCTGGTCAGTGAGGGCACGGCTGGACAGACAGTCACCCTCGGCTCCCAGCTTGCCTTCCCTTAGGAATGACCCCATCTCTTGCTGCTGCCTGCCCATAAAATTCTCTGCCTGTAAAACCTGAGTGTTCTGCAAAGCTTTTTTTTTGGTCTTCAGTCCTGCCCTAGTTAATTTTAAGGGCTTCTGTTGTTACTTCAGCCATTTAGATAGTAGCTCAGTTAACATTAGGTTATAATTATGACAGACGCATAGAGTTTTAGTATCTATCAAGGCCTAAGACTTTTTTCCTGAGCCACATGCAGGATCTGAAGTTCTGCTCCCTCTCTGTGCATTGACATTCTGTTCTACTATAGTAGTTGCTTTCCAAGTAAATGACTGTTAGACATGTGTGCTTATTTTCTTGGTAAATACTTAGAATCAGAGACTCATGGAAAAACACAGTTTGAAAGTTATCCTGCTTTAGCAGGGGAGTTGGACTAGATGATCTCTAGAGGTCCCTTCCAACTCTGAGAATTCCGTGATTCCGTGAAAGGGACATTCAAAGGTTATCTAGTTCAGACTTCTGCCCAAAGCAGATCTATCTTTCAAGGTAGATGGGGTGTGTTCGGGGCTGTGTTTAGTTGAGTTCTGAGTATCTCCAGGGATGGAGATTACACAATTTCTCTGGGCAGCCTGTTCAAGTTACCCTCACTGTGGATTTTTTTTCCTCCTCTGTGATAGGAATTTCCCTTATTGCAGCTTGCATCCTTTCTTGTCCTTTCTCTGCAACTCTGAGAAGAGTCTAGCTCCATCTTCTCTGCAAACTCCGTTTCAGAAATGGAAGACTGTTACTAGGTCCCCCCTGCAGCCTTCTCTTCTCCCAGCTAAACAAATGCAGTTCCTTCAGCATCTCTTTGTGCATTCACTGCTCCAGATCTTTAACCATTGCAGTGACCTGCTGTTTAGCTTGCTCCAATTTGTCCTTGTCACTGCTGCACGCAGGGCCAGAAGTGACGCTGTATTCCAGATGCAGCTGTGCAAGTGCTGAGTGCAGGAGAATAACCACTTCCCTTGACCTGCTGGCTATTCTTTTGCTCACAGAGTCCAGTATGTGACTGTATTTCATTTATGTATGCAGCGAAAGGCTGAGCGTGACCACAGTTAAGCTCAGGGCACTGCAAAGCATCTCAGTATTTCCCCTTTCTGACTGAGCCAGGGGATTGCACTGAACAGGGGTAAGGGATCTAATTTGTGTGTGGGTGAGGTTGCAACTTGCCGTCATATCCATCCATCTGCCGTTCCTTTTTTGTTTTAAGAAACAGCCTGCCTCTCTTATTACTTTGAAACTCTGCCCTTCCCATTCATCATTCTGCAGAATGTGGAAATGGTGGCCATTCCATGTACTTGGAAGATCAATGGATTATCATCTTGCTGTGAAAAGCCCTACAATTTGCTAGTGATTTTAATGACAAGTGTTTAGTAACAATTTCCTCCGTCTCCAGTGAGAACGGTTTGCATAAGACAGTGGTGAGGGTCTGGCCAATATCATTGGGAACGTTCAGGTCATTGCACTGCCAGATATGTCAGGATCTTGTGAGAAGAAGAGCTACTTGGTCCAAAGTATCCCAGAGCTTTAGTCTCTATGCTTGGCATAGTGCCAAGCCCATCCCTCTGAAAAGGCATATAGGAGCAGATTGGCTTTGGAGAATTTTAGGGCAGAATTTGGTTTTGTTTTGGATACGTTTGGCTGGAGATGGTTAACCTGTAAAAGAGGTTTGGGGAGAAAAGAATTACTATTGTGACTGTGTAAGTGCTAACGTATTAGCAAAAGTACTGCAGTGCAGTGAGAGTCTGTCCTTTTAGTATGCTGATTTAAATACCGAGGAAGAGAGGGAGGGAAAATGAATACACATGAAACCGTGTTTCATTGTGCTACAGTCTGCCACTACAGAGGTCGCTGATTCCATTGTATGCAATATTCAGCTGCAAAGCAGAGATGTATGCATGATGCTGAACTATATTTACAGTTTTCTTGCTATTACTGGACAAGAACTTGAAAAATGCTAAGCATCTGTAAACTCCCAAGAGAGAGACAGCAGCCGGGGGAAATAATCTTCCTCTTCACCTGAAGAGAACCGAACACTTCCCTGTATTTACTTCTCAAACACACAATGAATGTGTGTTTCCTTTTCAGTACTTAAGCTGGCCTTTATTGAAGTGCTTGGCTGTTGTTGAGTGAAATTTATGACATTACGGATGGTTTGAAGCCACAGAGATTTGTTCTGTCCTTTGTACAAACCGGTGCACCGCAGCATGGGGGACTTCAAGGCGGTACAACGGAGAGATGCTCGGTGGGCTGACACGTGCTTCTCTTTGTAACCGCCTCTCTCTGCAAGCTGTCGGAGGCCTGCACCGCAAAAAGTCAGAATGTGGAGTCTCTTATCAATGCCCCGGGGATCAGAGCCCTGAACAAAGAGAAATCCATCAGACAGCTGCTCGCTTGGCAAGCAGGATGATAAAGCTGTCTCGTGTCAGAAACTGGATTCAAAGGAACTGCATTATTTCTTTATTTATTGCCTTTTTTAATATGAATACTAATAAAAAAAATTAAGGTGAACAGTAAGTTCAGCTGAGGAGAACTTGCAACCTAGTTAATACTGATTTTTCTAACGGAGGTTTTTTGAGGATTTGGGGTTTCTTGGCTAATGAAAGCAATTTTGTGGTCTGCCTCGTTTTTAGCTCTAGCCGTATCCTGTTGAAGGCAGTACATTGGCTACTCAGTTCAAGTCTGGAGAAGTACTTAAGACAGGGAGCAGTGTTTATATGTTTGTACAATTTATCTCACTAATAAAAAACAGCAGCCAGAAGACATTACTGACGTGGTGAGTGTTCTTCACATCCTCTTCAGCTTCCATGCAAACATCTCAGAAACCAAGGTCATAAAAATAGTTAAATATCACACTCAAAAAGGCATCCCAGTGGAGCAACTGTAGTGGGTAGATTTTATACTGTATGCTTTTGTTATGCTTTGACTGTAACGCTGGCACCCGAATTAGATACAGTTGTCTAACCAAAGTCTTACCAAAGCAGAGTAGAACAGAAATATTACTTCCTTATGTCTTTAGAGGCATATTTCTATTTACATATGCCACTATGGCTTCCTTCCATTGGCATGGCACTTCTGATTTTTCATCTTAATACTGGCTTCAGTGCCAAACTCTTTTTTGAAAGGGTATGAACTCAGTTATCCCCACACCTGTATTTTTGCAAATGATTTTTACTCCTGAAAAGTAATGTTCTGCACTTGTACCTACATTTTGAGACCACTTCTCCAATTTGTCAAATTCGTTTTGGATTATAGCTCTGTCCTGCAATAAAACTCTTCAGCTTTATGAAGTTTGCATGTCTGAGAAGCATATTCTGTCCCTTGAACAAAGCTAGAGCCAGGAAAGGAAATACATCCTCTTATTTTGAAAGTGGACTACTGATTACAACCCCCTTAGTGGTTACACAGTGTTTGAGATAACAGCCTGTAGCGTATTATAATCTAGTTTATGGTAGATTATAGGAGTGACCTTTACAGTGCTACAATTATCCAATACGATTTTGTCTCTTAATTTTGTACATTATCACCTGCTTTACTCTACTGGATCAGATGATTCAATTACTCTTTCAGGACACTTTCTCAGTCCACAATGTTTATTACATAAAATTTCTAAATGTACCAATCAGAATCAGTAATTTATATCTCTACTTTTTTCCTCTTGGCTGATACGATATAGTGTATATAAAAACCTTGGCCTAAAACCTGTGTATTTTTAGTATTAAAATTATTAAGAAACTCAAGACAAAACCAGAAACAATGTATATTGCTTTAATACTCAGAGTACATAATATTTTTTAAAAATGTCAATGATCATGGTAGGAAATTCCTGTATCTTGATTCTTTTCATGCCAGGTATTTTGGCATGATTATAAAAATAGTTTTAAAAATACTTTGGACTGAATTTGGCTCCCAGACACACTTCTGCAGATCTGGAGGAATTTCCACTTAGCTAATAGTTACTGGAAATTTAACATTGCTGGAACTGTGAACTAGCACCTACTTCTGCTGAAGTATGTAGCAGTCTTCCCATGGATTACATTAGGCTTGGATTTGCAGCCTCCAAATCTTAAGATGTTCTTTTTATGTGTTAGTGTATTCAGAGTGTTTTATTGTGACAGATGTCATGTACACCATCCATTTTTTTAATGTCCAAACAAATACTTAGCTTTAAAAAAGACAAATTATGTCATTTTGTTGTTGCTAATACAAAGTCCTGGATAGACAAAGTTCCATGTGTAGAAAAAGGTGATGTTCTCTGTTTTTGTTAAATATAATTACTTCCTGAATGGAGTTGTTCTGTAGAAATTGAACGTAAGGACCAAGATCACTGAAGGAAGGCCTGCCTTGTATAGTGTTTGACTGCCTGTACTGGCATATATTTATGGATAAAAGCAGCCTCTCTGGCTATATCCATATTCATAAATTAAGGCATACCAGAGTATATCCCTGGGTATGGAAACCAGATCCTCTTTCTTGTTAAATTCTTAGAATGTTTTTTGGCAAGATTTGACCCAGGCCAAGTAGCACATGGCAATTCCTGGGCACAATTTTGGAGTTAGCACAGGTCATTCCAAATGAGAAATTTGTATGAGGACGTTGATTTTTGCAGGGTAAAGAGAGTTTGGTAATACAGGCGTAGACTGGAGGTATGGATGGCCATAGAAGAGTCTTGGACACATGCTTCTCAGCATAAAACGCCTTAAAACAGCGAAGCCCTGAACACGTCCTGTGGCTCTGCAGAAACACTATCAACAGATGGATTCAATTGCAAATATCGCTTCCCAAAGTTAGATACATAAACTACACCTATGTTAGTAAACTATACAAGGATGGGACAGAGTTCCATGGTGACACATGCTCTTTAGCTCTCGGTATGTCTCTGGTGTGGGTTTGGCCTGGGTCATCTAATGCTTTCCCAAACGGCATTTGGGTATGCTTCAGGGAGCCATCCCAGCAGCTAAGACCCTATTTTGGACTAGAGGAGAAGTTCCCCACGTGGGTTTGGGGCTCGCTATACGGCTTTGTCTCCAGACTCATTTTGTTTACTAGCACAGATGTCTTCTTTTGTTTCAGGCATGCTAATTCATGTTTAAGTATCTAACATAAGCTCTTAGCTACTTTGCAAGAGAAAATGGCATTGAACTTGAGGTCAAATTAGAATATTGGGCTCATTAAACCTGTTTAGTTATTGTAGTGCAATATTTGGTGCACTTTGCCAATATACAGCAGGCTTCTGCCTCTCACCGAAGAGTTTGATCACTCTTCAGAGAAGCAGGCTGCCAAACCTGGGGAATGACTTCATTTTGAGCAGGTTTATCATTATGTCTGGGATTAACTAAAATTGACTTCTCTGTATGTAAAAATGGAAATTATTCTAGTCAGACAAGCACTGCATTGAAACAACACCCAGAGGTGATGTAGCTGCTAAAAGAAATTCATACAGTCACAGTAAGATTTGCAGAAGGACTTGGTTATCACTTCCCTGGTGCTCAGCCTCGGGGACTTGTTCTCTGCCGTCCTTACCTGGAGACAAAGTGCCTTCCACACTGTATTTATGAGTGTTCAGGTTGATAAGGAACTTACACAAAAATATAAGTGTTTTTTGACTGCGTTTTTGTTGTTTTGGCACCTTGGGAGTGTTGTGTCCTGCGTTCCTTTTGCATGTTCCACTGTAGCTCAAGTATTAGCCACAGCCGCAGCCAGGTGTCAGGGGGAGGATCAGAGACATCACCTCGCATGAGAAATACTGTGAGCACAGATTAACTCCTGGCATTTCAGCAAGCATTCCTGAACCTTATTTCTATTTTTAACTCAGTTTTGTGAGGGTGTAGACTTACTAAGGCAGGAGACATTGGGAAAGAAATCTAATTGCAAAGTACAGAGATAAGAAACCTTCCCTTTATGTGTCCATGTACAATAATGCTTTCTGAGGCACTGGATTAGCAGAATGTTGTAGATGCTGATCTGAGCAGTTGCATGAAATATTTCTGCCCTCATGCTGAATTCCCTTACCTGTACCATTACCGTTGCCATTCCTTCAAAAATGCAACAGGATTTGATCCGACCTAGTCTGTGAAATATATTCCAGATCTGAGGCTTCTGGGGACTTTTTCAAGCCATTGCACTGGTTTATAAAGGTAGAGAACTTCCATAAAGGTCACTGCAGGTAATATACTTTTATTGTTAAAAAAAAAAAGAGGGGTTTTCTTACTGAGCAAGCCTCTAAAGGAATGGCATAGAAGTTCTGAACCCCTCAGGTAATCTAAACTTATTTTGGGGTAATTTTCCTGATTTAACAAAATGGAAGTGGTACATTTTGTCTTCATTCTTTTTCAACTTGCAGAAATAGTCACAGGTGGGCTGGTAGGGATTCAAAGAAACTCTGGGGGTGGTTAGTTTCCTACCTTAGATACCTCCTGTTGCAGACAGGTGTGATTTGCTATCACTGGTGCATAGTTATATATTTTAGAGAGTGTCATGCAAAGCACATAGGAAACCAACCTGGCATTTGTCATCGCTAAGTAATACCTATACTTAGAACAAGGAACTTAGAGGCAAGGATCATCATTTTTGTTCTGTATTTGTACAAAAAGGTCCTGATTTATGACTGTGATGTCTGTGCCGGCACTTTAAAGGCAAATATAAGAGACCTACCTGTAACTGTTACCAAAGACTTACAGCTGAAATTGAAATGGTTATTTTATTGGTCATGGTCAGTGATCACACTGATTTCATCTGTGGGAGATGAAAATGTCCCTTTTACCCTGAAAACTTTTGTAATAATTTCAGGCTAATGCTATTTCCACTGTAACATCGAGGCAGAGTTATGTGGCTAATAGTGATACATCCTGATGTGAGGGCAACTGCAAGGAGCAGCAGTAATATTACCAATTTTCTAAGTTACTTGTTTGTAGCAATTTATGATGGTAAGAAAGAAAGCATCATTATGACAGCATGGTCACTGATGAGGAAAACGCAGCACAGTGCTACTTTTCTTGCTGACCAGAAAAAAAAGTGGGGAGTTTGGCAAAGAAGAGGGAACATATCTTTTCTGCAAGCTCGCTTTCTTATATTAATAGGAATTTTCCATTGTTTTGTTTAACACAAACTCAGTTTGCTTATTTGCTTTTAATTTCAGAGAGTTTTTGGTGCATTGCAGTCACAGTGCACCCCACTGAGATAACGTAGAAGGGCATTATGTTTTCATGCACAAGGAACAAATCACGCTCTTGCAGGCTATAGCTTCTTTAATTTCAATTAAGGGAAGTGACAAGAAAGAACAGAAAATAAAAACTATGTGAGAGAATACAGGAAGAATGTCTATTCTACTACATATTACAGAAAGCAAAATGGCAATTTGGAGGTGGAGGCATAGATGCATTGAGTATTTCCTGTCTTTAAAGTGTACATAAGCTCTCCCGTCAAAAGGAAGGATTAGGAATCCATAGGACTCTCACAATATTTCATGGCGCCATTGAACAACACTAACTTTAGGTAGGCATTCATTCAGGGATAGGATTTGGAACAGTGAGAACACCTATCACTCAGAATCTGCTAAAAGCTTTCAAAACAAACCAAACCAAACCTCCACACTACATCTATTTTAATGGCATATCCTTAAATGCACCAACTCTAAACTTGTATCCTCATGATTACATGACATTAAAGAAAGGTCTTTCAGGGAAAAATTTTCAACTATATGTTCCAAGTCTCAAAAATCAGAGAGCAAACATAAAAAAAATCAAGAAACAAAGTACTATTTTGAAAATACTATGATTTTAAGCTACTCACCCAAGCACTTGATCATACTTCTTATGACTGAGTAGCTGGGGATAAACAGCTAAGTCAGGATTTTATGCTTGTTAAAATTTAAAGGAGATCTATTGGGTTTTTCCTAAAATTCTTACCAATGTGAAGGGTGCAGTGGTCAGCAAATGTCACATGGGAAAGGTTGTTCCCATCGGACAGTTTCTTTTGCTAGCTCTGAAGTCTCTGCCTTGTCCAGAGTACTCTGAGCTTGTCCTGGCACCCTGCACATGGCAGAGGTGAACCCGTCACCCTGTTTGGGGCCACCACCCCTCTGTGAATACCACCTCTGTGTGGCCTGTCAGCTGCTTGGGTACTGCTTTGAAGAATGAGGAGACCGTGAGTACAAGCAAAATGAATCTATTATCTTGCTAAAATGCACTTGACAAGTAGCGTATCTGTAGCAAGTATACAGAAGAAAACCCCAGGTGTTTCTAGGTACTGATACTTTGCTTGGTAACCTCAAGGTGTTCTCTAGTCCATTGGCCAACTGGCAGTCATGCAGCTCTGCCACATGGGACCCAGACATTTTAAACACCTGCCTTCACGATTGTATCACTAGATCAGAATGTTGTTTGAGATGATGCCTTTTCTTTTTGGCCCTTTTCTCTGGGGACTCCATTCAAAAATCAAATGTGTTTGCCTGGTTGTCTTCTAATAAACAAAGCAACAGTTTTAAGCCGTATTCCAAAGAGCTGTGGATTTCAAGATGGTTTAGGAATGCTGATGTCCCCAGGGCACATGAGACAATTATCACTTGGCCAGACAGTAAACAAAACATTCATTAAAGGCAACATCTAATGAGTAGCATGATACTTGACAATAAACAGATCCATTTACCTGTTGAGAATTAAGTGTTCTTTGCAGACTGTAAAGGAGTGGTATAAACCTCAGTGCACAGCCTCTATATCACATACATCTGAAATATGTTTTATATAAACATGGAAAGGATAATTATGCAAGCACCTTATTACTAGTTATTGACAGAGTCTGGAAGTGATGACAATCAAGCAGGTTTGGACTGATGGTATGTTTGGGATGAGAGCCCTCCCCCAGATTTGGCTTTCGGGGAGCAGACATACCATGGCAACCTTACATAATGTGGTGAGATTCAGACACATCTTTTTTTCCCCCCTTGTCAGAGTGAATTAATTAACCACTGCCACAGGTAACTGTTTACATTGGCCTGTAGTCATCATCATTGTAAGAACAAATTTGTGTTTATAAGATTTGTTTTAGTAACATTTTTAAAAAATCATTTCAGATCTGAAGATGATGATGCACTAGACAGAATGAGAAGAGTGGATCAACAAATTCTAGAAGTGTTCAAGTTCAAAAGCTTCAACTATGTACTTTAAAGTGTTGATTAAAAAATACCATGCCAGTTATCTGTGTTACTCTGAAGCGGTAGTCTACGTACTGTCTTTCTTCATCACCCTTTTTCATAGCTGATTCCTGGTGACATCCAGCTGTCTGGAATTTCTCAAGAGTTTTAAGATTTAATAAAAGAATAACATCAGAAAGATTAAGAATTCTTTAGACAAATCTTCCAGATTTTTAGGTAGGAGTTATGAAGTTTGCTGATTTTAATGTTTGTCCCTCATAGGTACCCCTAGTAACTAAAAAGGGAGAAAGTTCTTCCATTCCTTATGTGTACACCATCCTGCTTCTTCCTAAATCCATCCAGTAAGCCTGTCTTTAAAATAACTCAAGATTTTCTTTTAAAACATTCCTTTTGCATCAACGGTGGTTATAATTTTCTGCAGTGAAGCAAGGAGTTAAATTACTTGTTGGAGTGATCCCCACAAAGTGCCAAATTCCAATCTCTATATTCTTTTTATTTGTTACAAGGAGGTCTTTACCAAAATTACTTGACGTTGTGTGAAATTCCTCTGGGGGATGGGAAATTGCCATTTATAATTCTAGGAACTTGGTTACATTTGCTAACTGGCCCTATAAGATCCCCTGTATATGTCTGTCAGACTTGCACACTTTTAAAAACTTTATCCTGTATTTGCTTAAAATGCAAAGTGATATGTCCCTGGTGTTCTTGTTGGTAGACTGAATGCTTTACTTAATCGTGACTTTTTAATAAATTAGTACATTGACTAATTCTGATGCTGCTTATTTCTAATTAGTAATGACAAAATCTAAAGAAAAAGGAGGATGGAAACTGTATTACTCAGTGCTTCTTTTCAGCTTATTCCCCAAACATTTTGAATTGCAGTGCAATTAATCTTTTACCTTTGACCACAGTTTTGCCTTTAGGTTGACAGTTGCTTCCACAATTGAGACTACCTCACTGGAATATCTTTTATCTGTTCAGCCACAGGGCTTTTGTAGGTCTGGGGGCAACTCTGCTGTGCACACCGGACACGTGCTGCTCCTGCGCGACGTGCGGGGATGGCAGCAGCGGGAGCCCCGGCCGCAGGCTGTGGAGCTGAAGCCTCTTGCCCGGGCAGTTCTCTGCTTCACACCTTGGCTTCTGAGACTGAAATTCAAGGTCCGCTGACAAATCAGTCACATTTATGAAATGCTGAAGTGCTAAAAGTTTTCTTTGTATCTTGTTTGTTTGGATACTCGGCGTTAAAACTATCCCTCAAGATAAAAAAGGAGAAATGCTTACTTATGTGAGACAGCAGTACATAAAGTGCTTGTACGTGAAATGGGAGCATGCCTGCACCAGCTGCCAACAGTTATACAGCCACACACCCATTTTTCCACTTATTAGACCTACATCTTACACAAATTTGAGCTGATCCTTTGATACCTTGTGAGCCTACCAGAAAATCTTGTGTACCATGCAGGTCACGTTCCAACACTTTAATTTCCAGAAACCTTGTGGTAATGCAAAGATATATGAGTCAGATAATGCATTAAACAGCAAAAGTGGGAGCCTTTTATAATACTCAGTTGTTGCTTACTATGTATTTTTTTCTATAGATCAGCAGGATAGTGTTAGACACATGGAATGGTAATAAATGAATCTTGGACTAGTTGCAAAAATCCAGAAGGGACCGGAGATAAGGCTTACACACTGCTAAGCAGCACATGTAAAGTGTTTGTGGTTAAGGTTTTGGTTTTATTTACAGTGGAACAAATCTTAAGTGAATCATGGTTCCTTTGATCAACTTACATAAGGAAAGGAGATGCAAATTCCCAGGAGAGAATGGTCCTGCCATGGGAAGCTTTCTGCCAGATCTGAACACATGCCTGGGCTCAGCTTCCCTAGGCGTATGTGGTGGGCAAGGGCTGGCTCCACTGGCGTCACCCTCTGGACTTCACACCCAAGCAGAAGTGGCACCGGGGCTAAAGACCAGCCCTCTTGGCCAACCCACAGCAGCTGCAACTCCTGCCCAAATAGTCAAACCTTTTATTTTGTGTTTCACTGACAAGCTGGGACTTGCACTTTAAATTGGCTTCACCAGGAATGAACTAAGGCAGAAAGTGTGTAAGGTGCAGCCTGACTTGCTGGTGCTATCCCAGGTGGCATTTGGAAGGGAGGGCAAGAGGAGGTTGCAAAACATTCACATTTTAGCCTCCTGAAGGTACCTTGATCATTTGCAGCGAGGACAAGGAACAATAGCATCCTTCAGGGGAGAAGCTCAGGTGTTCACAGCTGACTTCCTGCAACTTGTACCAGGGAGGATGGGAATTCTGGCCATTTTCTGCTATCTGTTCTTTAGCACAAAACACATCGTGGTTTATTTTCTTAGCATGGCTGCCTTACAAAGGTAGGGTGAACCCTTTAATGTTGGCGAGGATCTTAATTTCTTTTCTTAGTTTTGCAGATTGTTTCCTAACTATAAGAGCAAGAAGTATTCTGCCTTCAAAATATTTCAAAACACATTGCAAAAATAGAGTAATTAAAGCTGAATCTGCCTTTTGTCAGTGGCCTCAGTGGAATAAGTTGAGTTAATGATGAGACTACTTTGTCTCAAGGCTTTACACCTAAGTATGCACACTGGGATTCAGTTCAGAAGTTAAGACACACACTTGTGTGTCTTAACTTGTAGTTAAGACACTTGTAGGTGTCTTAACTTGCAGGTATGTACACACTCAGGTTCAGAGGGGGAGGTTCCCTTTTCAGGGGGGTATTATGAAGTTGAAATGTTTCATGACTTTTGCTCCAAGGTGTAGAAGAAAACAATGTGTTAGGTCCATTCTCCTCTGTTGTTAGAACAGGCTTTTCTATTACTTTTACCGCTGGTCCTCATTCTTAAGTGATAGGATATTTATGCTCCCTTTGGCAGGATCAAGCAGGCTTGTATGTGGATAGATGGAGATACATTTTGTCCTGGCACATTGACTAATGAAAACCCCCACAGCATGAAGAAAAGCATAATCAGGTCAGTGTTTTTTGTAGAGCTAAACCCACTGAAATAGGTTTGGTGTAATGATCTAGTACATTTTTACTAGTTTTTTTACACTTCAGGAAAAATACTGTCCTGAAAGATAAAAGGTGTCTTGTTAACATTTTGATTTTTTATTCTGCGCATGAATAACTAAATTCTGTTGTTAAATAAGCAGAAACCAAAGGGATCTGATTGCTTTGAGCAGAGCGTGGCACCATAAATAAAACAGAAATTCTGCTGGAATATCCCCTTTTATATAATGACTCTTACTAATTGGCTTGCTAGAGAGGGCTACAGATTTGCACTTTGCTTTGCAGCTCTGTGCTGTAAACAGATCATTGATTACGACCAAGCTTAAAAATATTCCCCAGAAGATATGTCAAGAAACTATGTACTAAACTCCAGGGAAGATTCAGAGCATATTCCCCATACTATAGATATATTTGGCTTGTTTATCTGCAGAGATGTGATACACCTGAAAGCTTTAGTATCAGCACCCTGGTCTACAGGGTCAGTATTCTTAAAAGAATTCCAGTTTACCAGTAAGGGAGCCAAGTAATATTATGAGTTGTAGAAACGATCTTCTGATATGAATAATATCTAATAAATAGCCAAAGTACCTTGCTAGTGAATGGCCCATAGATTAGAAGTAATTTTATTTTTTAAATTTTTTTAAGGCAAGTGCTTGTGGACAGGAAACATTTTTTGAAATTGATATAAGCTTATGAACAAGTACTTAAAAATCAATGAGATTAACAAAAATATGATTATATGGTTAATTATGTCTATATGATATGTTAGTTATAAAATATCATTATATTATATACAATTATATTATTATATACTATAATGGTCTATATTACATATGCTATATACTATATAATTTTAGCATATGTAATATAGACCATTATATTGTATAATATAATAATTACTATATAACTTCCAACAAATAATTTAAGACATCTTTAACAGTCATGATTTCTTACGTGACATAGAATTGGCTGAGCAAAATTAAATGAAGTGGTGACATGGTAGCTGAGATGTGAAGCAAGAGGCCAAGAATTTTATTTGGTTTGATAAGAAAGAAGATGTGATTTTATTATGGGGAATTTGAACAAGGAGTGAAAAAAAACCCAAACCCAAACTTGAAAGGAATAAAATGTGGGACTCAAGAGCAAAGATTTGGAATGATTTGTGTGACAGCTGTTCACAGTACGTACAACTGATGTCAGCTCTTGAAGGTCTGGGTTTATTTCAGCGTGTCACTCATGCTGGAATCTTTTGGATTTTTTTTGGTGTTTCTGGGCAGTGTGTATTGTAGACTCTGCAGTTCAGGACAGAGTCCAAATGCACTCTGTGAACCAGAAAAATCCCCTTTTTTCTCATGGAATACTTCTGTGTATGAACAGTAGTTTAAACAATATTCCAGTGAACTGGTTTTGCTTAAGCATATGAAATCCGTCAGCAGGATTTTGTACAAATAAGCAGACTTCAGAATCACGTGTTTAGTGGCCCACAGATGGCTCTGCACCTCCCAAGCTGGACTTTCATTAAGTGGTCTTTCTTAACATCAGAGATGAGAAGACCAAGTGGTTCCTTCTATCTCATTTGCTTTCTCTAAAGTATCTGCTAACTAGCACTTACCAGGAGATGGCTGAGCATAGAGTGTGCTGACCTTTTAAAACATTTCGAAAAACATTCTTGAAAGAGAAGCTTGCCTTGCTGGTGGAAATGTGCAATCGTTGGTGACACAGAAAATTGCATTATACCTGTTCTGAACCAGTGATCCCTTTAAATCCCCTGTGAACCACTGGGGCCTGGTTTCCTTCTCTCATGATGCTCAGCATTATTGATGTCAATGGTTTCTTCAGGTTGATACTACAATCAATGGGAGAAAAATAGTTCTCTTGCCACTCTAAAAATGAGTTTTCTTTCTCATCAATAAAAGGGAAACAGGACAGTGGTGGTTTAGTCAAAGTGGTAAGAAAATCGTTTTGGGTGAGATTTGACCTCTCCTGCACACAGTGGATAGAACCCAGCTGTTGAAGTCACAGACTTCATAAAAATGGTAATTATGGGTTAAGCTGACATTCGGGGGTGGGGAGAAACAGTACAGGCTTAAGAACATGTTAACAGCACTGCTTCTGCTGGGTTGGCTAACTGCTGAAAAGTTCACAGAGCAGTTCTCCTACTCTTGTACTTAGTCTTGATGGAGACTGCTAGCACTGCATTTCCCAGTGATTCTGGTGCCAGCCAGCACGGGGACAGACTGAAGACTGAAATTACTAGATGTCCTTACAGAGTACCAGGACCTGCAGGTGCTTTGCTCTGCATCTCTAACCTTTCCACATGTGCTCATCCCAAACCTGGGAAGAGAAGGGTCCCAGGAGGTGTAGACTACCACCAAGCTCTCCTTTGCCTGGGCAGGTGCTTCTCTGGCCATGGTTATGTACATGGCAGTTGCCTCTGGATGATATCTCAGCTCTCCACAAGCACTATCACCATGTGCACCCCATTCATGGTACCCTTATTTCTGAAAAGGGGCAAGTGAACTCGGTGTGTGGGATTTGCCATCTTGTGTGTTTAGTCACCAAAGGGTGTGCAGGGAATACTAAGCAGAGGTGGATCTAATCTTAGATAGTGACTGGTTTCTTCTCTGTGGAGATAGGGCTCGCAGAGTCAAGCAGATGAAATGCTGTCTTCTGCTATTTCTCTATGTGCTTTTGAAGGGGCTGCTGCTGCCCATCTGCTTGATGTCCCTGAGCTGTCCCATCTTCTAGCAAAGGAGCTGTCCCATCTTCAGACAGGGAGCTGAAATGGATGCAGGGCATGTAATTCAGTGGGATCCTCAAAGTGTTCCTGGGTAGAGGAATCAGTCTATGATCTCTGGACTACTTGAATCAACGGCTATGTCTAACATCAACATTTCTCTTTGGCTACTATCTATTTTTCACAAACCACCAAGCGCTTTTATCATGCAACATGGAGCTGCATACCAGCTGCGGACCACCTTCTATGGCCTCACAGGCCTCTTATGGTCTTCATACCATAATCCATGAACCATAAATGCCTATGTGTAACATAGGGAACAGAAGTGCAGCCGATTTTTTGCATCCTTGTTTTTGAAAAGGGACAATTGAATTCAGTACCTGGAGCTGAAAAATTTGTTCCAGAATGGATCTCTTATGTTTGTTTAGCTCTTGAATTCATGCATATTTAAAAATGATTAGTTTAATATAATAGTTTAATTATTAATCAAATATTTATAAATTATTTCATAATTATGATATTACTAATGATCGGTGTTTAACATTAAATGAATTTGGTGGCTGACTTCTCAAAAGAACTTACAGGGCAGTACTTGAGACCAAAAGATAGAGGATCACAACCCTACACCATCGCTACGCTTGTTATCCCACACTTGTTGCTGTACACTGTGGAAAAGGTCCTTATCCCCTACTGATGAGCATCCAATATGACCTGCGTCAGCGTGGGAAAAGTACAATCCCAGCCTTCATCTGGCCCCCATGTGTTCGATGCCTCGGCTGCCTGCGTGGTCGGTGTAGAGAGAGGATCTCCTTTGGGGAAGCAGCTCTGGGCAGCTGCAGTGGCCAACACAAAACCAGCAGAAAGCATGGGCCCAGTGGTGCCCCTGCTCTGCTGCTATGGAGAGCCTGGGTGCTGGATGCACGTGTGGCTGCTGCTGGGGCAAGAGCTAGACCCTCAAGGCCTCTCAGAGGAGGTACATGCCTACAAGGTTGAGGCTCCCTTTTGTTGAAAAGTAGTTGCTGAGATAGGTGTTGGGATTTGCACTGTACTCAGGCACTGAGACGTGCTTCTGAGACATTTCTGAGCTGTGGTTCCTCTTCCCAAGACAGTCTCCTGACTTCCAGCCTAGGAGTATTCAGAGGAGACGATGATGGGAAGTAGGGTCGGGTAGGAAAGGAGATCAAGGAAGAGTAGCTTCCATCCGTATGATGAAGACAGTACACAGGCAGGGGCACAAGCAGATCAGCAAAGATAAAGCAGGGATCTTAAACCTTGTGATTTGGGCACATACAGATACCCTGCAGGAGCAGGACTTTGGTTCCCAGCTTCTGCTAGTGTGCATGGACTGTTGCCTGCTGCTGTCTTGGTGTATATATCTTTGGGGAGTTGTGTGCATGTCTCAGCCCTGCTGGTATTAACAACCAGGCAGTACTAAAAAGCATATATTCTGGATTGTGCTCTTGAACACTGGGACATTGGACCCGAATTTTGCAGTTTTATTTCTTTCCAGCTAATCTTTTTCTTCTGTGTCCCAAAATAGAGTGCTGTGTGGCTTCCATAGTTCTGATGTGATCTTTTATGGTATTTCCCACCATATTTCTATTATTTCTGTTGCTCCAAAACGTGAGAAACGCATTACTCACAAAATATTCCCTGCCTTCCCCTTTCAGTTTTCAGTGAAATAATAAAAGGCCTGCCACAACTCGTGTGCTTTAGTCCTCATTATTTCTGCCCTGTTTTCAACAGCCACTTCTATCAGGGAGTATAAAACCTCCAGATTCGGCTTGCATGCCAAAGAAAACAACTGCAGTTCACAGAAATCCCTTAATAATTTCAGCAAAATGCTCAAGGAGGAATTTTGTAATTAAAGATTTCATATTTTCTTACTTGATGTTCCATGCTGGGCTGGGAGGATTTTTTCTACTGATTCCATGACACCACACTGGGGGGAAAAATGGTTGCACAATTGGCAAGTTTTTTATTGGAATAACTTTGTCATATTTTTATCTCTTAGATTCATGGAATAAATATTTATGTGTATCATTTTTCCGGGCAGCCTTCAAATCAACATTTTCCTCATTAAACTGTTGCAGCATTTAGATTAAGTGCTTTGGCAGAAGAAATTAATTCTGTCTCAAGCTTGTGGGTTATTGTTTGGCAAACCTTAATACATAACAAATCAATGTGATTTTATCAGGATTCTGTGCCATGCATCCTGTGAGCTAATACGCTGAGTGTGGAGGATGGAAAGAAGCAAAACTTGTCGTAGTGGAAGCTCATATGAATCTGATACCTTAAGGACAACCGCTCTTGTTATATCTATGTTGTGCATGGTTGTCCTTTTCACAAAACCTCTGGGGCTCAGGCAGGAGGAACTTCATGATGTCTGTACTACCATTCCTGTGTTTCAGGGACATAATTGTGTTTTCTCTCACAGGAATGAAAATGGGACTGAAATTTATTCAACAAGAAGTTCAGGAAATGATCTTTTGAAATCATGCAAGATACTAAATTGCTTCCTGGCTGACATGTAGGTATGGCCAGACAACATGCAGCTACCTTCTAGTGAAGCACACTCAGATGTCTCCTGTCCAGTTGTTCCTTGTCTTCTAGGACATCATTCCTTTTCCACTTCTTCATGAAGAAAATGCATTTACCAGTCCAAGCTGGAGCACCTGCACGCTCCTTCTTTGTGAGTTTTACACAATAATTTTCTTGTGCCCTCGACTAACCTGTTTTGCCTGCAGAAGTTGGTCTGTGTCGAGGTTTTGGCTGAATTTACCAAAACCGGACCGGCAGATGGCCCTTCCCCCCTCCTTCCCCCCCCTAAAAGAGGAGAGAGGAGGAGAAAGAGATAAGGAGATTCAGAAGTTTAGAATGAACTAAACTACTTTAATGAAAAATTAATATTAAAATAAAAATAAAGAAGAAAATAATGAAATAGATACAATATATACAAAACCGTATCAAGCTCCCAGGATGTCAGTTACATCACCGGCAGGCACTGGGGAAGTCCCAGACTGGACTCAGTGACGAATGGGAACTGGATTCCAGCTCTGGAGTCAGGAACACACGGATCGGGATCAAAGGCAGATGAACAGACAGAGTCCTCTCTGGACGTCGGCCATCGCAGGAAGGGGGCTGACCCTTTGATCCCTCAGCCTTTATACTGAGCATGGGGCAGATGGGATGGAATACCCTAGTTGGTCAGGTTTGGGTCACCTCTCCTGTCCACTCCTCCCCACCGATGTGACCCCTCTACGTTTTTTCCGTTTCCGACCCTCTAAGGGGGCAAATAACGAAATTGGCTGACCTTGGTTGTTATAGCAATAAGTATAAGGAAGGGCCTCCCTGCTCACCATTCCTTGGCATGGAGCACAAACATTGGTCTTATCACTCTGAGAACGAGCAGTTTTCTCCACAATATGCCGTTAATTTCAGAGAGTTAGAGGAGGCCTAGCTAGGATGTAAAGTTACAGAACAGAAAATTGGTTCGGTTTTACTTCAAACCGGGACAGTCTGACATTAAAAGATAACTCAGTCCCTCATTTTCTGAGCCTTTTCCAATAGGAATGCTTACTGCTGAACGTGCTGAAAGCTCAGTCTTTGGAAAATTGAGAGCTCTTAAGAAGAGCCTTAAAAAGTCAAACTGATAAAAAGAGAAAATTTCTTCCTCTCTATTCATTTGTATGCACATGTATAATGATAGCCAATAACCACTGTCATTAATAAAGTACAAGAATTAATAACAGGAAAGGTTCAATATATTATTGCAGCAGATTAATGAATGGCTGAACATATGATTAAACAGTAAATTTAAAGATAACTTCTATATATTACAGTTTTGTCCTCTTGCCTCTTTCTTCTTTTTATTAGAACCTTGGTTTATTAGCCTATTTCTAAAACTCTTATTAAAATGTTTCTGTGAAGTAATATATTCTGTTGCATAATATTGAATTTTAGGACTTGTAGCCTAGCCTTGCAGAAATCTCTGCTGGGTCAGCAGAATGGCAAGTGCAAAGTTTCTGCAGAGAAAGGCATCGCCTCCCCCACCGTAGACTTGGAGTAGAGGCTCAGCCCCAAGCCAGAGAGAGGGAAAGCTTTGAGGCAGACTTAACTAAGGGGGAGAAACAGGGGAAAGCATAGAAAGAGGACATTAAAGCTGACTTTAATTTGCTTGATTATTATTTGAGGGGGCATAAAAATTTGATCCAATGTGGACAACTTTTATGGAGAACAAGGTTAGAATGTTTATAGTTATGAATACCAAACTTTTGAGAAAGAAGGAATAGCAGAAAACTGTGGTGTAAACTCTGTTTTAAGAAACTAGTGTAATTCAGTAAGAGTACCTAGCAGAAAAAGTCCCAAGATGCAAAGTAGACTTTACTCCATCCAGGCCAGATTTCCCCATCTATCTCCTTCCATCTTTTAAATTATTTTTTTACTTGCAGCTCTACACTTTCATGACATCAGCTGACACCAGATTATGCTCACTCATTTGGATTTACATAATTTCTAATGAAGGTTATGTATCTCTATTCATGGTTCATATATAGCTGAATATACCAATATCACAGGCACAAATGTATACACACGTGCTCATACATTTTATACATCATTACATATTGTAATCATAAAACCAAAAGTACACAGCTTTATTTCTTATTTGGCCAACGGAGGAATTTAGGCAGTTAGTCTATGAGAAATAATATATTATACTTCCTTGGGTTTTTTTTTTCTCTTGCTATTTTTTCAATCTAAAATAGAGAAACTCACTCTGTTCCACAGCACAACTTCTAGATGCTTCAAAAGGAATGCAGCAAAAATAAATGTTTAGGTTGAGTGCACTCTAGCCTGTTTAAAATAATTCATGGCTGTCTCACTGTGGGAGTAGTAATTATTGATCAACTTCTTTTTTTAAAGTGTTGAAGTACTGTAACCAGCTGCATTTGTAGAGAGCTTTGTGAACTTGCCTTATTCACTACAGCTCAGCCACTGCAAAGCTAATGAGGCTGCTGACCTTGACAACAGGAAGGTTACAGGTCTCACAAAGTGAGCATAGGACACTGAAAGATGTTTGTTTTCCACCATTTTATTACAATGCATTTTTTAGAGTTTAATTACTGGTACAAATAGCAAAGAGATCAGAGCAAGGAGTCAGAGAAGAAGCCACATTCTGTGGCTGATCGGGGTTATTGAGTCTTTCATGGCAGAGCTGTACTTCTGTCTTGGTCATTGAAGGTGCATTCTGCTAGTGTTGAGAAGTTCCTTCAGTTTTCATGAAATGTGACTCTAATCCTCCTTTGACATTCCTGTCTTTTATCTTGGGATCAGTCATTAGACAGGTCAGAAATCCTGCCTCGGAAAAGAAACAGAAAGTTACCACCCAGGCCTGCCATAATCTATATCAAACACTGTATTCAAACCAGACTACGTTTAACATTTAGACATTAGATGCCATATTCATACAGAATATCTTTGGGTTTAATAAATAAATCTTTGGCCCTGCATCATAAGGTTTGTTGAAGGTTTGTGGTCTTGGCAATGTAAATTTGCTAATATTTCTTCTTATCTGTCTCTCTCTTGCAGCAGTAAGGGCACCAGGCAATATTTCCTTTCTTCTCTTTTTCAGCCCATATGAAATATACTCCACCATGACTTTTTTTATTATATTATACTTTGAACAGAAATTACAAATCCCCCTAGTGATACTCATTTGTTCTAGTATTACATTTTTCAGGGTTCTTTCAAATCGTGGCCTCCTTGCTGAGATGACCAGTCGGGGTGATAAGGAAATCTATCTGTTCAGGATATAAATACATAATCAGTAGGAATTATGCACAGTATTTCAATTCATAAAGACCAAATATTCTCAACATGACAATGACCGCTTGTCATCTGCATTTTATCTAATGGTGCGAAAATTAAAGACTCTCTTGCCATCCTCAGGATTATATTTAATTGTAATAGAGAATTTATGCAATAAGCACTTTCTGGACACTGTTTTGAAGAACTTACGGGATGGTGCAGGCTTCCTGCTCATTACTGGCATCCTATGAAGCATTTCTCACGCTTCCTCTGAAAAATGTCATCGCTGCACTTCAGTCCTAATAGATGTCTCCCACCCTGCTGTTACTCTTCAGTTCTATAATCCATGTTGGAATGAAGCCTGCAAGAAACTGATGAAAAAAGCCAAAGTCTAGAGCTCTCTTGCACTCTGGCTGTGCAGAAAGTGCAGAATGAGGGTGTGTTTGCTAACAATATGTCAGTGGCTTTCTCACAAAATCTACAGGCAATCCTTTTTCCCCTTTTGATACTGAGAAAGGGGAGAGTCTCACATAATTATTCTGCTTTTAACTATAATTTTGTCAGTCCCTGTGGCTTGCACCTCATGCTTCTCAGGATGAAGATTCACCACTAGAGGCAATTCACCTCTGCTGACATGGCTTCTAACTCTTGTGTTGCAGCTTGAGGTGCCTGTGGGTCATCTCAACCACTGCTGCAGTGGATTTCATGCCCCTGTCCACAGCACATTGTCAGATGAAATGGACACGCTTCAACCAGACTGGGGGGACTTTTTCTGCTGATATTTCTCATAGTAAGTTAGGGAGTGGAGTATCATACAAAAATAAAGCTGGAGGTGACCTCAAGTGTTCATCTAGTTCAACTGGCTGCCCCAAGATGGGATCAGTAGTTTTTCTCTTTTTCAAAGATTTCTGGGGATGGATATTCAACAATGTTCTTGGGCAATCCATCCAGTGCTTCACTATCCCTGTGTCATGATTTAAACACAGCCAGCAACCAAGCACCACACAGCTGCTCGCTCACACCCCCCACAGTGGGATGGGGGAGAGAATCAGAAGGACAAAAGTGAGAAAACTCATGGGTTGTGATAAAAACAGTTTAATAAGTAAAGGAGAAGCCATGCACGCAAGCAAACAAAGCAAGGAATTCATTCACCACTTCCCATCAGCAGGCAGGTGTTCAGTCACCTCCAGGACAGCAGGGTTCCATCACACATAATGGTTGCTTGGGAAGACAAACACCATCACTCCGAACCTTTCCCGCTTCCTTCTTCTTTCTGCAGCTTTATACACCGAGCATGATGTCATATGGCATGGAATGGTCCTTTGGTCAGTTGGGGTCAGCTGTCCCGGCTGTGTCTCCTCACAACTTTTTGTGCACCCTCTGCCTCCTTGCCGGTGGGGCGGTGTGAGGAGCAGAAGAGGCCTTGACCGCTCAGCAACAACTAAAACCACCAGTGTGCTATCAACACCATTCTCATCCTAAATCCAAAATATAGCACTATCCCAGCTGAAACCATGACACCCTGTCATTAAAAAACTGCCCTAATGCCTAATCTGAATTTTTCTTACTGGCATTTAAATTCATCACAGTGGGGTTAGCTTTGCTCAGTAGAAGTCCCAACAAAAATGATAGCTATTTCCCCATGGGAAACATTGCATGTGAAAGGCTAATGCATTTTGGAACCCTGCCTGTGCCTTCTGCGTTTCTAAAGCACGTTAAAGTATGTGCAAGAAGTCAAAAGAAGCTGCATTTCTAGACTTTATGTTGAAAGGGCTCTGTATCTTTTAAGTATAATGGGTAGCATCCAAGTCTTGTTCCCAGTGCTTGTAATCAGGTTGTGCATCTCCATCTCTCAGTTCACTGGGATGAATCAGGTGTTCCAGTGTCTTCTTGTACCTGTCAGGAGTCATTTAACTTTTGCAAAAGGGGAAACAAGGAGGGTTTATATCACCATTGTCAGCAAGAGAATTGGGAAAGCTGCCTGTACACTACACGCTCTCCCTTGAAAAATTGGTCAGGGACCAACACCAAAACGACAGGATGTTCCCTGTTAGAGATGAAAAATGGGAATTACCTGGTTTTAGTAGAGTTGGTCAAAATGCCTGTCAAAATTTTCCTATAAATTCTTTGCTAGAAAATAGAAAAGAAAGTGGAAAAGCAGACTGATCAACAGGACAATAGTGCAGTGTCAACCTCTGTGCAGATGCAACGACTGGCTGATAACTAATGATAAATTCTGTCAGCTTCTAGTCAACATGTTGGTTAACATAGTTAATTTTCATTTGGACTTGTGAGCGTAACTATGATTACAAGGATAAAATGGTAAAATACATAAGGGTTACGATACGCTTAATCTTTTAAAAGTGGATTTTGTTTTGCTTGTTATCTTATATCCAAACATGGTTCTGAAGCTGAGTGAGCATAAACTATTCAGAGATAAAATGCCAGATTCTGTCATTGATTATATATGGCTTATATTTGTTTCAACAGCAGATAATGCAATTAACTGACCTAAAAACATATTTGCACGGTATACAGAATTTTGCCCCTACTTAACAAAAGAATATTGCTGCCTAGATTGCAAAAACAGAATAAAACTCTACAGATCGGCACCGTGCTGTGAGCTTTTATTGTCTGACTGTGTCTAATGGTTGAACTGCCAAAACTAGCAGCAGGACTAGAATAAATTATGAACAGATGAAGAAGTCTCTCATTCTTGTGTGATAATCCAGAGTTGACTTATCTATAAATAATGATCTCAGGGTTTGCAAATGAGAAACACAAATGTTATGTGAACAAATGGTAGGAAGCCTTTACATCCTTGTTAGAATGATCTTCTCTGACAAATCAAACACCAGATGCCTAATCTAAACAGGATGGAAACCCTGTAAGTTAAATGTCCAGAGTACATATATAACATGCTTTGCACTTCTGTCCCTGCTTCTGTGTAACATTAGTGGGTTTTATTCATGAAATCTATTTCTTGTATCCAAATTTAAGAGAAATACCCTGAGATATACTAGAGAGATTTTCTTTAGTGGCGTGGAATTTGCTGATACCTCCATTTTGGTTTAGTTCACATACAGGGGCATTGTCCATGGTATTGGGTACCAGGAAATTTTTATTATCATAAGCTACCACTACTAATACTTCTGGAAATACAAATATTTTTTCACAAAAACTGAAGTCCAGATAAATGTGGAATTTTTTTTCTTTTCAAAAGTAACTATTTTTACTCACTTTAATCACATAGTTTCTAAGTGAGCTGGGCTGGGCTAGGAACACAAGCATCTGTAGCTGTTGTGCAACTCAATTTAAAATTGGAAGTGAAAAGAGTGCAGCAGGGAAACATAATCAGATGTTTGTTCTATTGTATTTTGCAGAGCAACACTGGTGGATTTTCTTTTAAAAACTACATTATTTGTAAGGACAGTCCAGTGAGATCTTAAAAATTAGGACAGCTCATGAATATGATGACACTGGGACTCACAGTCAGCATTCTCTTTTTAGTCAAGAGGAAGCAGGTCCATTTTGCACAGCAGATTGCTCAACCTAGCAGCTGATTCACATAAGCAATACTATTGAAATCAATAGTTTTTCTCACATTAGTTTTGTTTCCTTACTGTAATTCTGTCCATATAAAGACTGGCATGCTTATTTAAAACTGCTTATACCAACATCTCTAATGCTAACTCTTCCTTACATGGGTTTGTACCGGTATAGTTTCCATGAGGAATCCACACTCCTAAATCAGGCAGCTCTCCTCATGCAAATTAGGACTAATAAAATGCATGTTTACGCTGTTCTGTATTTGATGAGCAGAAGTTGAAATAGAACCTATGCTTCAATAGGTCCTATTCATCCTGAATATGATGGGGAAAGAAAGAGAAAAAGAATGTCAATGGAAAGAGGGGAACTCTTTAAGTTTTAAAATGTTCTGGGCACTTGAAATCTTTATTTGGAAGAACATATCAACTGAGACTTATTTTGACCATCACCTCAGGTATGTGCCCTCTTCTAGTTGCTATGGTCTCCTTTGTAGGTCATTTAATCTTTTCTCACTTTCTTCCCGTCCTTGTTTAACCTTTTAAATCTAATCTAGCCCAGTTTTTTATCTAGTTCTAGCTACAGGGAGATCCTGCTGCTGTGGAGCCCCAGTGTGGCATAGGGTAAGCATCATGTCTTTTTAATGGGAAAGAAGTCCCCTGTCATGGCTGAATGCTGATGAATTACTTAAAGCAGAGTAACTAAGCTATGCTACGATATGAATTATTCTTTATATACTTACATCCATTTGTTGCCTTTACCCATCAGCTGTGCTGTCTGCAGAAATGTCACTCCATACGAACCTTTTAAGTTACATACGTACGATTAGGACATACAGCAAGAAACTGAATGTGGACCAGGAGCTAAAATATACAAATAACATTAACAGTTCTGCACATAGCTGATGATAAGGAAAAGTGATCTAGAAGCTTCATATAGGAAAGATTGTTAGGATCAAATAGGAAGGTTGATAGATTTTCTAGTACAAAGTTGTTATGCCAGAAGATACCTTTAGCTACGGGTCAACGCATGGATCTTGAACTTTGCAAATTCTTTCTTTTACTTATTGTATTACTATAGCTTGAACGTATAGCTTGTAAACAATTTCCACAATATGTTAGATGTGCTAAGCATGTAACTACTCGCATCCTACATGATGACAAGAATCCAAATTCAGTTCATGTATGGATGGCTCTAGAAGTTAGAAGAACATGGGATTTAGACCCTGGCTGAAATATAAAATTCTTGTCTTTGCCTGGTTCTGAAAATAGGCACTGAAATCATAATTTCCTAGACTATCTCAGCATGAAAGCTAATTGAATCAATCTGTTTTAATAACTTTGCAATAATTTGGGGGCTTTCAAAAAAGAATTTTGTTTTTATAAAATGAAAGCTGCCTAGAGAAGTTGTATGAAAGATCTATTTGATATATACAAAATACCAGGCCTGGAAGCTTATGCTGCTTTGAGACTAGTTGCATGTGCTGTGGTTCTATTAACCTTATAGTTAAAGTGTAGGGAAGACATGATTAGTTGTAAAGAAGCTTGAATCAATTATTTTCTCTAGACAAGTGTTACGTCTCAGGCAGATTTCAGGTTTTGACTTTGTGAACAGGTTCCTCTGACTGTATGTATATGCTGTCTGAAGTTTCTTACTTGAGTGAGAAGTCATTTTGGCTAACAAAATAAGTTTATTATTCTTAGTTCTGTATATTTGCTGCTAAAGTAAACATAGGTAAAACAGTAAGATTAAAGAACACAGCAGAAATAACTGGTTAATTGTAATTAACTATAATTGTAATTAACTATCTAGCTACACGAAGATCTTCCCTAGATGACAGTGTATGAAAATACATAGTGCTTTCAATACATCATCAGACAAGTAGAGTCTTCAATTGGAAAAGAAATGCTTCTGCATGGCCTTATAGGGCACAGTTTTGTTGGTACCGCGGATGAGTCTGTGGCCTGACTTTAAGCTGTGTTTAAGATGGTTTATGTTACGGTGACCTCAGTAGTCACAGAATCTCTACCTTATGATCCATGTGTCAGGCTTACTATCCTAACCCTGACGTGCTCTGCGTCGTTCTTTGAGCCGATGGGACGCTCTTTTGCCAGCTCGTGCCTCTGAACAAGCAGATTAACAAGAGTGAATACAGGCAAATGTAATGCCTCGGATGCTAATAAATGTGTGCAGATACTGAAATGAAAAGACTTTTGGGTTCATAAACAATTATTTCAGAGTTTCCTATAACCAGCATTGCAGGAAACTGCACTTTTTCGTCAAGTTGGTTCTATATTTTTTTCCAAATCTGTAGCACAAACAGGATGAGCAGGAAGAACCATTACTGGATGTACATTTCTTTTTGCACTATGAGAAAATTTAGAAGTGTAGCAAGTCTGGTAACATAAGTAAGAGTGATTGCTAACACAGTTTGTAGAGGGGGCTTGAAGGAGAAGACCAAATTAATAAAAAAGACCAAATTAATAAAGGATGTGCATGGAATATTTGCAAATATTATACACCCAAACCCAAGGTTTGGGAGAGATGTGCAATACAGATTCTGTGTGAGCTCCTAGATTTCCAGTGACTGTAGGACCTTAAAATCTGTCAAATCAGCACCTTTGTTTCACAGCATGTACTCGTGGGATATTTCAGTTCCAGCCTAGCAAAAGAAAAAAGAGAGCTGCCATGATCTCTGCTTTGATGTTTGCAAAAAAGTGGAGTGGTCAAGGATTTCTGAAAGGAGATTAGTAAAGTCACATATACTCAAGTGAAGTCTTGCCAGGCTACATTTACTATGCAGGATAAATTTGATTTGCAAAAATGTGGAATATAGATTACTAGATTAATGAATTAAAAGAACAGAGCTTGCTGTCTGTCTTTTGCCCATTTTCTGTCTCATGGGAAGAATAAATTATATTCTGTCTACTCACTGGAATAATTAAAATTTTGAAGACCGTGCAAGTACCGTATTGAATGGTTACTCATCAGTTTGCTATTTTGCTGAACTTTCCTTATCACAAAGTGAACATCAGTCTCTGCACCTAGTCATTAAGAAGAAATAAATGCCCCACTCAAGCCATAATTTTTGCTACCTTTCCTTCTGATTTAGAGAGTGGGTCCAAACTGGGAATTTTAAGATTTTTTTTTTTTTTTTCCATTTCTTGCTTCATCCCAATTATTTTCTTTTTTTCACAGACTTTGGGTCCTGAGTCAGTTTTGAAGTTGTCAGTGAATATTTAGAATTTTGTGACATCTGTGGGAGGGAGGACATCTCCCACAAAGGAAGAATCTGGTTAGAGTTCTTCATCCAGGGCACAGCAAAGCCTGTGAGATCCTTTCTTCTGACTTTGTGGGCACACAAGCAGGAACAGAACAGCCACTGCTCCTTTCAGATAACAAATAACTATACTTCGAGGGGAGATAATAACAGAAACAATCAGCCTCCAGCAAAAAGGTACATGCTGAGGCATATTTGATTGTGTGAGAAAGAAGCAGGACAATCGGCAAGAAAAAAGACAAAAAGAAAAGGGTGTATGTTGCGCGATACTAAGCAAAGGAGAGACTTGGGGGTTATGGGCAGGCAGAAAAGGGGCTTAGTGCCAAGGAGAAAGAAACTTAATTGCACTGTTTGATTCCACGTACGGGGTTCCAAAGCAGACATAGTCTTAATGGAGGGCAAGGAGCAGTTCCTCCTCTCCAGTCGTAGCGAGGTCATGTTTTAATGGGTGGGCTACTGGAAAGAGGACTGGAAAGAGGACTACTCGTTTCCCTGCTAAATCATTGTTGTGAAGGGAGCATGAGTGCTTGCATTGTTGTTGTTGTTGTTGTTGTTGTTGTGAGTAAATGGGACCGCATATAAGAAATACCTGAGTTCTTCATCAACTTCTCTCTCTGGTGGAGACAACCTATAGGACTGCAAACCCTGGCTGATAGTCCAGGACAGGTAACAATTTCTCTATATAGAGTCAGTGTGTATTCATATAAAATATTTCTCCTCTAAGATGGTCCCTCTGCAAAACTCCTATTTCTGTCAGTTTAGATTAGCCTTCTAAACTTTAGAGCCAGCAGCTAACAAGCTTAACAGCACAGCCTTGTAAATCATCTGTCTTGTAAAGGCACTTATGTGGAGGAGCTGAGCATCTCTGAAAATCAGGCCATTTCATTTCACTGGCTATATATGGATGCAGCAACTTAAATTAGGCATACAGAAATGTTAGCAGTGGGATTTTCTAAAGACTGATTGCTGCTTGGTTATTAGAGCATGCTCCGAACGCTTGTTTTGTGCCAGAAAAGATATGACGGCAATACTTCACTAGTGTACTGGACAGAATGACCTTTGTGAAATGGCTCTAGCACGGGATGGGGCTGAGATGAGTGCATGTGAGTGGATACCCAGAAACTCGGGGGTTCGGCTGACACAGTGGGTAATTTTCAGCTACGAAGGTGAACTGTAGGTTTTGTAAGATCATGTAGCCACCCCACAGCCCTGAAGGAGAAGTGTGGGGAGCTGGCTTGGGCAGGTTGATGGTGGTAAGGGTATATGGCTGAGAGTAGGGGGCAGGCAACACTGAGCGTGTGCTGAGCCAGCCATTGGCAACCTTTAAACGATAGAGCGTGTGTCTTTCCAACTGAAGGATAATATGCTTGAGGGAGCTGTAATCCTTTGCCTTTCAAAAATAGTTCTTTTGAGTTGCTGCTTTCGGAGCTTGCAGCCCAGTGCCAGCTTGGCTGTGTGGCAAGTGAAATCTGTTTGCCCTCTGTTCCACGGGCTGCTGCCTCTGCCACCAGGCCACTTGCCCAGGGATGAATATTTAAGCTCTGCCCCTGAAGTTGGCATGGTTGCTGCCCACAGGCTCGGGCTTACGTTGAGCAGCCAGTGAGACAATGCGCAGCATTCACAGATATTCGGTCAGCTTCCCACACAGCTCCGAAGATCTCTGAAATATCTTCTTTTTCAGTGAATGGGACAAGACCATATGGGCACAGGCTGGTGTGCGCTGGTGACTGTGTCTGCGTTTGCAGCCAGGAAAATAAAACCTACTGAATCTTTGCTGTGCGGCACGTAGCCTGCCCGGTGTGCTCTAACCATGTCCCATGAACAGAGAGCAGCTGCTGGGCTCAGGGTTCTGCAATCGGGATCCACCTGCTCTGCTCCCTTCAGGCTCATCTCTGGCTCTTGGTACAAGTTATTTGCCATGGAACAATGGTGCTGCACTAGCTGCAGATGCCGCTAGCTGGTGGAACTCCCCAGGGCATAAGGAGGAACAGTGCTGGTCTTTTCGCAGGTCTAAACTAACTGCTGTGAGAAGCTACTATGGGGAGAGGAGAGGTGTGTTTCCCCTATTTAAGTAATTGCAGTCTGAAGTAATTAAGCCTTAGTCGGTGAGTTGTTCTAACTTGCTCCGGCTCACGGTCTTGGGTGCTCCAGAAATACCAGCCAAGCAGTGGTTTGATTTGACAATTAACAGATCGCTTATTTACCAAACAAAGGCTCGTGCCTTGCTTGAGGGGTGGGATTCTGCTCTCAGTGAAAGTTTTGTTGTGATCTTTTCCTCTGAAAGGTTTGATTTTAAATAGTGATGGTTCAGTCATAGGAGAATAGTTGCTATTTGTTAGTATTGCTATAACAGCTACAAGCCCCAGACAGTCCCACTGTATTGAGTCCTTCACTGTCACTACTCTGACTAAGTATTTGCAGAAAATAGACATGTGAAGGGGGAGGTACTTTGAAATTACTTCCAGAAAGTCATGATTGCCCCCGCCTGATGAGAAGACTTGGAACCAGATGACTCAGCTCTGTACCTTGGTGGCTGTGTTACAGCCAAGGCCACAGATGCCTCCTTCTGCTTTTGGAGATTGTGCCCACTCCCCTCTGACACTGACTTATGATCTGATATTAGTTTAATTTAGTCACAGCACTGGCATGGTATGCTGTGATCCCTCTCTTTTATCGGCTAAAGAGTTCATTCCATTTAGAGGAGTGAACAGCATCCACAGCCATTGGGCTGGCAGGGAGAAACAGGCTAAGGCGGCAATCCTAAGTAAAACAGGGCCAGGGCACAGGTTCCAGCACTGGCACGTGATTGTTCAAAATTAATGTTAGCATAATCCCTGGTATGGGTTTTGGCATGCACCAGCTACTTCTCCCCTGAGAGAAGCCCAGGCACAGCCTGTATGACAGCCTTTGTCAGAGATGGTTCCTTAAAAATCAGTGTGAGCGAGGGAGGAAGCCGTAGGGATGCAAGGAATGCTCTGCCCGTGGTCCCTGGCCTGTTTTACTCACTGATACAGGCATAGCTGGAGACACCAAACATCTGATCCCTTTTTCTTGAGTCTGAGAAGCAAGAGCAACTGTAGGATACCTTAGCTTTGGTACACTGACGACAAAGCTGCCCAGGAGCTTTTGTAGCCTGAGATTTTAGATATTTCTTATGTAATACTTAAGCTACATACAGTTTTATGTTGGAACTGCATGATGCCATTTCTTCCAGAGGTTCTGTAGAAAGTCTGCACCTTTTTAAAGAGCTATATGCTCATGCTTTTTGTACCCCAGATGCAGTATATTCTGGGTAAAGCAATAACGGCTGGCAAATGTATACAACTCGTGAGAGCCATCCTTGCAATCAGAGTCAGTCTGCAGCTTTGCCATAAATTATGTAGCAACAAAAGCAATAAGGCATTGTTTTATTCTCTGAAAAGAAAAATGCCTCTTAGGCTGGCTGGATTATCTTTAATGCCTTTGAAATTTAGCAGAGCGATTTTTTTCATGCTTTGGGAATTCACAGTGAGGGATGAGTACAGCTAATGAACCACTTTCAAGGAGCCTAAACTTAGCTAAAGCCTGTTCATGAATCCCTTTGATAATCAAGAACATCAGCAGAAGAACAAGGTTGAAAAGACAAAACCCTACAGCTTGATTTTACACTGTGTACAAATTAGGGAACCAACTCTTATATTTGATCTTTTAAGTCAAAGGGTAGAGAATGGTTGCATTTACGCTTCCCTTTGCCTCTCATCACCTCACTGCTGTCAGTACGATTTGAACAGTGCTGATTTGTGATGCCACTGCTTTAATACATCAGCCCAGCTGGATTTCAGCCACATTTCCACATGTTGCCGTTGCCATGTCCTGTCTTTGATCTGAAATGTTTGCAATTTGTCCTGCTGCAGCTTTCCCCCTGGATGGCGAATGCACAACCCAGCAGATCTTCTTCCATTCTTCCTGGTTACTGGAGAATGAAATATGTTTTGGCTCTTCTCCTCAGCAGACTGAGTGCCTGTATTTGTTTCCAGTCAATGGGAGCTTGAAGCCATGCTGCTCCTTGAGCTCCGTCCTGATTTCATTGAAAACTGAGGATGGGCAGCACTTCACAAAGCTGAGCCTTATAAGCTGGCAATGCCTACTCGCAATGAACGCACTGTCCGAGGGCTCTGCTTAAAGGGAAGCAACGCTCCTGAGCAGATTGTCTTTAATGTGTCTTCTTTATAGAAAGAGTTACAACTGCTTTGTTGCTGGTGTTGCTTTTTGTCTTTTGAGGGATGACTCCACAGCTATTGCACTGATTAAATTTGTCCATTTGTTAAGCAACCTAAATTGCCTTCATTCCCAGCTGCTGCACAATGTAACTGTAATGGGACAGATTGTTTTACAGAGATGGCTCGATTTTTGTGGTAGGTTATATGGTAATGAATTGTTTGTCAGAGAAATTCAACTGTAAATGCAACAATATATGCACAGATTGAAGTAATTAAATTTGTGATCGTGATAATACTGCTTCTCTATTTTATGATATAGTCAATCTGTCCTTCCCTTAGAGATAAAATACAGGTTTGATGACTGCTAATCAAAAGAACAGATGCTCCCTGCTCAAAGTTGAGCGTACAGAGTGTACAACCTAGTGACTGCTTCATATGATCTAGTGAGAGCCCTCTGGAAAGGATATATTTATAAAATATTTTGGATCTGGAATGGCAGAAGATAAGTATAAGACCAATTATTTTAAGTTTCAGCACTTAAGCACAATCCAGTACTTGACTGCAAGCTATTTGATCACCTCTCTGAAATTTTTCAGTCTCTTGCTAACAGGAAGACTGTCTCCTTGAGCAATTTTAGCAAGAGCAGGATAGCTGCAAGCCTGGATGTGGTACCGATGAGAAATCAACAGGAAACTTTTTTCCTAGAATGTGTTTTTGTAGCTGTATATTACAGCAGAAAGGTGATCTGGGAATCAGCACTGAAAATTACAGCAAAAAGAATCATTTGAGCAAATACCAGTAAACTGTCATATGGTGTTGTAACACTTTTCCAGTGAAGGGCCTGTGCATTAAAGGAAGGATATCATTAGATTGTTCTCAGGTAGCTGCTGCTGGCCCGTCACACAGCTCTGGTGTGAGGCATAGAGGACAGGGCTCACATGGAAAGGTGAAACTTCATGAGGTGCAGCCATCCCCATCTCAGCTTGTTGTTTAAGCTCGCTTTACTGTCAATGGAGAGAAATATACACTCTGGAAAAGCAGGGATCCCTTAAAGTCAGCAAGGAAGAATAAGGACCTCTAGAAAACTATGATCTCCTCTTGGGTAACGTAGGTGGAGGATGAGTGTTTACCACCTCCCAGATAAAGCAAGACTTTATCTCTCTGGTACCTAGAAGCGGGACATCAGGTGGCTAATGTAGATGACTGATGAGATAACTAAGACCAGGTGAAATAAATCCTGTTCAAGTATTGGTGGAATTGTGTCAATGTACAGACTACAGTACATCTTATTTCCTTTCCAAGCATATAAGCGCTTTTAACCATTTATGCTACATCCGAATGAAAGAGTGCCATGCCACACCACGGTTTTAGAAATATTAGCATTATTAAAGTTCTCCAGCATTTGAAACATTTTTAAAGCTTCCCTGCACCTTTTTTTCCAGCCTAATCTCTCAAGAGCAAGCAGTTTCCCCTTACACTCTTACCTTGTCTCTTCATCTCTCCACTCTTTTCTCTGATGGTAACTTTAGACTGTAGCTTAATTGCTGCCTGACCAGCATTGTATTGATGTCAGGTTTTGGAATGAAATGTTAATATTGTTCTATTTCATTGAGAATTGCTGACTAATAACAAGTTAGTGTTTGTAACTTAGGGTGAATGCACTTTTTGGACAAAAAATGTAATTTCAGAAGCCTTTACCCTTTATACATTTTCAAATAAGCCAAGGTTGCAGCTTTTGAAAAAATCCAAAGAAGACAAAAGCAAACCAAAATAAAACAAACTCCAAAGTGTTTTTTTCCATGAAGCAGAAATTAGATTTTTACATCTCAGAACTCCATATGATTATTATTAACATAGCTGACGACAGCAGTCCTCACAGAAATTACATAAACAGTGCAAAATGAATTCTGATAGATGTTAAATGACCTCCCAAAATGCTTTTGTGATCTGTGGAGAAACCTGAGTTCATTCTTTCCCCTGATTTGCTGATTTCTAGTCCAGAAGACGTGGGGTGCAGAGGAGAGCAGCAGACTTGGGCACAGGGGATGGGGGTGTCTAACCATGCAAAGTGGAAGCCATTCCACATGCGGTGCTGATGTGTTCCCATTGGTGGTCTACATATTTAAAAAATACTCACCTGGGTTGGCGATACCTTGTAGGTATAAACCTACGGAACCTGCGGTTCTGAGTTATATGAATCTTGTGCAGCAGCTTTCATCAGTGTGCTCCAGTACCTGCTTTCTCTCCCAGCTAAATTAAGTCCCACTAATGCTTGGATTTTTCAAAATACAGTGACTTTGGATAAAAGTGAGGGAGTGGGGAAGAGAAATAGAACCACAAATGTTTCATTTTCTTGCGTTGACAAAAACACTTAAGGCATTTTTTCATTTAAGTACTGCATTTGAAAAAAAGGCTACATTCCGTCAACTTTGAAAATGCATCTAATGCCCAGTTCCTTTAGAAAGAGGTGTGGGAAAGAGTACTTATGATTGCATACTTGCCTACATAAGGCTTCTCCCTTGAGTAAAATGTTATTGTTGTCTGCCTCCTAGAGCAAACCATGACCTCTTGTTTGCTCTAGGCATTGCCAAATGTTTTCTTCTGCCTCTCAACTATTTGATCAATGGGTCTGAACTCTGGGAGTTAAGTGGAAGGTTTGTGGAGGCACGGAAAGCCTGATCCTAACTGCGGTAACAGGCACTGAAGTTCAGCCTTCTTCAGCAGTGGCCCTGACTTAATTTCTGTAGAGGCTTGTTACAGAAAATCGTTCCATGCTTTTGGCCTCCAGATCTGAAATCACCTTTGCCCCATAATATGATATACTACAGGTTTTAGATGGCATAAAATGCCTTCCCTTGCTTTTGGAACAACTCAGGTCCAGTGTCAAGTATAGAGCTTTTTTCACGGTTACCTAGAGACTGAGTGAAAAGAAATATGTGCCCTTTACTGAGCTTACCTGGAAAGATAAATGCTTTTCAGCAGTCAATGAACCTCAGACAGACAAAGTAATAAGAAGCTGCACCTCTAATGGAAGAGAAAAAAGAATCACCATTTCCATTTGGTGCCATCTCTTTCTTCTCCCAAAGCTGACAAGGCGAGAAAGTGGACTCTTGCATTGTTTGGTACTAACTGATGGATGATGCTCATTCTTACCTCTCATTTGTTCCTAAGACAATAAGGTTAACTTTGATTTATGCAGTTTGTGGATTACTGGCATTTTGTATTTTAATCGTTTATCCAGCTGATAAGAATATCCAAAATAAATTTACCAAACGTATAAAATGAGGAGGAAAATGTCACATTTCACATCAATTTTATTTATAAGTCCCTTTACACAGCACCAACATTAAACAATAGACATAATTTTCTATGTGTCATGTAGTAAGAAAAAATATTTTCTGACAAACTGATGGTGACTTTGGGAGGGGGGCTAGCATGTAATGGTTAAAAACATGTAGTCTATAGTCTGTAACTAAAAGTCCCTATCTACAAACATCATGCTGTGCGTTAACTGAAAATTCAAGAGGGTTTGGCAATCTGCAGTTTACTTTTAACACAAATGTCCCAAACAATTTCATCACTCAGTGAATGGACTCCTGCAAAATATATGTGATGAAGCCTATAGGTATGACGTGACAAGTTTTGTATTTTCTTTCTCTTCTCTTCCCTAAGTCAGCCTTTGAGTAATAGGCTAATGTATATGTATTATCAGTCTTTAGTAGTAGGCTTGATGCTGTAAGGATATGAGCATGTCAAGGTTTATAGGGAGAGACAATATCTTTTGATCTTACTAAATCTGACTGATTTAGTAAGAAAACTAGACTGGTTTCAGGGGCACAGACTGCACCTGAACAGTCAGGTACCTGAATATTTCTCTGGTTTCCTTCCAGCAGTTCCCCACCCTGATTTCCCTGTGTTCTGTTGGATCTTGCTACAGTTGCACAGTCATCACAAACCAAGGTTTTTTTTCCACTTTTGCCTTTGTCTCAAAAATATTTGCTGGAAAAAGTAACCACAGGAAGGTTGCTGTGGAGGGGGTAGTACGTGTTACACAACTTTTGTGCTGCAAATGATTTTTTTAAAAAAGGTTATTCAATATGTTCTCTTTTAAGAATGTAAATCCAATTTTCCAAATAAAATCCTGGCCATTCTGACGTCAGTGTTGGCATTTGCTGCAGTACAGCTAGGGTTTCACCTTTCATCTGGGAGGCTTGTTTGGTTAATTGCTACTCCCTGAAGACCAGGATTGTATCAGGTTCAGAAAAAGAACCACCTGCTGGTGTCATGGCCACTGTATCAATTAGTCATTTACAGGTACAGCTTCGTGAGTTTATGAAGGATGTATGACCACAGCTCTAATTTTTGAAGCATAAACCCTATAGTTAATTACACGCGGCAAGTCATATAACTGTTGTACTACTAGTATAATACCTGAGGCTGTGCTGTAGCAAGTTCTAATCTGTACAGATCCCCTTGACCTCCCTCTGATTATAGATGTATATTAAGGTAGAAAGGATAAAAGTGGTCTGCAGACCTGCAGTTTGAATTGGAAGTAATTGTACAAAGTGTGCATCTTAATGTGTGCTGCTTTAGGGTGTTAAATGCTGATTTTAGAATTAGTAATTAAAACAAGAACGGATGAGGGTTTTTGGAAGAGATGAGTATTCTGGGTTGTTGATGGGGAGTTGTGTTTTCTCACATTTCTGCATCAAGTTGAATTCTTATCCATGCACCCTGCATCTTGGCATTTTTCAGCTGCACAAAGAGGAAAATAAAATACCTTCAAGTGGGAAGAAAATGGCAAGGAAACATTCTGTCTCCACATTATAAGGCTGTTATGCTTTATAAGTAATCTTTCATCAATTTTTGAGCAAGTAGCACTGTGAAAGGAATCCTGGAAATAAGAAATAGCTTGATTGACTGACTGTGCAGACTATTTGCATTAAGGTGAATGACTAGAAGCCCTGGAACTATATGTATTTATTTCTTGATCTATATAATATGTTAATCCACAGTGGAGTATAAAAAGTCTCCTTTACAATACTTAAAGGTAACTCAAATTTTTTGCCGTGTTAGACAGTAGTCATGAATTTCTGAAATTTTGGCTGTCTGCAGCAAATTTCCCAGAGATTTCAAAGGCAGGATTTTCAAACAGACGTCTCAATGTAGAGCAAAAATAGGCAGACACTCAGTTAGGTAATCCAGTGGGTGCACAGCAAGATACTTGTGCAGGTGTGCTAAATCATCAAAGACTTCAGTGCATGCCTTATTCTCATATAGTTGCTACATAGCTAACTGAAGGTGATGGTCTGGATTAAAATTCATCTACACTGAAGTTTATCTTACTAACAGAAGAGAGGATACCTGTAAAAGAATCTGATACGGGCTAGCAAGCAGAATGCAAGCCATCTATGGACTTTGAACATAGCATATTTTCATCCTTAATTCCTCAGACAGCTGTATTGCTGTCATTCCCTGTTATACAGCTTTAGGGCAGCACAGTTATGTCTACCCTTTACTGTGCTGTACAGCCTCTCTTTTGTGTGGTTTAAGTCAAATCTTATAGTTATGGACATAATTTCTTGGCTGAGCATGTGTTTATTTTCCATGGAAAAGAAACAGAGGCAGCAGAATCTGCTCCACGCTGGCTGCCAGCAGAGCCCAGCTCCACACGCATATTTCGAAAAAGTGAACTACTTGTAGATTGTACCTTTGTACTCAAACCTTGACATTTCTGCTAATTTTAATGTGTGAAGCAAAAAACCATTTTGTATGAAAGAAAAAATAATCTCTTCCTAAGCTTGGGCCATGGACATGTTTTTGGCTTGTGAATTTCTGTGCTGGACATCACATAGGAGTTTTTCTTGGCTTAACATTTCAAACACCGTGTGCTACCTGAAACTGGTAAGCAAAGGTAAAGTGAAGAGAGCTCAAAAAAATCAAACCAGAAGCACACACAGAAGCAAAATGAGAGGCTGAGTGGTTTCTTAAAGGCTTAAAGAAAGGAAACAAATGAGTTATATTTGTGGTTTCTTAAAAAAAAAAGTGTTTTATCTGCTTCTTCTACTTAAGTATTGCGGAAACAAATTAAAAAACAAAGCAAAAGCCGTAAAAGCTGTTTGTGACTGGGATTTATTACCCATTATCAACAATTTGCTCTTCTGTGTCAAGAGGAGGACCCTTTAGAGAGGATAATAATATATTCTGACCTTTTGCAGTTTTTAGGGTGGGTGGCAGAGTTTGGGGATTTCTTCTTGACTTTTTTGTTCTGTTATGGTTCTTCTGAAGATGCAACTTTTTAAAAAGAGATCTTAATTTCCATCTAACATGGGGCCAGCAACACAGTTATAAAAGGGCACTGTGGGTTATACTATGCCTCGGATCCAAAACCAAAGGTTTTTGCAGTGCAGTGTGACAGTCCCTATGTCTTTCTTCTCACTCATTGATGGGTCTAGCTCCAGCACTGGCTTGTGTAGAGTTGATATGGTTGTCTCTGGACCTGTGGCAGAAATTGACCCAAGATGTCCCCAAGTACCTGCAAGCAAAGCATATTAGATGCGGTAGCGGCGCAGTGTGCACAGCTCCCATCAGTCAGTGGGAAGCTTGGCTGGTGGATTTGGCCACCCATGGATGGGGAGTGGTGATGTCCTTCCAAAATAAATGCAGTACTTTGTACGTATGAAAGTGTAACTTAATGCCATGCCAGAAATTTTCCTAGTCCTCGTGGAATAGGGCAGTGTTTTGGAGTATGGCTCTCTGGTATTTAAAAGCCTGGTTCTATGTAGGTTCTGCTTGAGGCGTTTTTGTAGATCTGGACTATAATTGTTTACCCATTTATGACAGTCATACAGATTAAAATGAAGCAAAGTTTTACCAACAAGTATCTGATTAGGAGCCATTTAGGCAATCTATGCTTCATATCTTAAAATCTAAATTTAACCCACTTGTAAAGAAACACAAATAGATCACTTGCACTTTACATTTGATGAGGGCCCATATTTGCCATGACAGCAAGCTGTGACTGTAAAAAAATCAAGACATATCCGAATAGGTTTTAAAACAGCAAGAAGGAAAATGTTACAGTTCTTTTGCGATGAGGGAAAGGGAGAAGTCAGTTGGTATGTTATGGGAAGTAACAGCTGGATGGAAGGACACTTTCTACGGTTTACATCTAGGTGATACAATGTTCATGTGAAACCCTGGAGTATAATGCGTCTCCCAAAAGCTGAGATTCATAAATTCCTTATTGAAAGCTTGGATTTGCTTTCACTGCATCTGAGACAAGAAAATCTAAAGCCAGTCCCTGAAGAATTAAAGTGTTAAACCAGCCAAGTCCCTCAAATATGCAGCATATCCATGTAATGGTTTAAAATTTCACTCTTAGTAACATAGATGTGAAACCTTCCTCTGAGTCAGTGGATTTATTCTGTTATAGTGATGGAAGAGAAAGTACAATATAACTCACTGTCTGGGGAACAAAAACCTCAAAACTTGCTATGACTGAGGCAAAGAAAGTGTTTTATTATTTTGTCTAGGTCATATCTTGACATTGCATTGTTATTTGAAAATTGCTCTAAACTTGCTGTTTCTTGAGTCTGTGATAGCACCTGCAGGGCTGACATATGTGCAGTGAGTGAGACATCTGGTCTGGAACAAAGCTGTCTTTTAGCCTGGAATAAACGTCACTTGTTCTTCAACCACAAACAGCAGACAGAGGTAGGGATGAAAGCCAGGTGAATGTTTCACAGTGCATATCAGAAGCAATTATAATAATAAGAGCTTACAGGGCATGTGATTTAATCACCTCTCCAGAATCCAGGGCATTTGTCTGCTTTTTGTTTTTTTAAGAGACCTCACTGTGGTTAACCAGGTTTGTTTTACTAGCTGAAGATGACGTTGCAGCCCACTTCATGAGGTTATGTGGGGCAGTGGCTGTGTAAAGCCTGTTTTTTCTTTGCCCGGCTGCCCACATTCAGCAGACAGGACTGGGAGAATGTGGTGTGGTCTCTGGAGGGTTCCTGCTCATCCTCCCCACAGTGTGCTAGTTTTAGCTGTTGTGTTGAGTGTTGGTGATTAAGCCTGGTGAATCTCTCCCTGTGGAGGCAGGTCTCTTGGGTAACTTTGCCTCTGACCTTTGAGAAGGTGCTGGATGCCAGGGAGGGGTTGTGGACCCAGGCTGGGAATATGCCTTCTGGCAGGCATAGCTCAATTGTGGTACCCAGACGACACCAGGGCATCCCTGTGATGCTCCTCTTCCACTGGCATCCTGGCCAGCCCAGCCACCTCCATTGAGCACATGGGACTGCAGAGCAGGAGAGGTGCCACAGTGACAGGGGAGCTTTAGCCTTCTCTCTGTGAAATGATGAGGAGGGAATGAACTGTGCGAGCCTCTCGCACAGTTTATGGGGTTTGACAGGACTGTTGAGAGTTGAAGGGAATAAAGCCAGACAACTCTTGATATTCTAGTCCTTGGCACCCCTTGCGAGGGCACAATATGAATAAACTGGGATGTGGCAAAGTCAGTATTCAGCCGTGAGCCTGCCAGATATTTTCATTGCCCCTAGAATCTATAAAAGTGACAGGGTTTGAGCACAAAAATTTGAAATAGGTCCAGTAGTTGAAACATTTTTGGATGCTTTGCAAATTAGAAACATTTGGCAACCTGCTGGGAAAAATATGGCTACTGACTTTTGTGAACTGTGTCATTTCTGATAATACAGGCAAGAAATACTATTTCATATCCCAGAGGACTGTTCTTGAAAAAGAAAATAAAAGACCTCGCCCTGATTTTCTTGCAGCATGGCAACTTCATCACTGTATGGCAAAGGTGGGTGTACGACAGGGAAGAGACCACACTTTGTGCTCCACCAGTTCCTTGCTATAAACATAGAACCACTGGAAGAAAGAGAGCGATGATTCATTTGGGATCGAATTTGAGTTCTGTTCAGGGTTTGCGCTTCTGGCTTCATACAGCCTCTTAGAAAGGTGGTGAAAATTTAATTCGTTTTTAGACACTGACTCTTGGGAAGGTCATTTCAGGCCTGCTGTGATAGATGGATTTTCTTGACAGAAATATTTTTGCAGGCTTCAGTCCAGTGTGTACCTAATGGGCTTAATACACCTGGGAAGTATCAAACTACTGCGCATGCATTGATTCTGCATAGTAAGTAAGACATCCTGAGCATATCAAATGGGCAGCAGAAACACAAACTATGAAGTCCATGCACTAAAATCAAGCCCCGACTCCTCCAAAGAATCGTACTTTTGAATGTGTGCTGAAGAGCAGCCTTCCTCGCCGATGAGCATCTCCCTGCTTTCCAGTTGCTAGGCAAGCCAGAAGTCATGCACAAAAGCGGGGAATCCTCACATGCTGCCCAGCTGATGCTTCCACGTTAGAGAAGTGAGTGTGGCAAAAGAGACCCTCTTGGAAAGAATCACTGGAGGAGAGAGGCAGGTGGTGGGACCAAAGGGATGCCGTGAGAGGTTGCCTGCAGATCTTAAGAGGAAAAAGTTCTGTAGAAGAGGCCTTTTCTCATGTTATTTCAAACTGGTCCCACTGATAATTGCTTGGACAAATTTACCTGGAGAAAGTCTGTCTTCTTCAGTGATGGCAAATCCAGGGAGAAGTTCCATGGTTTACTTTCAAAGAGCTCAGTAGATATACTGACCTGCTGCAGGGAGAGCATATGCACAGCTGAGCAGGAGGTAACAGGATTTCTGCTTGAATTTCCACTACAAACCACGGCAGGTTTTCAGCACAGATATTTCACTGATCTGCAAATATACTACAGTTCATTACTAAAGCTGACTTCTCTGTTAAATTGTCTAAGCACTTTTTACAAGGTTGCCACTAGCATCACCTAGGAACACCCGTTAAAGGTAATTGAGACCTGCCTTGAATAAATGTCTTTGTGTAAGACCAAAGGGAAGGGGGTGAAAAGAGCAGGAAATCCTTAGAACAGATTAGCATCAGTAGTGTGAATTTCTGTCTCAGAAGGTCAATGATGTCGACTTCATGTTATTTATGTTTAAATTTTACAGGACCTTAGGAGAGTGTGAAAGGTCCTCCCCAGACAACCATATGCCATTTTTCGTTAGTCTTATTTTGAGACTTCTGATATGGCTTTCGATCCCTGATGATCTTCTGTTGTCACCTACTGTTGGAGATGGCATGGCTGTAAGAAAACACAACTCCTTAGTATGATGCCCTTGTAGAATGAATTTAATAACTGCTCTTACCTTTAGAGTTCTTCTAAATGTAAGTAGTTTTCAAAGCAGCCCTGAGGGGTATTTTTCTCAAGGTACCAGTTGCAGAAGACAGCTGTCAATACATATCTCAGACTTGTTAAACACAAATAATCTGCTAAGTTACTAACCAGCACCTCAACACCAAGCGAAAGATTTCTGCCTCCCTTTCCATGTATCCCAGGTACCCGAAAATGAGAACTCCTAAGGCTATAACGTGAGTCACAGAGAAGCCAGTTTGGCCACAGTAAATTAAGCCTCATAATGGGCCCGTTGAACTGTGATGACAGCAACTGCTGGGTGATGTTAAATGTGTGAAAAGTGCTGCGGGAGAGGGCTGGAGGAAACAAAGGGAAAACATGTTAAAATTTGCAGAGTCAGGTAAGGACTGGAGAAAAATGTAGCACAGAGGAAAAGGTTTGCAATAAATTCTGGCAAGAAGTAGGTAATTTCTGCGGTTTCATTTCTCTATGTGGATAAAGGATTTGAAGCTAAAGGCAGAATCTCTACCAGGTAAACCGGCAAAAGGCTGCAGGAGCGAACAGCTGCCAAAAAAGCTGTACTCAGCCCAGATGCGTCCCTACTGCCTCGTGTTGCGGTCCCTCTCCCCTCATCCAGGCTCCCCTGTAAAAAGACACAGAGCTAGAAAGACATCCACCGAAACAAAGCATCCATGCAGAGCAAGAATAAATGTTTTTCAAAAGTGGAAATAGTCTTAAATTGCAAAAAGGCTTTTGCAGGATAAAAAGGGGATTTGGGCAGAGATTAAAGTATCTGTGAATGTTTTGAGAACAAAGTTTAAATAAATCCAGAAATGAAATTATTTTTTAAAGTGTAAGAATGACAAAGAAAAAGAAACTTTAAACATTTTGGTGGATATTTGTTTTTCCAAAGTGCAACACCTCACGCCTTTATAAACTGTAGCAATACCAGTGTAAGAAACCATGTGATGCTCTTACTAGTGTACAATTAGAAGAAAACTGTGTTTAATGTTTTTAGACACCGGCACCAACACCTTTTGAGAGGTTTCTTTAAAAACGAAAGAACATGCAAATGAAAATGGCATGCATTTTTGCATTTTTATGATAGAAATTTTGGTCTCGTTTTATATTTTTTTAAAAAGTGCAAACTAGTCTGAATTATTTTTATTTCATGATTTGTGAGTTCTTGGGTACTCATTTTCAAGCCTTCCTCCACAGCAGTGACATCTGACAAAGCTAATATTTATTTTAATGAGCTGAGATTTCCACATAATCACTTAACTTGAGGATTAGGTTTTCAAGTACAGCATTATATGTTACGATACAGCTCATGTTATCAGATAACACTATTTCCTTCCAAACCTTACCAGAGAGCTATCGCATGCTCCAGCAAGTCAAGTGAAGTGGCCTTACATGAGAGGGTCTTAACTAGCAAAGAGAAAAAATAGCTAAAAGCAACCTGGTTTCCCATGGTTTCACAGCAGCCACATATCAATATATCAACAGGAAAGGCAAAGCCACTCACTAGATGGTCATTTAGAGTGCAACCTTGTGACTTAGAGAAAAAGGCATGGTAACAGCTTTTTCCAAGCAGGAAAAGCTACCAATTTAATTGCCTGCTTTTTTCATCTGAGCAAAGACCATTCCCTTGCAGGCCGGTGCAGCAGTGGTTTAGATAAAGAGCTGTTGCTTGTTCACTTCCTACCAGTCCAGCCCTGCTATGAGAGAAAACAGAAGCAAACTCCTGTCTGGAAACTCCTAAGGAACCAGGGATTAATTTCATGAGGAGCCTGGCACGGGACTTAATGTCTACCAGATCCTGATGACTACTTGATGAATCCTGCATTTACTTATAGAGGGCTTAATTGAGTTGACACAAGAATATTCCATTTGCAGCACAAACAAACAAGTTAGAAAAGGCTTAGTTAGGCATTCTTAGTGGAGTCAGATTAAACCTTGATCCTAGCAAAATGCAGATGTTCCCCTTTTGGTTTCTGTGATGGATAGGCAGCTTTTTTAACTGAACAGCATGCCTTTTCTTATGCTGAGCAACAAAAAGCTATGCTGTTCTTCCAGCAGAGCTCAACATTACAGAAATGGGGAGAACAATTTCAACTCTGCACTCCACTAATGTTAACATCCACCTTGTTCTGCATCCAAAGTCCTTTCCTCAGACATATGGAAGATACCTTAGTCAAAAGGTCTTACAGCAAAGCTTTAAAAGTTGTAGACCCTTAATATTAAGGAAAGAAGGTCACCATGTCCATATATCATAGAGTCACAGGATCATAGAATGGTTGGAGTTAGAAGGGACCTTGAAGATCATCTTGTTCCATGGGGAGGGAATATATAGATCTTTGCAGGACCAAACCTTTTAGTGTAAGTCTACCCTTATCATCCTCCCTGCCTTTTGATTCTGTTTCATTTGTGGCTGATTTGTTCCTGCAAGCTCTTCAGGAGGCCTATTCCTCTGCACTCACCAGGCTCCTATTTTTCAAGGTCATGTTTCTGCTGTTTTTTCCAAGGGACTTTTACAAAAAACAACAAAAACCAAAACCAAATCCAAACATCCAAACATTCAGACCTCTGTCCAGATTTATGGTCATGGAAACTTGTTTTGACACTGTCGTTTCTGAGCGAGGCTGTGTTATCAATCTGGTGTTTGCTATCTTGCCTCGCTGTCAGCTCACTACTTCACATATCAATGTTATGACTGCAGTTCAGTTCATATTTGTGAAGCCCTGGTAAAATGTTAAGCACTCTAGAAGTGCTGAAGATTAATATTATTTTGCCCTGAAGAGCACACGGCTACTTCAATAGGACGGGGCAGTCCAAACAGGTCTTGACAGTGCCTGGATAAGCAAACAACTGACATCATGCCACCCGTCCTTGCATTTCTTTCTGCAAGCAAAGGGTTGAGTCGTGTCTGGCTGAAGGTCATCCTTCTTTCTGCGTGCGTTTCTCTAAAATACCTTGTATGACAACGTGACTTTCATAAATAAAGTTAAGGAAGCTGTTTTTATTCATATTTCTTTACAGCCCTGATACCCTCCCTGTTTATACTAAGTGCAGAAAAGCTGTATTTGCCGTGGTTTTTTTTGATCTTGGCCTGGCACCTGCTGGTGCAGGGAGCTGGAGGCACTGGCTGAGTGATGGTACATCAGAGTTAGCTACAGCGAGGTTAGGGATTATGGGGTTGACAGGCAAAGGTAGGTCCATACTCCCCATTGTGCTTTCTTCAATCCCATCTCTAATCCCGACAGTGTCCGGTTTGAGAAGCGACAGCTGTGAAAGATGAACAGCAGTTCCAGGGTTGCTTTCTCACCTGCCAGAAAGCCTTGTGCAAGTGCAGTGCAATCAGCATTTCAAGAAATGCAAGGGTTCTTTTTCCATCGAGGATGTGCTTACCCCTGGAATGCCCCACCTCATCTCGCTGCTACAAGGGGGTTGTGCACTGTGTGCTTCCTAAACTGCATCTCTCCCGGCAAGCCACAGGCACTTAGCCTGATTAGTGGTCTTTGAAATACAATCTAACGAGTAATACAGTCAGAAAGGAAGAAAGCAATTTGGAAAATAACAGAGAGGAGAACAGTACTTTTAAAACACTTTACTGCTGCATTTGCTTCTGCGTGGCCATATTAATCAAGTTTAATAGCCAAAGACACAAACAATCCAGATTTTCTCAATAGTTTCAGAGTAAGAGAGGATTTTTTTCTGTTTGATTTCTTACTTGAAAAAGTTACAAAAAATGGCTTACCACATCCTCACACCCACAACAGCCTTTTTTTCGCACCCACTACAAGACATGTGTGGGCAGTGCAACTTGTGGTGCCTGAGTTCAGTGGAGGGGTGAGAAGTTTGCCCAGACTGCCAGGCCTCAGCTCCATGTGCAGTCACTGGAGACAAGTAATTAAAGCATTTACAATAAGCTTGGATTCATTTGCCCTAACTAAAGCATTGAGAATTCAGCCGATGAAGTTAAGGATTTTTCAATGCTGTGGTATATACACTGCTGACCTATGGCCGATTTGCCTTCCCAAACAATCTTCTCCCCTACTTTGCCTGTGCCCAAAACCAATTCTGAGTCATGGTGCAGGTATTTCTTTGAGAAGGAGAGTTTAAATTTCCCCTGTTGGTTTGACATTTTTAATTGCATAGCATGTACAGAATTACTAGACTGAGCATAATATGCCAATGCAATAAGCTATGTATTACATTTTTAACCTGAGGCTTCAGAAATCCATGTATTTTTGTAGGTGTGTTTCCTGTACGTGCTTTGAAGCCCAGGACATGTTTAGCTTAAGGGAACTGTTCAACCTTCTTTGTTTTATACAGGCAGCCTTGTGAATGAATGGAACTTACAGCTTCGGTCCACACCTACAAGAATTTTCTTGTGGTTGGGAAATGTTCCTTTTTTCAAGTACATGTGAGCATTAAATATCTCAGAGGAACAGAAATAATGACTCTACTTCATGGCTTGACTCCAAAGGGGTGACTTCTGACAGCAGACACTCTGCCCTGCTTTTGCACTTACAGAAGTGGCGCCCACAGCTACTCCTTCTGTTTGGGAAGTCACCAACAACTTGCGACACAGGGTGAATATAAAGATGAGTGAATGTATTCTCTACCCAGAAAAAGAATAACCTGTGCTTTATTCCCTTAGCTATCAAATTAAAAAAAAACAAAAACAAAAAAAACCACATTACAGTTTTACCGAGATGTTTTCAGCTTGGCAGCTAATGTGTCCCTCCGTGGGGCTCAGGCGTCCGGGATGGAGAGGCTGCCATCTGCAGCATCCTTGCCAAGACAGAAACTACCATCCCCCTAAACCCATTGGCTCAGCACAGACGCCTCACCTTCCATCAGTCAAAGAGAGCTGGCTTAGCAAGGCCCCGTCTGTATTTAAACCCTTGAGGCCAACCCTGGCTCATTTCAGCTGGGACGGGCAGAAGAAGGCATCTCCCATGAGCAGGAGGTGAGGGCAGTAGCCCGTGCAGGCAGCCCCAGGAGGGGACGTGCCACAGTAGGGATGTGTGAGGATGAGTGTGCACGGAGTCTGCCGGAGCGGGAGCACAGCTCGGCGGGCAGGCTTTGCCTGGGAGGAGGACAGGCTGCATCCTTTGTTCAGCACCGTGGGGAATTAGCAAATAAAAGTGTCTGGGAGATCTCAGTCTAGCAAAGTACTCAAGTACCTGTTAAATTTTAATCAAATCAATAGCTTGTTGACTTTGGTGGGACTAGTGATGTGCCTCAATTTAAGGCTGTGTTTAAGTGCTTGGCTGGATTCAGGTTTGAAATATTAATTGCTGCCCAGTTTTGTGTATTCTAACACAGGTAAATGTGGAGAAAATGGAAGGTGATACCACCCCTGACGTGAATGCTACTAAACTTGTTCTGAAAGACACAGGTAATTGCTGTTCAAGGTGGAAAACTAACCATCTGTTTTGAGTAAAAACATGTTTTACAGTTTCCTCTCCTTGCTTGCTTTAGGACATTCTGCCATTACTGTATTTTATTTGCCTTACCCACCTCCAAGTCTCTTCCACTTGTTTTTCTTCCTTGTTTCACTGTTCTGGGAACTGGAGTTAAAAGAAAAGCGGAGTCCCTTTGAGTCTGCAGCAGGCTGGATTAACTGGGACAAGCAGCCCTCCCTCCCCTGCCCTGCTGTTTGCAGCTGAGCGATAACATCAGCCGGCCCTTGTTCTTTGCTCTGTCCCGTGTAATCTCTCCTTTTTTTTTCCTTTTTTTTTTTTTTTTTTTTTTTTTTTAGCTGTCACTGGCTCTGATTCCGCATGCACCAGTGAACAGCAGCCACCGGTGCTTGATCTCACCACTACACAAGAAAAGCTTTCACAGGGGCTGCAACCTGAGCTCCTGCAAACACATTTCAAACCTCCAGCTGGTCAAGGTGCACCTCTGCTCACATTTCCTTTTATCAGAGGGCTGCAGGGCACCCTGCTGAGCAGACTATTTGCTCTCCTCTGCATGCAGCCCTGCTGGCCCGCATTATCAGGGGCAACAATTTATATTGGAGGTTGCCACCCAGCAACTAAACGTGAGATAAGTAGTCGTGGGTAAAAAATACTTGTTCATTGCAGAATATAGTAAAATCATCGGAGGATCACAGACTGTTCGTTTACCCAAGTGAGCAGGCAGGAGCCAAGTAGCAGAATATTGTCTGCACCGATGCTGTCTCCCCACTCATTTTTTACCCTTTTTGGCAGCATAGCTGGGAATACAACATGGGTGAAAAACAAGAGTGCTAGGAGCCAGCTCCCCAAAAGGACATCACAGGGTATGGGGGTAAGGCATAATAGCCGATGTTGCTTGCTTACTGCCTGGTGTTATTTAAAGAGAATTTGGAAAGGAGTTTGATATTCAGCAGAGGCTGGCACCAAACGTTACTTCTCTATCCAGAGCAGGAAGGTAGGAAAGACCAAACACCATGAAAAGGCCAAAAGGAATGGAGGAAAACCACGTGTAAATATGCAGGAGGAACACAAAAGGGCTGTCAGGGCTGTTTCCTTCAGGGTTTCTTCATCGCTGTTACTGGCTGCCAGGGAGAAGTCACTTTTGCAATAAGGTGGCTGAGTCTTGGACTGTGTCTCACGGTCAGGCTGGGGAGAGGCTGCTCCTCCTTCCCCAGTGACTGCAGAGGAGGGCAGTGAAGCTCCATCTTAGCCTCTGCCATGAGGCACGAGTCCAAGGCTCTGCCTCTTTTGTTGGCACCCTTTATACTTAGCAAAGAAACAAAAATGTCCTTGCAACGTGTGGACACGACAGGCACTTGCTTGCTCTGGGTCTCCCCAGGGAGTTCTCATCTAGTGTGTGCCCTTCTGCAGTGCACCACTTCGGGGAAGATTATAGAGCTCCCTCTTGCATTGTAACCATGTTATGTAAAGCATCTGAATATGTCACCCTCTGAGAAAATGTGCCAGCTCCGAGAACCTCATTCAGATATTTCAGATATGATAATGACCCATTTAAAGTACTAATTAAAATTGGATGAGTTTCATATCTCCCCCAGCTTTAGAAAAGAAAAGTCACAGGTCAAACATAAATTTCATAAATGCTTGATAAAACCTCTGCAGGAAGGAATTTGGTAGAGGGCATTGAGACCAGGAACTTTTGAGCAAATGAAAGAACTTAAAGCAAGACTTTGAAGTCTGACCTTCAGAATATATAATAATACACTGGATGACAAAAGTAATAAATACCACAGAGTGGGACAAAATGTATCTAATTAAGCAGTTTTAGCCATGCTTTGGCATTCTTTCCAAATATGCTTCTCAACAAAAGGGTTTTCAAACTTATCATCACAGCTTTCCAGTGATGTTAGTTCTGAAAATACTGCTTTCTTTTTCTCTGTGCAAAGCAGCACATCATCAGTTATTTTACAGTCACATCCATTTCAGCGGGGTCATTTCCATTACAGCAGTGGAAAGGCCTGAGAGACCTGTGACTAGTGATAGTCATCACTCCACTGAGAACTATGGGCCAAGCATGTTCTTCTGAGCTTTATGTCAAAATCAATGGATAAGTTAATTGGATCAACACTGCCATGTGAACTGGAACCCAAATTTCTTCTTCTCAGGGTGGACAGACTAATAAAAAGTGTGCTTTCTCACTCTTTTCTTCCCAGAATCACAGAACAGATGAGTTGGAAGGGTCTCCAGTCTGATCCCCCTCTTCTTTACACCTCTGTTTGTTATTTATACACAGTGGTAAGATCCCCCCTGAACTTTCCCTTCTCCAGGATGAACAGTCCCATCTCTCTCAGCCTCTCCTTGTAGGATACCTGCTTCAGTCCCTTCATCATCCCCATGGCCCTTTGCTGGACTCTCTCCAATATGTCCATATCTCTCTTGTACCGGGGAGCCCAGACTTAGGCACAACACTCAGATGTGGTCTCACCAGTGCTGAGTCAAGGGCAGGATCATCTCCTTTGACCTGCTGGCAACACTGCTTTTAATGCAGCTCAGGAGGTTCTTGACCTTCTTTGCTGCAATTGGGCATTGTTGGCTCATAGTCAGTTTATTGTCCAGCAGGATCCCCCCGCTGTCCTTCTCTGCAGATCTGCTTTTCAGTTGGTTTGCTCCCAGAGTCTACTGTGCATGGGGCTTCTCCTCCCCAGGTGCAGGATTTTGCACTTGCCCTCATTGAACTTCATGAGATTCCTGCCAGCCCATCTCTCCAGCCTGTTTGGGTCAGGTCCCTCTGAAGACCAGCACAGCCCCTGGTGTATCAACCACTCCTCCCAACATTGTGTTGTCTGCAGCCTTGCTGAGCCTTTGCTCTCTCCCACAATCTTGGTCATCACTGCAGCCAGGTCTAAGCAGCTCAATGAACAGGCCAACGTCTGCTCTCCTGAAGTGCAGGGTTGTGATCCCGCTGGTAAAGCCCAGGAGTGGGTGATAAGGCAATCCTTACAGGCACTGGTCACAGCGAGGGAGTCATGGCAGGGGCAAGGTGAATTCCCCCACATTTCTCATTCCCTGCCTGGGCTGCTGGTTCAAGGATCCAGTATAGCTGTGCTAAATGATCTTGCATAATTTGTGCTGCCAATGCGTGGCATGAAACCTTTTCCCAAAAGGCACCTGCAGCAAGGCAGTTCTGGCTCCAGCCCTGTGGCCCAGGTGCTTATTTCACAAACTCTCCCATGGAACAGGAACTTGCAAGGCTGGGAAAGAGTGAGAAAAAGCACAGGTGGCTTCAGGAGCTTTAGGTAAGGGAACAGACAAAACTGATATCCCAAGGAGCATTACGATGCTTGTGTCAGGCACCAATACTAATACACAGAGAGCACATTTGAAATTCTGGAGGCTTTCTTTTATGAGATCAATTCAGTCATTTTATGTAGATCTGTGTGTCCTCTGGATGAGCGCCTGCTGGAGGAAAAGCGTAGGGCTGCCAAACTATAAGATGCAAAACGCCACTTTCCACAAATAAAGTTTTGTTGGATGCTGGCATTGGCTGAGGAAGAGGATGCAGACTTGCATTTGGTTCACTGCCAAATGTCCAGAGTATATCCAGCATGCTCTGCAACTGGGAAAAACTCTCTGAGGACACCAGAGAGGCTTTCCAAACTGAGTGCTGCAAGAGATGGATGTTGAATGGTCCATTGCAAGTTAAGGCCAACACTACCTGGGTGTATATCACGAAGGTTACTTCCCTCGTACTCCAAGACAGAAAATACCATGTTAAAACCTGTTAACACTAGTACTTCTGCCTGGTCTTGAGTCTCACTGCTTCTTTCTTTTTCCACTTCTTCCAAGCCACTTTTCCCAACTGTGAAATGGTTCTTTTCTATCCTCTCTTCATATCTGAAAACAGTGGATTTCCTCATCTAATGCCATCACAGCACACAGCAGAGTAGACATACCTTTCAGTCTTTGTCTAATATTACTTCTTATTGAAAACACCTGCCTAGGTGGAAATTAATTTCTGATTGCATACGGTTTGCCTAAGCTGGGTTCCTGAACTGTACTTAAGCACCCGGTGCTCGGTGAAGCAATCCTGCTGAGATGAGGACTTCACAGGGGCACTGGTCCTCACTGGTCTATCACTCTTCCCACAGAGGCATGCAGACACAGGCCCTCGTGCCCTGCTGAATCACCTGCCCTCTGGGGGATGTTCTCTGTGCCCTGGCTGAAGTCATCTTTGACTTCGTGTGCCACCACAACAAGGTGATGTGCTTTCTGCAGACCGATGTGTCACTGGGGCAGTAGCGGAAGATGGTCTTTCCTGTCCTCAGGCTTTGAAGTGTGTAGAGGAAAAAGCTTTTATTCCTTGCTGAACTGGGTGGCATGTGCTTCTTGCAGACTCAGAGAGATACCTTTGGGGCAGGTGTGGTTCTCCTGCATGGGGACCCAAATGCAATGTGCACCTAACCTGGTGGCCCGGCAGTATGGGGTGCTGGTGGGGGGCACTCCAATGCCCTCCATGGGGGCTAAGCTGAGAGATCAGTACAGGTAATAATTTTTATTTATCTATCCATCTTTATCTAAGATATAAAAGATGATTAACAATGCATTTTGCAAATAGTTTTGCACTCCACATGTTGTTCAAGGCTCTGTTGTTGCTCCCAGACTTTGCAAAACTTCCCCCAAAATCACTGATCTCCTTAGAATGCCTTGTATCTTATTGCTTAATTATTTTACATGCCTCCTATTAATTACCCATGGCTGGTATGTACATGTTTGTGCACTGCACTGACTGCACCGTAACATGCACATACCTGAATATTAGATAGCATGATTAATGGTGAGTTCTTAAACACCAGCTTTGCTGGTAGAGGCATTGAGTGCAGTTATCTGGGTGACCTAAATTGCTTCATGCTGCTAAGAGAGAGTGAATAAATGATGGCATTATGAAATCATGTTTTCTCTTGTGTAGCTAAAAATGGCTCCAGCCAAATAACAGAGTCTCTCAGTTTGCTTTGGGGTGTGGTGAACTTGTATATTTGCAGTTTCTCACAGGAAAGGATTAAAAAAAATCCCTTTTCTGAAGAGCTACTTCAATGCATTTTAAGAGGATTGGGCAAGAACTCCATCCTCTTGCTGAAGGAAACATTTACTAGTTGTGTTTGCCCTCTGCCAATGGTCTTTTTCTGAACTGTTTCATACTAAAGGGCCAACCATTACGGACCAGGTAGATGCAGCCAGAGCTCATCTCTTGTGTCATGAGCGATGCCTGGCAGCTCCCAACAGCCCCTGGCCTTCAGCAGCAGCACCACCACCAGAGCAGCTGCATTGAAAGACCAGCTGGAAGCTTGGAAGGTGCTGGATTTTCAAAATTTTCACTGATTACATGAAAGGTCAAGATGTTTCAGGTTTTCAGGAGAATTTTCTGCACCCAAGGGGTAAAAAAAATAGTGACTATTCCAGTAAGATCAGGATAAATCACCTCTTAGTTAGAAAAGAACGTAAAACAAGATTGCTTCTAACATAGCAAGCAAGCACTCTATGGCTTTGCACCTAGATTTTGTACAGCTCTTGTTTTCCTCATTTACAGTGAATATACATACAAGACCTTTAATTAGTTAAGCAAGGTACTGACAAGTAAAGGGGAAGTTCAAAGCATCATGCTGAGATACTGTGGAGGGGATTCTCAAATATCCCAGAGAAAATCAAACCAAACTCCTTAAAGACATTTAGGTACATTTCCTGTTGTGCCATGGAAGTTTTTTTACTGTGATAAAGGCACATCAAATCCTACATTCCTTCAGTAAAGCAAAAAAAAAAAAAAAAATTGAAGACATCTTGCAGGGATCAGGGAAGTTGTCAACTGAGATGACTTAAAAGGCCACATTCCCATTTCACATTTTCTGCCCTAAGCAGGAAAGACTGAGGATTGGACAAACTTTTTATATGGGGAATCATGGAGCAAATGAAGGGACAAACTGACAAGGTGCACTTATTAGTAACTACTAAAGAAAAAAACCATTGTTTTGGAGACAGCACCCATTTGTGTTGCTGTGTGTTCTTAGGGCCACATTAGCTCAATTGCAGCAAAACCAGTGGTCCTCAGAAGACCACTATTAGGTAGGTCTATGGCTTATGTGACTCTAGAGGAGAGCATCCAACACTATGTTTCCAGTATCTTCAGTGATGAGTGTGTAAAGTTCATTTTGACTCATGGAACACTGAGAGAATCCCCACAATGCCAAATCCAATATTATGCCATCTGGTCCTAGTCATCATTGTCCCCTACAGAGAACAGGTTTTACATTTGTTTCTATTTCTCTTGAAAAAATCAAATTGCAGTCCTAATTCTCATTTTGCTGAAGCGACAGTGAAGTTAGAAGCCTCAGTGGCCATAGACTGTGCTGTTCCTTTTCAGAGGAAAGCTCCCAAAACTGTCAGTTTAAACCTTTCAAAATCATAGAATCATAGAATCATAGAATCATAGAATGGCTAGAGTTGGAAAGGACCTTAAAGATCATCTAGTTCCAACCCCCCTGCCATGGGCAGGGACACCTCTCACTAGAGCAGGTTGCTTAAAGCCCCATCCAGCCTGGCCTTGAACACTTCCAGGGATGGGGCATCCACAACTTCCCTGGGCAACCTGTTCCAGTGCCTCACCACCCTCACTGTAAAGAATTTCTTCCTTATATCTAATCTAAATCTCTTCTCTTCCAATTTAAAACCATTGCCCCTTGTCCTGTCACCACTCTTCCTGACAAAGAGTCCCTCTTCAGCTCTTCTGTAGGCTCCCTTCAGGTATTGATAGGCTGTTATAAGGTCTCCCCGGAGCCTTCTCTTCTCCAGGCTGAACAACCCCAGCTCTCTCAGTCTGTCTTCATAGGAGAGGTGCTCCATCCCTCTGATCATCCTCGTGGCCCTCCGCTGGACCCGTTCCAACAGGTCCATGTCCTTTCTGTGTTGAGGACTCCAAAGCTGGACACAGTACTCCAGGAGGGGTCTCACGAGCGCAGAGTAGAGGGGCAGAATCACCTCGCGAGACCTGCTGGCCACACTTCTCCTGATGCAGCCCAGGACACGGTTGGCTCTCTGGGCTGCCAGTGCACACTGCCTGCTCATGTTGAGCTTCTCATCCATAAGCACTCCCAAGTCCTTCTCCTCGGGGCTGCTCTCCAGCCATTCTCCACCCAACTTGTATTTGTGCCTGGGGTTGCCACGTCCCAGGTGCAGGACCCTGCACTTGGCTTGGTTGAACTTCATGCAATTTGCACGAGCCCACCTCTCCAGCCTGTCTAGGTCCCTCTGGATGGCATCCCTTCCCTCCAGCGTGTCAACTGCGCCACCGAGCTTGGTGTCATCAGCAAACTTGCTGAGGGTGCACTCTATCCCACTGTCCATGTCACCGACAAAGATGTTAAACAGTACTGGTCCCAGTACCGACCCCTGCGGAACACCACTCGTTACTGGCCGCCACCTGGACATTGAGCCATTGATTGTAACCCTTTGGATGCGGCCATCCAGCCAGTTCCCTATCCACCGAGTGGTCCATCCATCGAATCCATGAGTTTCCAATTTTGAGACCAGGATGTCGTGCGGGACAGTGTCAAATGCTTTGCATAAGTCCAGGTAAATGACGTCAGTCGCTCTGCCCTTGTCTACCAAGTCTGTGGCAGTATCGTAAAAGGCCACCAAATTTGTCAGGCACGATTTGCCCTTGGTGAAGCCATGTTGGCTGTTTCCAATCACTTCTTTATTCTCCATGTGCCTTAGCAAGGATTTCAGGAGGATCTGCTCCATGATCTTGCCAGGCACAGAGGTGAGACTGACCGGCCTGTAGTTTCCCGGGTCTTCTTTGTTTCCTTTTTTGAATATTGGAGTTATGTTCCCTTTTTTCCAGTCAGTGGGAACTTCACCAGACTGCCACGATTTCTCAAATATGATGGAGAGGGGCTTAGCAACTTCGTCCGCCAGTTCTCTCAGGACCCGTGGATGGATTTCATCAGGTCCCATGGACTTATGCACCTTCAGGTTCTTTAAGAGGTCTCGAACCTCGTCTTCTTGTACTGTGGGTGCTTCTTCATCCCCCTTCTTCAAAATCATTGAAACCAAATTCTTTAGTGGTCTCAGCATTTTGATCTTGTAGAAAATTAAAATAAAACCCATTCATATTCAGGATTGCCTGAATTTCTGTGCTAAAAATTTTCTTTTCCTAAGAAGAAAATTTTATTTTTTGATAGTTCTGAGATAAAAGCTTTGATTATTTTGCCAGTGTGATATGTTCCATACCAAGATTCCTGTGATGAGTTAGTATTTAAGGGATATATGAATACTGTGAAGAGTTTATCAATTTGCCCTTTCTTTTTGGCTTATCGCCTAATTAGGAACATGACTTTGATCATCTTCCACTTCAGCAGGCTTTAGTGCTTCTGTTATGTAAACACACATGGAAGTGGCTATACATATCACAACGATTACTAAATCATTATTGTCTGCAAACTCCAGAAACATTTGTGTTGTGATATTCATTTTAATTGCTAACCAGACGGTGTTAATTAGGGGAAATCCATGATACTGTAATTAGTCTGTCAGCTCTTCTTTCACACTAGTGAAACTCTCCTAGGAAAGTCACTGAGGAATTCTGAAGAGAAATTGCTCCTAATGGGAGAAGCATACAACTGAATGGAAAGAGATATGATAAAGTCATGGTAAAATCATAATTTAATGATTTAGACTGTTAGTCATGTTTTAAAATTATTTATGTGTCTGCCTCTCTTTCTGCCTATTCTTCTATTCTTTCACAGGTCTATATTGCTCTCCAAAAAGTGAATAGTATTTCTAATTCTGGGGAAGGAAAGAGTCTATATGTAACTCTGTTTTATGTTTCAGGTTGTTGGTAGTATTTTTAGATTTTATTAACTTTTTATTGGTTGATAGATCAGAAATTGGATGAGGGATGCCTGTTCACAAACAGGTCTACCAAAACAACCCCAAAATAAAAGGCAATAAAAGAAGAGAGGAGAAATGTTGAGGTATTTAATAATTCTGTTGTGTCCTTGTATCTCTTAGAAGAATGAATCTTTATCAAAAAGAGACTGGAAAGATTTGTCATTGTGAACTGTGCTCTTATTGATTTTTTTCAAAGCTAGATTCAAATCCATGCTATCATTTGGTGATACAATGTACTTTCCCTCCAGCACTGCTGATATCAAAGCATTGAAAGAACAGTGAAAGCCTGCACTGAAACCTAAATATTGAGTGCATGTTGAGCCTATATTTTAAAATACTATATTTATAAACAAGAATCCTAACCAAAATTCTCAAAATTGTGAATTACGAACTACAGGTGACACATTGTCAAGAAGGTGTGGGTTCCTGTCTGGTGTTTCTGCAGAAGTGGACTGTCAGACCCTTCTGAAGTTCCTTTTCTGAATCATATCTATTAAAAATTCCTACTCACTTTTGGAAAGCTCGGTCCTACACTTGTATTCAGGCAACAAAATGTGGCATCACCTTTTTTTTTTTTTTCAGTCTTAGAGAACTTTCACAACCATTAATGCCTTTAATGAGGACTGTGGTTGAGTAATTAAGTTTCTCAATTATAGATTAAGATACATAGCAGTATTTTGAAAATGTTGGCTTTGTTTTAACTTGTGCTTGTTGTCTTTACTGTAGCTGTCTGTCATTACTTTCCATCTCTTAGAATATAAATGGCTTTTGCCACAAATATATTTTTGGTTTGTGTTTGTGCTGCGTCAAGCCGCGTGGGCACTTAGGGATGTGGGGTTTGAAGGCACTCCATCCTACAGCCTTGGGTGGGATCCAAGCTGTGTGGACGCATTTCCCACAGCACAAAGCCTGGTGCAAAGTAGGCGGCTGCCCAGTTTATTCACACAAATACTGAAAGTTGTCCTAGTTAAGTGTTTTGCCCTTCACAGCTTTTCATCTTTCTCAATTTAGTCAATTTTTCTTCCTCAGAAAGTGTGTGGATTTTCTGAAGCCAATAAAACAAAAATACTGATCCACTTAGTTCAGTATTTTGTCTTCAAAAGTAACCAGTTCAAGAGACTTCAGAGAAAGAATTAAATTTACACCAAAGAGAAAAGAGCCCTTAGGTCTGAAGAGCTGAGGAAAGGAGCTGAAAAGCTATTAGAAAGCCACTGGTTAATTTTTATTAAACAATAATAAGAGCGATTAAAGTCTTTTTAAAAATAACTTATTGTTTTTACAAGCCTCTATTTTAATAATAAAATAGACTATTATTCCCTCTCTGCCAATCCTCCCATGACATAACATCACAGATCTCCGGTCAAAATGTTTTTTCCACTCCTTTGATCAGCAATTCCCTTTTAAACTATCTCCTCTCCGCTCCTTCTTTGATCACCTTTGACAGACTGCTACAGTATGGAGAACTAGGGTATTTAGAAGAGCAAGGATAATCTCAGGATACAAAACATATTTGTATGATATACGATGTAGACATGTCTCCAAAGCAGAAAGTCAAAATAAAAGATATATGTGCTAGTGCAGGGAAATGGCAGATGCAAGAAAAATTGGCTGGTGTCTCTCTGGTGCTGCAATTCATACTTTGCCTTGGGGTTTCAGCAAACAGCATCTGCATGAGCCTTGATGGCTAGAAATCAATAGTATAGATTTCATCTGCAAACAGATGCAATCTCTGCCCCTTCACGGGAGGAGCAGCCAATCCCTCAGGCAAACACAGGGCACGACTCTCAGTTGTCCTCGTGTGTGCCGTGGGGAGCGCTGTGCAACCTTGCACGCAGCCTTATTTTCATCATAAGCACAGTGACAAATCAAAGGGTCAGACATGCGGGGGGAAGACCGCTGGGGACGGACGAAGTTAGGAGCAAAGTGTAAAACAGTGAGTTCATAAACAGTTTATGAAAATCCTGTGAGTAAGACTTTAAGAAATATTAGCAGAAGATTATCATTTCTGAGGGAGGATAGCTGGGTATATTGACCCCCCTGAGCTATCAAGAGGTCATAGGCTTCGCTTTAAAGTATTTTCTGGATTTCTATTTCCTAGCCACTTTTATTTCAGCCTGATGTTGTCAGTGTTAGGTTGACGGTTGGACTAGATGATCTGAAAGGTCCCTTCCAAACTAGGCAATTATTCTACGACTCAGTTCCTTCCTTCTTTTTTTCTTTTTGTTGTTTTTTTATTTTATTTTATTTTATTTTATTTTATTTTATTTTATTTTATTTTATTTTTTCCCTGTTTTTCCTTAATAGTTCTCTTTCAGAGATAATAAATTTTCCTTTTAGCATCAGCATGTGATTTTTCCATTTTGATGGAATTTGCATTTCTTTTTGCTTCATTTTTCCACCTCGAAATAAAGGTAGCATTGCTTAATAATCTGAGAGGACATTACAAGAGTTCCTGGGTCATTTAAGAGTGTTTCACGACAGGCTTACATGTCATAAAAGTAGGAACAAAGCGATAGCTAAGGAGAGGACTTATACCTTTTTGAAAAAAAAGATAAGTAACAGTGAAATTGCCTTTACTTCCCTCTCTACTGCAAACTGTTTTCTCACAGCACATGTAAATCACAAGTTTTTGACTGTAGCACAACCGTGAAAGTGGCAAACAGACTTAAACTGTTGTTCCAAAGTATCTTTCACTTAGTTACACATTAACTGCTGCAGTAGTTGTACATTCACATATTAAGATATCATCCAATTTTACAGTTAAAACGAAAGCTTCCTTTTCAGTGCATTACCACTGAAATAAATGCATAAAATTTTTCTGGAAAAAGTAACGAATCCTTATATAGCACTCTAATGGCCTATAACATATTTAGTTGACTGGAATGCTAACAAATATTAAACTTTGATCTTAATAGACTAGAGAAAGTATATGTATATATTGAAATTTTAAGATTAAGGGGTTACAGTGCCTACACTCAGTAGTGCTAGTACAGAATGTTTTGCATTAATGGTATCATGAGAGCTCTCTAAAACTCTTGTCACAGCAGTTCTGGCCCTTACCTATAATGAAAAAAAAAAGTTGCTACACATTCGACGCACTTTCAAACTATTTCTTCCTCCTTAGGGTTCAGCTGAACAAGTAAAAATTAATTATATTCAACTTTTCCAATATTCCCCCCCCCCCCCCCCAAAACCCCCCACACCCTGAAAGTGAGCCTATTTCTGTGTGCTCCAGGTGCTCTGGGCATACTGCTTCCTCTACTGTGTACTTCCTCTACTATTTATGTGACGTTTTGCTTTGACCTGTGGTTGTTCTTCCTGGCAAAAATATATTGATTTTCGTAGATTTGTAATTTTGTGGGAGAGTAAAAAAAATTTTTTGGGGGGGGGAGGGAGGCTATTCAGTACTTTTGTGAAAAACATGAACTCAACAAAACTCAAGTTTCGTTATTAAACATTTTTGTTGGAAAATTTTTGACCAGCCTTACCATTTAGATATCTAGATTTATGTACACTAATGACTCACACGTCCTTCCCCCCACTGATTCTCAACACCTTTGCTATTGTTTTCACAAAGTGCTCTTTCCTCTTTCATTCTGAAAAAAATACAAAGGCAGTTGTAATCAATCCATGCCTTGCTTTTCCTTGCCTTTCCAGCAATTGCTTCAGTTTTTGGCTTAAGACCCATCTCTTTTCTGAGATAGGAGCACACCTCTTGATCTTCCAGATTTGTCTTCTGTGTTGTGCTCTATCAAAGGGATATACCAAATGTCACCATGGCTCAGTTAGCACCACTTTAAATTGCAGGTTGAGAGTTTAAAATACCTTTAAGAAAAGAGACTGAAGGGAGCAGACAATGCAGAACTTGTTCTAGACAGCTGCACTCACGGAAGTTAAGTTAAGCCAAATGTTAAGTTTATCTTTAACTAACTTGCTTATTCCTAAAGAAGTAAACACACATTTAACACTTCCTCTCAATGTTAGGGTACCACCATCTCGCCACATTTCCCAACCCCCACTCAGCCTGGAGCGACCCCACCTCCTGGTTGGGTCCTGGGTCCTCCTGGTCCCAAACCATGTTGGGGCTTTCTAGCAATGACCATGTTGGCTCTGCACCGTTTCTGCTGGGGACCTTCAGTTTTGACAAATGTTGGGTTCACCCAACTGAAGCTTCTTTCAGCCACACCTTGGTGGGGATTTTCAGAAACAGTTGCCACTGACCAAAATGTTTTTTCGCAAAAAAGGACTGAGAAAAACCACAGTTCCTCTCTGAAAGTCCCAGTAGACTTTATGGCTTCAGAGAGAAGCTACATTCACAATGTTACAAGTTATGGACATCAGTTGAGGGTGGGATTGCTCTTGTCTAAGCTTAACTGGCCAAAGGTTAGTCATCTAGCCTAAACTAGTCATCTGGTTTCCCTCTGTAATCAAATATAGGTAGCTCCAGAAGTGATTCATGCCTCATACCCAAACCTACGTGAAGGTGGGATGAGTCACGGGCTGCAGAGGGAGCTGCTAGGGGGTTAAAGTTGGGTGAGGTGTATTGTGCCGCTGGGTGCTGTGTGTGTGAGCCTGCCCTCATAGCCAAGCAACACGCCTTAGCTGTAAAGTACCTACAGGCTGGGCTGCATCACCTCTCGTTGGAGCAGGGGAGGAGCACGCACCTGGACAGTCATGGCAGCTCTCAGGACAAGTGCTGGCAGGTTCAGCTGCTGTAGCTCAGTCATGTGGCTGAACCTCAAGTACCAGCATCTGTTTGGAAAACTGGCTCTGAGATACTTCTGATAAAGAGAATTACGACTCTGAAAGGTTGCAGTGCTGTTGAAATGTTACACCATTTCAAATAGCTCAAGCTATTACCAAATATCTTAACACCCCTTGACTGCAGAATCACGTGGCTCTTTCTGTATACAGGTACTACCAAGAATTAATTAATTACTGCATTAAGCACACTAGGAATCTTTGAGCCTGAAAAGGAAAACCTCATGTACAGTCAGTATCTAGTCCCTATGACTTTATTAAAAAGATTCTCCCATCAGCCATCCCAACTATTTATAATTAATCCAAACAGTCCATGTGACCTTTCACTTTATTCCTGATGAATTTTTCTTGCATCCTCCACACAATTGCAAACATCCTTGTCACAGCTACATCCTATTCTTTCCACAGTGTGGGAGCCTTCCAGTTCACCTCATTCCTTGTGGTTTTTATTTTTTGAGATTCCTTCTTGAACTGATTTCACTTTCACTTCCTCGTTCAGCTACTGGCTTTGGACTTCTGATGGATTTGTTGCTCTGCAGCTCACTTCACCCTGTGGAATACATACATTTATGTCTGAATATTTTGTATTTCCATTGCACCATCCCATTTGATTTTGTTCAGAACCACCCATGTTTACTTCCTGCTCCGATGGAATTTTTTTTTCTTTGCTTTGTGTTTCATCCTTGTTCATAGTGGCAAAGATGTGGTTGAGTGTGGTTGTGCAAGGAGCTTCTGAAAAAACTCAAGTTGAAGAAGGAAGTTTACACTGAGTGGAAGAAGGGACTGACCACTTGGGAGGATGACAAGAATGCCGTTAGAGTGTGCAGGGGTGAAATGAGAAAAGCCAAAGCTGCCTTGGAATTAAAATTGGCAAGGGATGTCAAAGTCAACAAGAAGGGTTTTTTTCAAGTATATTGGAGAAAAAAGAGAAACTAGAGAAAATGTGGGCCTGCTGTTGAATGAGACAGGTGCCATGGTGACAGAGGATGCAGAGAAGGCAGAGTTGATGAATGCCTTCTTTGTTTCAGTCTTTATTGCTCAGGCCAGCTCTCAGGAGCTGCAGACTTTGGAGGAATCAGAGAAAGTCTGGACAAAGGAAGCCTTTCCCTTGGCGGAGGAAGACCAACTGTTAAGGAACAGTTAAGTAAACTGGATATCTGCAAGTCCATGGGTCCTGATGGGATGAACCCGCGAGTGCTGAGGGTGCTGGCAGAAGTCAGTGCTGGGCCTCTTTCCATCATCTTTGAAAGGTCCTGGAGAACAGGCGAGGTGCCCAAGGGCTGGAGGAAAGCCAATGTCATCCCAGTCTTCAAGAAGGGCAAGAAGGAGGACCCAGGAAACTACAGGCTGGTCAGCCTCACTTCCATGCCTGGAAAGATGATGGAACAGCTCATTCTGGGCATCATCTCAAAGCATCTGGAGGAAAAGAAAGCTATCAGAAGTAGTCAACATGAATTCACCAAGGGGAAGTTATGTCTGACTAACCTGATACCCTTCTATGATGACATAACTGGTTGGAAAGACGAGGGGAGAGCAGTGGATGTTGTCTACCTTGACTTCAGCAAGGCTTTTGACACTGTCTCCCATAACATCCTCATAGGTAAGCTTAGGAAGTGTGCGTTAGAGAGAGGACAGTGAGGTGGATTGAGAACTGGCTGAGTGGCAGAGCTCAGAGGGTTGTGATCAGGGGCACAGAATCTAGTTGGAGGACCGTAACAAGTGGTGTTCCCCAGGGGTCAGTGCTGGGTCCAGTCCTCTTCAACATATTCATCAATGGCCTGGATGAGGGGACAGAGTGTACCCTCAGCAAGTTTGCTGATGACACAAAACTGGGAGGGGTGGCTGACACACCAGAAGGCTGTGCTGCCATACAGCGAGACCTGGACAGGCTGGAGAGTTGGGCAGAGAGGAACCTGATGAACTTCAATAAAGGTAAGTGTAGGGTGCTGCACCTGGGGAGAAATAACCCCATGCACCAATACAGGTTGGGAGTTGACCTGCTGGAGAGCAGCTCTGAGGAGAAAGACCTGGGAGTCCTGGTGGATAATAGGATGACCATGAGGCAGCAATGTGCCCTTGTGGCCAAGAAGGCCAATGGCATCCTGGGGTGCATCAGGAAGAGTGTGACCAGCAGGTCAAGAGAGGTTATCCTGCCCCTCTAATCTGCCCTGGTGAGGTCCCATCTGGAGTACTGTGTTCAGTTCTGGGCTCCCCAGTTCCAGAAGGACAAGGAACTGCTGAAGAGGGTACAGCAGAGGGCTACAAAGATCATTAGGGGCCTGGAGCATCTCTCTTATGATGAAAGGCTGAGTGACTTGGGTCTTTTTAGTCTAGAGAAGAGAAGGCTGAGGGGGGATCTGATCAACACATGTAAATACTTAAAGGGAGGGTGTCAAGAGGATGGGTGCAGTCTTTTTTCAGTGGTGCCCAGGGATAGGAAAAGAGGAAATGGGCACAAACTTGAATATAAGAAGTTCCACCTAAACATGAGGAGGAACTTCTTTACTTTGAGGGTGGCAGAGCACTGGAACAGCCTGCCCAGAGAGGTGGTGAAGTCTCTTTCTCTGGAGGCATTCAAAACCTGGCTGGACACGTTCCTGTGCAACCTGCTCTAGGTGGACCTGCTTTGGCAGGGGGTTTGGACTAGATGATCTCCAGAGGTCCCTTCCAACCCCGTATCATTCTGTGATTCTGTGATTCTGTGTAATTCTGACTCTCCAGACACTCAGTTTGTCTCCAGCTGTGTCTCTGAGGTTAATCACAACAAACAGAAGCACTAGGGGAGGCTGGGAAGGCTGCAGGAAACGAACATCATGGGGTTCTTAACAATGTGAATACTTGTACTGGGCAATGTTTATGTTTTGCAGTCATGCCTAGGACCTTATCATGCTACATACCATACACCTACAACAAAACACAGCACTTACCATAACCAGACACACTACATACCCTAAGTTCCTCACGGCACTCCTTCCTTCTCCACTGAACCATGAACTTGGATGAAGACCAGGCTTGAGGCAAAATGTAAAGTGGAAAACTGATGTCCTTCTGTTTCTTGTCCAGATTCAATACCTGAACAGTCCTGAATGTTTGGATGTTTTTGATCTGGATCATAACTTTGTTTATAGAACTCTGAAAAGGTTTTATTTGAAAGGAAATATACCTAGATATACCTTGAAGAGATATATACATGCAAGAATGTTGAGCAAAGTCAATAAGAGAGCAAGTACAGGAGTCCTTGGTCAGCGTTTGTTTTAATTTTGGAATGAGCTAAATCATTTTAAGCTGGACTCAAGATGGAAATACACATTTGCAATCTATTTGGGACAAATACAGGATTGTTTGAAATGGCAGAGCATTCACTTAGATGAAAAGAAAGCCTGTCCTGTTCCTTAAATGTACTGCTATGTATTCTACGTACGCATTAGGCATTGGCCTTGAAGCTGATACAGCTGCTGTTGAGGATGAGCTCTAGCGAGTGGTTTTAGAGGCCAGGTCAACCACCCCTCATCCTTGCAGGCCTCCTTTCACAGCAGTCCCCACTCCTTCATCACCTCCTGCTGCAATAGGACAATAACCTGAGAAGATGCCCAGGGAAGCACTAACTCACTAAAGTAGGACTGGAGGTGGCCAGGGTGTTGAGTACTGCCCTTTGGCGCACTTCAGAGACTGGATCTGCAGCTGACAGATGGTAACTAGCTCAACTGCAAGGCCATCGTGTTTGACAGCAGGCTTCTCAGCCTTTGGCCACATCTCTGCTAAATCAACATTTCAGCGTTCCAAAGCTTTTCAGTTGGCTTTCTGTTCAGCTGAGACATGTGGCAAGTTGACTTGAACTGAACAGAGAGAGGATTGGTGAAGTACAATGGTGCACAAGGTTTGCCACACTTTTGCATCAATTTTAAGTTATAATTAAAGTAATATAAATAGATTTAAATTAATATTTGTATTAAAACCAGCATTTTCCTCTGCCTCCCAGTTGCGGGCAGAATCTGAGTTATATTCCATGAGGAATCATCCTTTTTGCCATTTACTATCCCAAATCTTGCCAGCCCTTCCAAGCCATTAGATAAACTGTGAATGCATTTCTTAAGGTACTCTGAAGAAAGTGGGCTGATGACTCGAGAAGCCCTTTTTCATGTTTGATTTATTTGAATCTATGGGTAAGTATTCAGTGTGTGGGATTTACATGTTATGCACATGACAAAAGACAGACAGAAAATACATCAAATTATGTGACTGTGAGAACTAAACATTCCCCCAAATTATTTTTCCTTCTTTTCTTGAATTTTGCAGGACACAGCTTTTTATTGCACCAAACTGATTTTTTTCCATAAGAAATCTGCCAGATTTTCTTATGCACTGTGGATTAATCAGCAGAGTTAGACTTTTATGTACTCCAGTATTTGTACAAATGTTTTACGTATGAGGACTGCTGCTAATATTGGCCTCTGTCCTCAAGTAAAATGAGGTGCTGACAGAATACCAACCACACTGATTTATTTTGTAAATTTTTGAACATCAGGAGAGTTTATTTGTGATAGTTTGAGATCAGGCACGGGTAGCTGTAAGTGGGGATTTTAGACAAAATTGTCCTGGTAGAAAACCATCATGTTGGACAGTGCATGAAGAGACTTTGTATCAGCGAGCAGAGAAGTCCTCTTACCGGCCTATCACTTTATTTCCTCTATGGTTTTTCAGCAATATAAGATGATTATTAATGTCTCATGCTCTGGAGGAATGAGATGGTCTTTCTCCCCACAGCCGTAGGATAGTAAAGTTATATGATCTAAATAACTGAAAATTCAAGAAAATTGGAGCCTCCAGATTGTTAGTCTGTTTAGGAAGGTTACATTGAATACCTATTCTCAGAAATTACACAATTTTCAGCCACTATTGTAATTCATATCAAGAAATTGAGTCTTTTTCTATAACAGGGAGAAAGAACGGAGACCTTTTCTTGCTGCCACCACAGCAGATGGAGGCAGCTCTGAGGGAGCTCTTCTTACACCCAGTAAATGCCTGGAGAGTCATCTCAGCTTGTGTTTGCAGTTGAGTGCGATAGCCTACATCACCATTTGATGTTGCTTGACTTTTATGTGTGATAAACTGCTTTTTAAATCTACTTACTTGCAGAAAATAAATGTTGAGTGAAGGCTGGTCCTCAAGAAATGAGGGGCGAGCTGCATCTTTCCAACAAGTTTAAGGCATACCTTACTGTGCTGGTTCAGACACAGAACTGCTTCAGGGGCATTTCTTTTTTCATTCTCTTCCTGCAAAGTTTACCCAGTTAGCTTTGACTCGCCTGATGTTCCTAGAAGGTTTAGACTGTATTTCACATCGAAAAGATTTGTGATTTGGCATTTGATTTTGCAATAGCTGTACTCAAAGCTCTTTGCAGACAAATAAAAGTGTCGCACCACAGCTCTGAGAAACTTATCATCTAGAAGAGCTAAAACCAAGCCAAGGATGATGTTACAAAGAGGTATTGAAGAGGAAAAAAATGAAAATGATATGCTAACTTCATAGAAGCATAGGATGGTTTGGGTTGGAATGGACTTTTACAGGTCATCTAGTCCAACCCCCCTGCAATGAGCAGGGACATCTTCAACTAGATCAGGTTGCTCAGAGCCCCGTCCAACCTGACCTTGAATGCTTCCAGGGATTCCTCTCCGGGCAACCTCTAACAGCGTTTCCCCACCCTTATCATAAAAAAATTCTTCCTTATATCTAGTCTGAAGTTGTGCAGGAAGAGCTCTCTATGTACATGAAAAAGAACTGGAAGGTTGGTGTCTAATCCTCTCCTTAACTATGCAATGCATTAATTTCTTGACTGCATGTTTAGTTTTTAGTTTCCTTGGGGTAGGGACAGATAAAGATTGAGCAGAAGGATGTAAAACCTAACTGGAAACATTACTCAGAAAAAACCAGACTGTACAAGAATGAGGATAGAATAGTGCCTTGTGTAAGATGATTGGCACATGGATGAGTTCATTAGAAATGTAAACACAGAAAGGGACTGTCAGAGAGGGCACAAGATGAGCAATTCGAACTGATGAGTAACTGTGGAAGTGGTTGACTTCCTACTCACAGTGATGTAAGAAGAGGCTAGGTTGACAGGAAGGAGTAAGAGCAGCATTCCCCTTCGCAGTCTTTGTGCATGAGTCTAACTCTTGGCTCTGGTTGGTTCCGTACACTGTCTCATGTTAATCACCACCTGATGAATAGTCAGATATTTTTGTGAGTAACTGTCAATGATTCCTACCCTTGCTACAGCCTATGACAAAGAAGATAAAATTGGTGCTCCCGGGGGGCTCTTGAAACCCAAACAATCAAAGCTCTTAGATCTTTTTAATCATATTGATTGCCGAGGCAACCCAACCTCCCTACAAATGTGCAAACTGATTTTACAAAATTTTCTGTTCTTTCAGGAGCTAGACTGATTTCTGGAGATGGATATATGTAACTCATTTTGACCTGGAGGTTGTTTTTCTCTGATAGTGTTTGTTTTTCTGGCATATCACCAGTCTTATTGGTAAGCACAAACGGTCAAAATTCTCAACACCTTCTGTCATGGACACCTCCTGTCATGGACACCTCCCCAGACTAAACTGCCTTTTACATTGTTGCTTGCAAATAAGCTGAGTGGTCCTTTCTACGCCCGTTTTGCAACGTTCCACTTAAGTGACTTGATATAGTCCCCTTCAGTCCAGCAAGATAAATCTGAGATAAATACAGCCCAATCACTAAACCTCCCCAAAATTTGGAGGCATCTTTTCAGGGTAAAGCTAAGCCCTGTATTTGATTATTTGCCTGCTGTTGACATAGACCATTCTTTGTCAAAAGCCCCTGGAGATATTACGTACCTTTGCAGTTCTGTGTTCAGAATGCACCAACATCTACAAAACACCTGAAAAGGCCTTTTTCTAGTTACTATATCTTTGTGGAGTAAAGGTATGCTACCCAGAAATGAATCAAGAGAAAAAGTGAACCAGTAAGCTGTGGAATTTAGGAGGTCACTTGCACCAGACAGTCCAAGAACAGGAGCTTGCAAATCCTTATTTCTGGAATAAATCCACTGGATTTTACAACAGGTGGGACAAAGGTGCTATGTGAAAAATGACTTAAGGACAACATTCTTCAATGCTCAGCTGGGCTGTAGCCCCAGGTTACTCACAGGCTATGACGGCTCCTTCCTCTCTAAGGCAGCAATTCTGGCAACGGCTTGCTATTGGGAGATTAACCTCCATAGAAAGGGGGACGCACAAATTGTCACCCCTCCCCAGACTTGCTTTGTATCTTTGACACAGGTCAATCAGGGCTTGTGTGGGGAAGGCTACGTGTCAATGATGATAAAGCTGCTCTTGGGTTTTTATGGAAGAGCCTGATCTGCACAGCAAGGAGCCGTTAGCACTACCTCCAGCTGGGTTCCAATGCTGGCCGGTGAAACACTTATGTCGAGCAGGTTAGACCATACCAAAATGATAATCAGGCAACTGGAGTGCATTGCTCTCTGGTAAAAGCTCACTGCATGCAACCATTATTTCTGCTGCTTTCTTTACAAAATACACGCACAGGGAATTAGCATCATATATTGAAATCTTCTTATGGAATCCAGGCAAAAAACACCCTGTTAATAAGATTCTGGAGATAACGGGGGTTTTTTTTCCAAGCAGAACTTCAAACTCCCTGCCGCTTTGGACACTGGCTGTGATGAATGTGGTATTGCCTGCAGCACACTGCAGCTTTTGACAGCGAGTAAAACCAAGTATAATGCTGAAGTCTGGAAAAAAATACTACCCTTCAGAAGTAAACTGTCTATCTTTTCAGCCATATTCTGAAATGAAAAATATTAAAATACTGTGGAACAGCCTTAGCCTCATATATTTCAAATTTACTGATACCGAGAGCTAACAGTTATCTTGAATGCCATCTCCTTACAAGATTCCCTGCCTAAGCTCTCAGCCACGGATCTGGGAATGGCCCAGGGAAGCATTGTGCTTTCAGATGTTCACAGTCTACTATCAGCCTAACTCACAGAGAAATTAATTCCCTAATGGCATTCTACCCACCCTAATGGAGACAGCAAAATAAAAGTATACTTTTTAAAAAAAACCCCAACAACTTTCAGAGTGGTATTTTTATTTGTATGCATTCAATAGTATACAAGTTTTTTTCACAGGAATATAAACATAGTGACTTAGAAACATCCATACCAAATCTGACCAGTACTCCACTTCAAAGGATTCAAAAGCAGATGCAAGAAACACCACAGGAGGCAACGACAGGACAACCTGCCCCCAGGAGAAAGTTTCTACTAATCCCAATCGATGTAATGTTTGGCCAATTTCACAAAACACGAAGGTCTATATCCCTTAGAAAAGTACTATATGTATTATAGAGCAATCTGTATTTCTTACTTATAGATTTCTGTACAGTAGTATTTACAATATATTGCAAGGGTTACAGTCCCTATCTGATGCCTTTACTGCAAATACTTGCTTGCAGCCCATAAAAACCAGACTTTGTACCTTTCACCTGTTAAGACTACAGCTGCGGACATTGCCCCTTGTCGCAGTATTGGAGCACCTGGGAAGACTTGGGTGTAAATAGCAGTTAGCACTGCACGCTCGCACTCCATTTGACTATTTTAGTTTACATAGTTCTAGTCAAACAAAATCATTCAATTTATGACTTGCCTTTGCCCTCAGCCCCAGTTTTAGGTTTCCCAAAAGACTGGAAACCCAACTCTGTTGCTAAAACTTCTGTTCATACTGCAATGGTCCCTCAATTTATCACTAAAGCTTCCAAATCATACTATTTCATTTTATAATGAGATTCCATTTTAAAATGAAACAGTAAAAAAAAACTTTATTTTTTTTTTTTTTAAAGACAGGCAGTAACCACCATTAGCAAGTTTTTCTCATTTTGAGGGTTATGACAGAAAGACCCAGCAGAAGGAAGGAAAAGCCTTTACATGTAACAGTAACAGGAGCTGAGTGAAGCCCAAGCTCCCAGTCTTTGGAAAAAGCACCAAATTACCCATTCCCAAGATGTATGGAGAAAGAAGGACTGCCATCTTCTGTCATTCCTGGCATACTGGGAAGGGCAGGTTATTAGCTTACACAGGAGATATTATGAAAGAAAGGGAATCTATAGCTTATCAGAGGAAGAAGATCTTAGACAGGTCCACACTGTCTCTGAAGTAAATGACACCTCAAAGAGTTTGGGGTTCCTATCAGAGTTTGAACAAAGCCAGGGATATTTTGCCACATATCCATGTGGAAAGTCACCACAACCCTATTAAACTGTTCATAAAGATAAAAAGGGGGATTAAAAAAATATTCAGAATGTGGCCAGTTCTGATTTCACTAACCTCTGCCATATTGATTTTGAGGAAGGCTGATGTTCAGTACCTGTAAGCAAATTAAATTTATTTCTTCCTAACATTGAAAACTCATGACCAAAGCATCTTTCATCTTAACTTTCAAGAGCTGCTCAACTGAAAAAACGAAAACAAACAGAAGTTTGAAAATGAAACCAAAACTTTCCTTGGACACAAAATAAAATATTTCTTCTGTGGTGAAGCATGGATTTGGAATGCAAAATATTTTTCCTGCACTCCAAGCTGTCTACAGTCATCCATATTTTCAAAGAAAAGCAGCCCTTAGCTCTGACAAATGTATATAAATATTTATGTGGTACAGCACCTTGCAAAGTGAGCATGAAAAGAACCGATACGGCAGGTTGTGTTCCTGACTAATAAACCTAGACTTAAAAACCTGCACTTTAAGTGCCTAAATCTTATCCTATTAGCAGCATCTTGAGCTGGAGTTTTCTGAGAATCATCCCTTAATAATAATGTAACAAATACTCATGGAAATTTCATTATTTTACGAAAACAATCCCATGTACAAGCTTCCCTCTGAGTCTGCAGAAGCTCACTCATGCAAACTATTTAGTTTTCTCCTAAGTGTAAAGCGTGTTCAACAATTATTTTATCTGGAATTGTTATCTATCTGTCTCAACTTCAGACATGTAGACCTTAGCACATAACTCTAGAAAATGAAGACAAATGCCCTGCATTCTCAAGCCGTTGCTGTAACTGAGAACTAACCTTCCAGGAACTGACAAGCATGTTTAAAACATATGGAAATGTGACTCGGAGGATCTTGCTGTGAATTTAACTGATGTCAACTAAACCTCTTCACGAGCGCTTCAAGGGCAACTCTTTCCGCATACAACACTTGTAGAGGTTAAAATAGGAAACCATTCCTCCTACCACCAACATTTTATTGAATCCTTGCCGCTCACCCTCACCCCTTCCCCTCCTCCAGACGCATTTACTGAGAGCAGCAAACACTTGAGAAACGCAGCTTGAGTGCTCTCGCTTGAGCTCTGCCAGCACCCGGCCGCGCCAGCAGCTGCTTTGGGCCGGGAGAAGCCGCGGGGCTCGCTGCCGCGGTGCGGGCAGGAGGAATGCGGAGAAATGAAAGTTGGGTGTTTCTGGACTCTTCACACTGCAGGCCAGGCAAGCCGGACACCACATCCACGGTAACACAAAGTTAACTTTTCACCTCTGCAGGACCCTCGGGCCGAGTCACCGTCATGCCAGCGGGGCAGCTCTCACAGATGGGCATTGGTGTGACTGAAAGGGGAACTGGCTTTGGCGTTGATGGGGGGTTTCTTGCATTTTTTTGTGGTTTGCAAGGTCCACAGAGAAATGCTTTGATGCAAGACATTTTCTAGCAAGCAATGACAGATTGGGGTGTTAGAGGCACAGCCAGCAAATTCCATGAGTTGTTGTAGAGGCCCCGTTCACTACACTCATCATCTAAAGTACTTTTTATCAGCTTTTAAAACAGGTTTAGCTTGGCTAGTCCAAATAAAGCATTTTAATGACGATATTGAGTAAGGTACCGTCTTCACTGGGTGTCCCACCCCATCAGGATATTTTCCTGGCGTGGTTGTGCCCTAACAAGCTGTCTCCTCTTGCAGTGCAGGGATGCTGTTCCGCACATCCCAAGCACAGCCCTTACTCCAGACCCACACTGGGGAAGCGTGTCCTTGCATAGCCTGGCACACCGTTTCCTAAGGCGATTCTGTCAGCCCACTGCTCACTCACAGTGCATAAAATTAAAGGTGTTAAACCATAAGCTGCCAAACCTTGCAACGTTTGGAATGTCAGAGTTGGAGACATACTGCAAACAAAGAGGAGATGCCTATGCACATGTGAATTGTGAATGGTACCGTTCTGCAGCGAGGCAGTAGCAATGCCAAACCTTCCCGTATTTTTGACTATTTGTTTCTTAGAACCATGCTCCTGAAAATATTTTGGGCAGCATTTTAAAGGCTATTCCTCCCAGCTGAGCAAGCTGTGTGACAGAGCAAACTACATGGATACAAGGTACTCCAATTTGGCTTGAATACTCTCAAAGAGAGGCTTGGCAGGAATTTAGCTTCCAACATGTTTGCCAAGATATCCCAGATAAAGCTGCCACAGTTAGCCCTCACCAGCCAAGCAAATAGCATCTAATGATGTCCAGATAAGCCCTGGTCAAACAGCCCTGGTAAGACAGAGCCTTTGAACGTCCGAGTGGAGCCTGTCTGCCTGCAAGGAAACGCTTGACCCAGAGGTCATTGCCACTTCATTCACTTTCTCCCCCCATCCCTGTTGGAGAATTCATTGCTGGGAAGAGGTGGGTGCACAACACAGACCTTCTGTCACAGCTTGGAATGGCGTCCTGGGGTGGTGAGCTGATGTTGAATATTATCACGGATGGCAGCTGCTGCCACGCTTCACTTTTCCAGGAGCCTTTTTTTCCCGCTGCTTCGCTGGGTGTCGTGGTTTGGGGCACAGTTCACAATCTCTGCTTGCCATCATGCTCTTGGACACCCCTGCACTTGTGACCAGAGTGAGGCTGCCAGGGGATGGGGGCGAGGGTAGGAGGCAATAATAAAATACTAAACTTGGACAAAATAGTCATGAGCCAGGTGAGGGAAGAGTTTCTTCCTGTGTCTGGTTTTGTTCAACTTCCAAGTCAAGGATTCTGAAGAAAGAGGAAAAAAAAGTGTGATTTGTTGTTTAGCACATCAGACAAGCATAAGGTGATATTCTAAAGCTTTTATTCAGCTGCTTATGGCTACCGCCAACATAGTAAATTTCCCTCCCAGGAGATTTCCACTTGAATAATGAGTTTAAGAATGGTGCTAAAACTGAAGGCTGAATAATCTTGATTCAGTCCAGGGAGGAGGACAGAGAGAGCCCCCTTCTTAGAGTCAAGCAGGACTGACAGAGAGAGGAGCTGAACTGCAGAGGTGAATCCAGGCAACATCCCACCAAGAAGCAGCAATGCCCATCTCGCTGTGGACCTCGGTTTTCTAAACCTCACAGCCCATGCTTGGGCTCTGCAATCATTACTCTGATGAAATATGTCAGGGAACCTGATCCTTCAAATAGCTGTTTTATTCACGTGGTGCCCACCACGACCCAGAGAGCTCATGAAAAATTAAAAGGAGAACATAAAATATGAATGGGATGATCAACAGCCCATAAAAGCCCTGCAGTTCTTGAAAGGTGTTTTACTTATAATGAACGCTGAATTTTAGAAAACAGGTTTGCGCCTCTTCTTCCAGAGAAGGTGCGACAATTTTCAAGCCTCTGTGTAAAATGAGGAGCCTTCAAGGATGTGCCCAGGAGCACCAGGGAGAGCACACCACTCCCCTGTGCAGCTCAGGAGTACGTTGCCCATTAATAACCAGTAAGCAAACTAAACAGAGCCAAACGTGGATACAGTGAAAACATTTAGATATCTGACTTGATGCTGCATTGTCAAAAAAAGCATGGGATTGAAAGAAAAGATGAACATTTGGGTCTAAGGAAACACCAATACCAGAACTGCAGGACTCACCTTGTGATCACATGATAATAACCACTCTCAGCTTAAGTTCTGCCCAGTAAACATAATATTTAACTTATGGCAGTTCTTGATGCCTCTTGTCCTTTATTCTGGGTGCTGTGTACTGGTATGTTTAGCTGACCTTTCTGTTTCTGTGGTCTAAATGGTAAGTACATCCTCAGTTTTCAGAAGTGATTCTGGAAGCAATCATAGCCCCACTGCTGAGGTCAATCAGCTGAGAGTCAGCCCTAGTATGTTTAAAATTAGGTTTATAATATGGACCCTATGGATTAGTGTTTCCTAGGCTGCCAAAAATTTTGTGGCCAAAGGAAATTGCTGACAGTGTTAAGCACTCCCTTGTTCTAGGTATTAAAATTATTGTAAAATGACCATATACTGGAATAAACTTCCTATTTGTTTCATGGAGGTCTTTTCCCCAGACTGTTAAGACTATGTGCTATGAACTGTCATTTTGTCTCAGATGTTAAAAAAGAAAAGCCATTGACTAAGCCCATCTGGGGGTTACACCGGCTCAGCCCCTGAAAAAGAGCTTTTCCCCTTTGCCTTTGCCCTGACGAAGCACCTCCTGCCCTTTGCCTCTGCAAACTGCATGCTCCCTGGGGTGGTCATCAGCATCTCCTGTCCCAGCTGTGGCACTGGACATGCTTAGGACCCTGCAAATGGTTGGGGACAGGGCCAACTCCTCCCTCCTGAGCAGGCTCAGCAGTGACCGCCACGGTTCAGGCCCTGGACCCTGCTCCCAACAAGGGCATTCAGGTGCAAACAAGGTTTTATTTTGTTTTTCTTCATGGAAAGGTGATTATTTCTGTTTTCGTGGCTCCTGCTTGTGGTGAAATCTGTCTCCCATCCTCTGCACTAGGCCAGCAGCTGCAATGAGCTTCACAAACCACCACCTGCATAATTTTGTTTTGTGTATCATCCTTGCCTTTTATCACAGAAGGATGAGCAAGAAGAAATGATTAGCTCAAGAGAGCCCTTTCTTCTTCCTCAGGTAATTTGGGAAAGGATCTGTCACATAACAACAGTTCTTTAAGTTGTCAGCTGCATACCTGACAAGCCTTCTTATCTACAAGGGCTTGAAAGGTTTGTGTGAAAATGGTTCTCTCTCCCCTCCTTCTCCCTCAACTTGCAGGAAGAAAACAACCTTTTGAGAAAAAAACAAATTTTAAAAGTGATCCAAATGTCACATATTTAAAATCGAATTCAAGTTAGTTAATGGATTTTTGCATTATATAGATTAAAGGAATTGGGAATGACAGCCCCATATCTAGGTAGGAAAGAGGCTCAAACACTACATTTCTCCACGTTCATAAGGCCCACACTCTCTATCAACAGCTGTATCTACACTATATGATGTTCTTCTCATGCACCAGTTACAAACTGTCAGAAAATATACACGTAATCCTCCATATCAAGATCTGCTCATGCAATTTTTAAATACCATACTGTAAGCTGCAGTACTTATCCTAAGGGCTTCAGGTACTGCAAGGAGAAAAAACTGTTATCTACTAGATCATCAGTACCAAAGGCCCCACGAATATAGTTCATTTCAGGAGATCAGATGCAAAATAAATACCGGTTTTATTCAAATGAGAATATTGGCTTTTACTAGGGCTAAATTTGTTCTGCTTCTGTCTGTGAAGTAACTGATTTCCAAGCCTAGATGCCACACATTTGTATTAACTATCTTTAGTTGAAAACAGTGAAGTGCCCCTCCAACTAAGGCAAACCGCACAACCAATTTCCAGCTACCGGTGCCAAATTGCACAAAAAATCCCACTTGAGAGGAGCCAAATCCACTACAGTCAAACAGGACAGAAAACTTAAAGCCTGTGAAATGCTAGGGGATCACCCGGTGCAAACTTTTATGGTCCTGACAGAAAGCTGGAGATGGAAATAAGATTGCTAGCAGAAGGATCAGCTCAGCTTTGCTTTCCCGATACTTGGGGGTGCCTACGTATAAGCAAAAGGTGAATGGTGAGAGGCTGAGGGACAGTAAGGGAGGGGAAGCTGTAGCAGCATAGTGTAAATACAGAGTACTCAATTATTAGTAATAGTTTCAGTTCACTCTGTTATCTAAGCAACTGTAATTTAGGGTCGAATACTTTTCTAAGTGTTTTTTTCTGGCATTTAATATAGCAGAAATGAGAGAAACCAAGCTATTTCAAAGCAATAATCTGCAAAGGACAGACATCCCTCATAGGTACTGACTCTTTAATTTCATGTGGGGGGGTCTGATCTAAATCTGGCAAGCTTTACGCATTTGTTTGTATTTTGTTTTTTGTAACGACCTGGGTTTCTGCTTTGTCATACTGGAACATGTAGTACACAAAATATGTTTTCCTTCTGCTCTTCACGAAAAGACTAAAATAAACTAAGAACAGCCAACCGCTCGCTAAAGAGGAAAGAGAAATACATAAATCGACAGGGCGAGGCTTTGCACACACCTTGGGTTCACCCGGCTGCAACGCACGCTGAAAGAAGCCATCATGCCAGTTCCTGGATCATCTTGTTAGTCTCCTTGGCTTTCTTACACGTGTACAGCCATTTGATTATCCGAGCATTGCGCTCGATCACGGAGGTGCTGCTCGGGACCTGCTCTGTGAGTTCATCCTCCAGCAGCCCCTCGTCCCCGCTGTGCCTCGTGAAGTCGCTCTCAGACGTTGCCACACTGATGCTGCGGACCTTGAAGGAGACGTTGTCGGACACCACGGAGAAGTTCTCTCTCCCGAGATCCTCGATGACCTCCTGCTCCAGGCCACAGTACTTGAAAAATGTATCAAACTCGGAGAAGGACTTGGAGTAGCGAGAGCTGATGTCTGAATGGGAGCGATGGAGACCTCTCCTCTTCACCTCCTTGACCTCCTCAGGAGGTGTACTCAGTTTGGAGGGTCTCTCATGCTCTTTTGTACATACCCCTGGGGCTTCACTGCTCACAGGGACATTTTGCTCCGCTCCACGGCTGCTCGGCTCATGGTCACTGTGTTTTGCTGAGAGCGGCTCTTTGCTGTCCTCGGCTGCGGTGTCCTCCATGACTCTGGGCATCTCAGGGGCTGCTGCCAGCTGCTTCTCCTTTACAGACCCTTGGAAGATCCTCCTCACCAAGCTCCCCCGTGAGCTGTCCTGGCTCTGACCTCTCCCAAACTCGCATTTCTGGCGGTAAATCACCAGGGAATCCGGCCGCATCTGCCTCCTGGGGGTGCTGCGCCGGGCTATGGGGGGGCCGTGCTGCAGGGGGGCCCGGCAGGCGTACACAGCCAGCTCCGGGGGCTTCCCTCCGCCCGGGTCCCTGCTGCTCCTCCTGCTCTCTACCGAGCAGGTCTCGCCGCTGCTCTCCGAGGCCGAGCTCAGCAGGATGGCGGGCTCCTGCCTGCTGCCGATCACCTGCTGGCTTTTCACGTACTTGGCCTTGTCGGCTGCCAGCCTCTCCACCGCGCTCCTCCTGCCGGGGCTGCGGGCCTCCATCTGCCGGCGGAGGTACTCGGGCCCCTTGCTGCGGAGCCGCAGGCTGAGGGAGGAGTGGAGGTCGGAGATGGCGTGCATTCCCACGGCCCGGGAGAGTTCGGTTGGCATAGCAGGTTCAGGGGCGCGGGTCCCGCTTCCAGCCCTGGGAGGGAAGGGGGAAAAAAAGGAAGAAAAAAAGGCAAACAAACAAACAAACAAACAAAAAAGGCAAGAGGAGGCGGAAAGCCCGGGCTCTGGCGGGGCGGCCGCGCTGCCCCGGCCCGTCCGCGCTGCTGCCGTCGGGGCGCCGCGGGTGCGCGCTGCCGGCCGGGGGTGCGCGCTTGTGCCCCGTGCGCCTCCCGCCCCGCCCGCCGGGGGGACAGCCAATCACGCCGCCTCCCGGCCCGGGGACAGCCAATCCCGCCGCCGCCCGGCCCCGGGCACAGCCAATCCCGCCGCCGCCCGGCCGGCCCGTCACGGCAGGCAGCGCGCGGGCCGGCGCGGGGCTGAGGTGATCGGGGCGGCGGGGGCGACCGCCCCGGCCCCGGGGCGCTGCCGGCGTTTCCTGCCCACTGAAGCATCGTCCTGTGGGGGACAGGGCGCTGGTTTAGGGCCGGATCCGGCAGACCACGGCGCATCTTTCATGGAGTCATAGAATCGGCTATGTCGGAAGGGGCCTTCAAGATGATCGAGTCCAACCATCAACCTAACACTGCCAAAACTGCCACTAAACCGTGTCCCTCAGCGCTATGTCTACCCGTCCTTTAAATACCTCCAGGGATGACAGTTCCACCACTTCCCTGGGCAGCCAGTTCCAATGTTGACAACCATTTCGGTGAAGAAATTTTTCCTAATATCCAATCTAAACCTCCCCTGGCACAACGTGGGGCCGTTTCCTCTTGTCCTACCACTTTCCGGGGTGGGGGGCACACCTTCCACCTCTCCCTTAGCAGCCTTTAGACGAGACAGTGCCCCGCAGGTTTAAGTACCTGAACATAGTGGGTGCTGTGCTAAAAAACATTTCTGCCATTGTGGTTTTTTAGGAAAGGAAGTGACTCAGGTGTCATACTGTGGTGGAGCATGGTGCGTGGTGGCCCAGACTGGTCACCTCTGAGGACAGGCTGGGTAGACGGCAGCTTCTGTGTCCCCAGCTGCTGCCAGCAGCATCCTACCCTTCCCAGGACATTGGCAACTCAAGGAAGACATCTGACCTTTCCTGGGTCATCGGCAACACCAGGAAGACACCTTACCCTTCCCAGGCTATTGGCAACTCCGGGAAGACACCCTACCCTTCCCGGGGCATCAGCAACTCCAGGAAGACACCCTACCCTTCCCGGGGCATCAGCAACTCCAGGAAGACATTTGTTTATGGCCCATAGCTGTGCTGTGCCAGCGCACATGGCAAGTGTCGTGGAATAGCATAAATCTGAATTGCATGTTATAAATCTTTGCCCTTCAGAAACACCGGGCAGATTTCCAAAGGGGCAGAATTCCCATCTGGGGCTGGCAATTCTGAACAGGCAGGAGAGAGCCATTGGCTATAATTTAAACACCTGAAAATTAGACACATAAGTCATAGGTAATCACCTGGGGCAGTCTGAGCATCCAACTTTTACTCATGTGATCTCACGTGTGATGCACCTCCCTGTCATCACTAATTACTGAATTATGGAAAACTTTTCTCCTTACATAGAAAAAAAAAAAAAAGCCAGTTTATATCCACAAGTTTTTTCACACATAGTTGATTAGTTTGTGTTTGTTTTTTTTTAAATTTGTTTATTAGTTCTGCTGGTTTATAATATCAGAATGCTTTTGTGGTGATTGATTCATACCTGATCTTTACAATGTTACATTCTCTTTTTTCCTAGACATGTCCATCTGAACTCTAGAAGCCCCTTAACACATCCTTCTGCCTGTTCTCAGCAAGGATCCTGAGTAGAATAGAATCCTGAATAGAATTCGATGATTCTATGATCCCAGATGGGATGCTTGCCTGAATCAGGACTGAAACAGGTGACATATTTTGAGATCCCTTAGAGTGAAATTCTTGTGGATATGTAGAATGGGCATATTTTTTGAGAACTTTTTTTTTTCTGCAGATATACAAGTAGAGCTGGTTCACATAACAGCTTACCTAAAAATTAATGTCCTCAAAAACTAAGAGTTAGCAAAAAAATTATCAGCACAGTTGTAATTAACTGTGAAGCTCTTCCTTCCTTGATAAAGCACACATACCCAGATGTGTAAGAGTGTAGTTAATATTGTTACATATTTAAATACTTCATGGAAGGCTGGGCTTATAGTAGGAAGGCTCATTTCTTCTGACAATGAATCTTAGCAATAAGCCAACAGATGTGATGAATTTAGTAATGAGATTAAGGTTTCATTCCCATCCCCGTATTGACAAATTTGTCTTAATATTTTCCTTCCAGTTTTTCCTTGGAGTTCTATGACACTGTATAATGTAACAACACATATTCACATTCCTCCATGCATCTTAATTTGTGTTTGTTCCAATTTCTTGTACCTTGTGTCTCTGAGCTTTAAGAACTTACAAAACAATCTCAGATGTGATTTGTTTGCATTCATTTGAAATAATGAGAAAAATGAATATACATGAGTATCAGCAAGAGGGGTTTTACTAAGCAACTCCATTTCTTTATCAAAGCTGTTTATTCGCTCTCTGCCACATGCAAAAGCCACTAGTAAGAGCAGATATTATATGGTTTTCTCACTGGACAATAGCTTTGTGTTTAGAGTCGATATACAAAAACAATTGAAAAAGATTGATTGTTTTGGATGAAAAAAAGATTTTTGAACATAAAAAAAAATGTGAGACATTTTCCTTTCACTGAAAACTTCCTAGGTTTTGAAGGCATGCCTGAAACACAAACCTGGACACTTTTGATGGAACATTTTTCATTTTCAACCCTTCCCCTCTCACTGACAAAGGAAAACGTGAGTTTTGATTTTCCACGAAGTGCATGTCACAAGAAATTTCTCACTGAAAATCGCACCAGCTCTTTTCAGCTGACTTTCTTGATGTGAGATACTTTTCCCTGTGAATCCTGGGTGACAACGACATTTAAAGTGGGAGAAGAGTCTTCCCCGGGTCAGGAAACATTACAAGCAACAACATTTTTCAACTTTGTCTCCCCTTTGATAAGGTGCAGTAGTATAGAAGTTGCACGGTTATGAGATACTTTAAATATATTTAGGTCACGCGTTTAAGAAATACATTTAAGTTTAAAATATGTTTATGTTATTTAAAATATTTATATTTATATATCTTGGAATTAGCTCATATTTATGCATACACTCTTACAATGTTTAAAGAAGAGAGAGCCATTGCATTTCTTCTTTCTGGGAAGCAGGGTGAAATATAGTGTACAATGAGACCCCGAAGCAAACCAGCATCGCCCCTGACCCAGGCGCAGGCTTGCAGACAAAAAAATGGAATTAAAATTGGGCAGAGCAGCACCCACCCCTCAGCCCACCAGCCGGCATCGGCCTCTCTCTGGCTTTGGTGCATTAGGCAAAGGTGAGAGATGCAAACCCTGCACACGCAAAGCCTTGGCTGGCACCAGGAGCTTTTTCCAGGGAAGGGGAGTTTTACAAAACACCCCTGAGCCAGCCGGCATTTAAAGTTCTCGCTATATCCAAAGCAGTTGAACTTGATGTGGGGTAAGATAAACCACTTCTCACTCTGTCTTAATAAGAAATGTGTCTGGGGCACCTTTTCCTGCTGCTGGAGACTGGGAAGCCAGTAAGCTAAAAAGTATAATGTGTGCAAAGCTGAGGCCACTGCTGCCTACTGCTCCCACCCCATTCCCAGGTCAGTGACACTCGGCTGATTTATAGCGATCAAAGGGCAAAAATGAAGCAGTGGCAGTGGGAGGTGGAAGGCGAGGAGAAGAGAGGAGAAGAAGGGGGAGTTCAAGCCCTAGCAGAAATGGGACGCTCCCCTTTTGGGGACCCCCAGCGCATCTGTGTCCCAGGACTGAGGTCTCTCCCCTGTAGCAGCTCTCTGCGCTGGGCTCAGGTGTTGCTTGAAAAGCAGGAGCAGCCGGCATCAGAGGGTGGTTCGCTCCTGCTGTGACTTACTGAGTGATGCCACTGGGTGTCCTGTTTGCTACGTTTGGGTGACACAAAACAGCCACAAAGTGGAAACGAACAGTTTCAAACCAGCTGTCTCCAGTGGGGAAGTTTCAGGCCCTTTGATGCGAAATCAGTGAGGATCACGATTCACCCTCAGATTCATACAACAGGAGATCTACACACACCTGCACATCTTCAGGCAGAATTTTAAGACTCAGAGCTTGAGCACTGTACAGCAAAGATTTCAGCAGAGGCAAACCTGCATCACTTCTGTGTCCTCTTTTAGCCTCTCCCACCACCGCTAGATTGCTTAGCATCCTTTCCCACCCCCGTAATTCTGGGTTGTTTGCTTCATTAAACAACTTAGCATCCTAGTCAGAAAACATCTTCCTCTTAAAATCAATTCAGCTTGTTCACAATTGTCATTTGTGCCATTCATTTTTTAGTAGAATTGTTTTGGAAACCCTACGTGTGCCACTTTCCAGGTTGAAGAACCATCATGGATCTCAACAGGACTGTGTAATTCACATCACAGGGATTCATGTCAAAACATGGGGAGCCTTATTAGAAAAATTATATACAGACAAACAGACATTAGAAAAAAAGAATCACAGGTCTGCTTCCTTGTTCTGGTAGGAGAGACCCACAGAAGACCGTAGTGATCTCTGAGATGGCAGCAGACATGCTTTACATTTTCAGTGTCCGTTAAGCTCCAGCAGTGCTTTGTGCTGGGCAGCTTCTCAAAAGCTGGCTGGATGCAAGGAAGAAGGCAACACGCACAGAGAAATCACTCATCATAGAGCTCCTTTTAAATGCAACTGAATAAATTTGTTCAACACTATCTATCATGGACACAGCTCCTAATGTTTAAAGAAATGCATCTGTCAAACACCAAAACACTGCAGATATCACCTGCAGAGCACAGTGCCAGAACTTGTAAAGCATGGACATGTGTAACATACGAAGCCCATCATCTTCTGTCTAAGGTTTTAATAAGAAATCAGATGAGATCGTGATTGCTTCCTTCCTAAGGATGTCTTGTTTCTATGAAATACTCCGTCTGAACATACAGCTAGCAATCGCTCAATCTTCCTTGTCAATGACTGCAAATTTTAGCCTCTTTCCTTAGGTAATCTATGAAGAACTGACTGAGGACAACATTTTTTTCTGTACTTCCTATATGTTAACTTAGATCTGGAAGAGATCATGTGTGGTCTCTCTAGCAGAGTTACTGGCGAGTGAAGTCTGCATGTTACCTTTCCACAAAAGGAGCCAGTGCTCCTCAGTGCTGAGATGCCTGGTGGTTTTCTATGATTTTGAGGAGCTTAAAGTCTTTCCTGTATCCCTTAGCGTGTGTGGCTGCAGTTCAGTTCTTGATATGCAAATTTAGGAAAACTGATAAACGTGTATTACTGCAGCTTGTTTACTTCCCCTTGTTTGCTTCCTTCTAGGTGTTTTATGGTCTCCTTCAGTTCTCTGATGCAAGAGCTCCTTTTGGAGTTTGGACGGGAAAATGAACTAATTTATCAAGACATTTCCCCTGCCAAGGGCAAACTTTTTCATTTAATAGTCATCAGTCACTATATCTCTGAAGGTGTGGTGGTTTGTCCTGTCATTTTCTAAAGGGCTTTTGTTCAGTTCAGACATAAAAGGCAAATATCTTCCAAGCTAAAAAGGGAGCCTGCAGTCTGCTCAGTATGTCTGTACAGAGTCTGCTCAGTATGTCTGTACAGTATGTCTGCATTTCCTTTGCCTGACTTTTGGAGTTAGCACAGGCTGTTGACTATTCCCAAATAACTTATTTGGCTAACGAGAGAGTTAAATACTGTTGATATATTAATTAATGTATTAATTAATGAGTTAAATTCTGTTGGGGCCAGTCTTTTTTTAGTGGTGCCCAGTGACAGGACAAGAGGTAATGAACACAAAGTTGAACATAAGAAGTTCCACCTAAACATGAGGAGGAACTTCTTTACTTTGAGGGTGGCAGAGCACTGGAACAGGCTGCCCAGAGAGGTGGTGGAGTCTCCGTCTCTGGAGATGTTCAAAACCTGCCTGGACACGTTCCTGTGCAATCTGCTCTAGGTGAACCTGCTTTGGCAGGGGGTTTGGACTAGATGATCTCCAGAGGTCCCTTCCAACCCCATATCATTCTGTGATTCTGTTGTCAAATCACCTCTGTTTTAGTCTTGGGGCCAAAACGTAAGTCTGAGCCCATAGATACAACCCTGAGTCCTCAGAATAAATTTAATTTGTTGTCTGTTTGACCTTTTATAGATACTCAACATGCAACAGTTTTATACATATACTAGTTCTGAGTTTGTCTGAGTCTATTTAATAGTTTTCAGCTTTGATTTAGGGAGATGAATAAGCTTCTCTTACACTATGGGGTTGTGTTTTACCTAAGCTTGGGAACATCTGTGTTGTAAGTGGGTTCTCTGACCAGTTGTTTACGTTGTGAAATCCAGCTGTGTCCAACAAAACTCCCAAGTGCCCTGCCCTTTGCATTTCAGAGTCCTTCTGAATGCTCCCCAACATCACCTGAGCTCCACATAACAACAGAAGAGCGTTCCCAATGCTCTTGGGATGACTTGACTACAAAATCTTGATTTACAGGAATTTATCTTGAAAGTGATAACAGATTTCCTCTAATCTCATTGACTCTGAAGATTAAATAACATCTTGGATAATGAGAGTAAAGTGGCTTAGCTGTTCTGTATAATTATATCAATTCCAAAGCTATACAAAACAAATAAACATAAGCCCCAGTATTCAAGCCTCATTAGGTTTATGTTGCAACAGCTACATTAAACAAAATTACAGATTCAGTCAGATCTTATCATGCTGGTGTTGTGGCAGCTGCTCTGGACAGGATCACATGGTTATTCGTCCTGCAGGGCTCTTCTTGGAATCAGTGGTCCAGATTTCTTCAACAAACAGCTCCACCCCTGCCCTACAAACATTAACTCAGGTGCTAGCAAGATGTTCAACCCCAGCTTAAGCTGGGATGCGTCCACTTCTGGCTGCTGGACTACAAGAATTCCCACACCACTCCTGTTTCCTTCCCCGAGAAACGAGATTCAATGAGCAGAAAAGAGCTGGAAGCATTGGAGATTTTAATCATTTATCCCATATGACTATGCAGTGTCCGACCAGGAATTTGCCTGTTAGAAAATATTCTTCTATCTATTTCTTGTTATTTTTTATCTTTGCAAGTACAGCTGGTACAGGAGCCTTATTTATGGCATCCGCTCTATAAACCAACCTATACATTTAAGACTTTCTAAGGTATCTTTTATAGAGAAAAATAAAAAAGGAAAAACTTCTAAAGTAGATGCCCAAGGCTTTTGGGGTTTTGCTAGAGTCTGACTTGCATGGTGGTGAGCTAACCAAGGGATAGGTTGTGACCTGGTGGGTACGAGGGGGCCAGGGAGGGAAGGCAAGCACTTGTCCCCTCGTTCCCACACTGACTCCGCTTTGGGGCATGCTGCTCAGAGAGATTTTACCCCTGGAGCCCCTCTGGAGGGCTGTGTGGACAGGGCTGCCCCCGGTCTGTCTCCTTCTGCCCTCTGTATCCTGCACCCTACACCCTCAGACAGGTGACGTGATCTCCAGTGCAGGTAGTTTACCTTGGTGGACCAAGTGCAACCTTCACTTTTCAGATGTTTTGGACTAAATGACCCCTCTCCAGCTCACACAAATGGTAGTTACGCCTCAGGAATAGCACAAGAGTCTGAGCAGAGGGGTGCAGGGTGGTGTAGATTGCTGGTTGGTGTAGTGTGGGTCAGGATGGTCTGCTTTCACCCGTCGGTGCCCCGTCCAGCTTGGGCACTGGGGTCGGCCCAGGGACCTGAGGGATTTGACAGTGTAGATGTAACCCATGAGCATGCTTCAGTTTGGAGAGGTGGATGAGTGAAGTTGGCACAGACCATAGGATCACAGGGAAATTCAGATTGGAAGCAACCTCAGGAAGTCTCTAGTCCAAGCTCCTTCTCTGAGCAGGGTCAACTCTAAGACCAGAGCAAGTTATGGCCTAGAAATAAAAATGGTATTGCGAGGAAGGGTTATATAAAGACCAATTGGATTTTGCAGAACAAGAGGAACAAGGCAAAAAAAGTTAATAGCTGATAATTTTATATTCTTGAACACCTATTTAATTTCCATTTTTTCTGTGATCCATTTGTTTAATTTTTCTATATAGATTTTAGGCTTCTGGTTCATGTGTTAAATTGGCCTGTAAATTACCTAGAACATCCTTTGGCACAAAATAAAGAAATTATAACAATATTAAAATCAACTGACATACAAAGAAATATGATATACTATTTGTTTACAGTCTAAAGTTATTAGACTGAGAGTCAGCCTTCACTGGAGAGAAAAATGACCTCAGTTTATTGTTCTTTGGCTTTGAATAGAAAGTCTCTATTATTTTAGTACCAGCTGAACTTAGAGGGAGGCCTGTAATGTAGGCCTAATAGAACTAATTTCTTGTTATTAAAAGTTAAAGAATAACTGCAGATAGTAATGTAAAAGTCACTTTTAAATTCTCCTTAGAAAATGGCCTCCATTACCACATTTGCTACCCTCCCCAAAATAAAAATCATTCCCCTCACAAAACCACTTTTAAAATATTTTAATGATTAAGCTCTATTTTTTTCCTTTTATATCACAAGAAAATGTTTAATAATTCCATTGACCTGTTCAGGATCTGTGTCCAACATCTTACAAAAGTGAAGAAAATAAGAATTAATACACAAACTCAAGTCATGAGGTATGTTATAGAAAAAAGGTTAGCTGAAATCCTTAATCCCTTGGCTTAAGACTTGTACGAAGTAATGAATGAACAGATAGTCTTCATTATTAGCATTCTGGATTACCATGAAAAAATATTTCCAAACCCCCATAATTATTAAGTTTTCTAATGTAGGGGTTTGTGCACCGTGCGTGTGGTTCTCCCAATGACCCCAGTTCCAGAGCAAATTTTATCCTTCCAATTTTGTAGCAGTAAGCATCCCGCCTGGACTGGACTAAAGCACTCTCCCAGCAGGGGAAGATGGTGTGCAAATGGGCCCTGACACAGCCAGTTGTGCAAAATTTGAGTCCCCTTTTGAGTCTCCTGGTGTCTCCGTGCACGATGGGCTTCAGCACCTTGCATGGTCAGCCTTGATGCGTGGTGGTGGTGGTGGGGAGATGGGGTAGCTCTCAGATTAGCACCATCTCTTTTCCTGAGCTAAACCCCTCTGAGGCTGGAAGAGCAAAGTCCAGCTGTTGCGGATGTTTTGCTGAATGGGGGCAGCTCTGCAGGGGGAAGAGCAGGGCCCTGAGGAGTGTACATCCACCAGGGGTCCCTGGAAATCCAGCACCAGCTCTGGCTTCATGGGCTTCTTTGTGTTGCTTGGAACTGCCCTTGATCTGATTTCTGCAGAGCCAACATTTGCTGAACCATTTGTGAATCACTTGAAGCTTGCACGGTTTTGTTGAGAGCACCAAAGTCATCCGCCAGATCACAATGTTCCCGGCGTTTCTTTCTTTCCTTCCTTCTTGAGCCTGTTGCTTCAGCCAACTTTAATTATATGAGCATGGCAGGGGTGAAGAGATAGACTACAGATGATGAAAAATTACAGTGTGTTCTCCTCATATGTTTTCATGCAAAAATCAAGACTTCCTGTATGAAGCATCATTGAATGCTGTTAAGTTATAAACAGCTCCAGTCCCCAGTGGCTCCAGTCAGAGATAAGGACACACAGCACCAGATGAGTTTGTTTGCTCAGAGATACAATTACTCAAGAAATCAAAATATGTGCATCCCGTCAAACTAGCTGAAATCGTCAGTGCTCGTTGAACCTTTACAAAGGCTTTTGGAAGGATATGAGTACCGTAAAGAGCTTAACTTCTCACTTAACTATGATTACTATTGTCTTATTTGAGAGATTAGTATTTTTTTTAATATTAGCTAGACATTTCTGACACTGAATATATAAACGGATGTGGCATATCAAAGACTTGGGTTGCATCTTTCAGCTTTAATGTCAGCACTCTGCCCTTTATGCTTCTATACTACTCTTTGAAAAGGCTGAGATTATACATTGGTCACTAAGTTGCCCTGTTGTGTTTTAAAGGATTTTAGAGATTGAAGAGAGGCGATTGTCAAGGATGTCAGCTGGCAAAATCAACTTTCAGTTCCATACTGTTGCATGGAGTGTGGGGGAAAAAAAAAAAGACACAAAATCTTTCCTTTTCCACACCAAAAAAAAAAGACAAATACTAGGCAATTTTTTAATGAACACTTGAATAATTTTACACATAATTTGAAATGGTGGCACTTGCAAATTCTTTTGCTAGCAGAGCTGTTGCCTAGAGTGGGTCTCATGTTTCTAGTCGGTGTGTATAAATACAGCATTACTGAAACTCACCCCTCCGGGGGCAGCACTGCGTGAAGGCTGTGCCCACATCAGCCCCCCCTCGTCTCCCAAAGGGGGCTTACGACCCTCCGCAGCCAGCGCTGGCCTCTGCAGGGAAGAATGCATTTTCTTCTGCATGAATATGAATTTTCCTTCCATTTGAAACTGGACTGCCCCCTTTACATGAAGTATTTCTGCTCTGCCTGGCGCTGAGGGTCTAACCAGCATCCTGGGCATACACCACACAGGTCTGCAGCCTGGCCCGTGGCCACTCTCTCTCTGCACAGCACCGAGTTCTTTGTGGCTCAACATGAGAAATGATGGCAATGCCTGCAGAAGCGGGGGCCATGTCAGCTAGCACAACAGCAGCAAGGGCTTGCTGTCTTTGCCAGCAGGACACAGCTATTCACCCCTGGTTTAGCGCTGTGTGGCTTCAGGTAAGGAGCTTTGCGCTGGGGAAGGCTGAAATGCATTTACTGACATACGTGGTTGGTATTTTGCTTTATCTCAGTCAGAGCACATAAGCCCTGCTGTCCATCTTTCCCCCTCCCTTCTCCCTCTCAGCTCTCCCCCTCCGTTATGGCTCTCCCTCTCCTCCCATGGTCGCTCCCTGGCCGCTGTCTTTGGCCCAGCCCTCAGCAGCCTGCGGGGGAAGCGGCCTCCCCCATCAGGCTTGTGCTAATTGGGGCCTGATGAGAGGCATTTGCTTTCCCCTCCGTGCTTATGGCTCCCCAGCTGGGGCCCTGGCTTGCACTCCTCTTTCTGTGTCTCTCGGCTGTTCCAGGAGGAGAGCAGATGCTCCTCTGCTCCCCCATGGAGAACAGCTGGATGCTATCGCTGCCATGTCACAGACCGGCTTGTGCTCCGTGCCACCCGGCCAGGACGCTTGGAGTCCTCGACCTGGATCCGCTCCACAGAGAGAGTCTCAGGCTCTAGCAGAAATCGTCGTTTTCTGTCTCAGAACAAAACCAAGCAGTTGCATCCTGGTCACAGTGTTTAAAACCCTCCAAGAGCAGATAGCATCTATATTGAAAAATATACACAGATCAGTACAAAGATCCCTGTGAAAATCGATTTTTCATTCTTAAATAGTAACATGGATTCTGAAAAGAGCCATGTCTGATGGCTAGGGGCAAGAAGGGCCCTCATGCACACAGAGCTCAGTTATAAGGATAATCCACTGGTGTGCCTACGTCAATTTTAATTCAGTTCATATGTGGGTTTTTCAACCCAATCTTCCTGATCATCTCCTTTTACTGCACTTTGATTTGCATTTTAGTGATCTCAGATTTCCTGGACTGGATCGTTTTTGATAAAAGTATCCACACATCCCAGCTACTGGGATGGGCAGTTGATGGGACTGGCTCTGGTCTGGGAGGCAAGTCGGTGGATGTGGTCCCCTTGGGAGATTTAGATTAGATATTAGGAAGAAATTCTTTCCTGTGAGGGCGGTGAGACACTGGAACAGGTTGGCCAGAGAAGTTGTGGATGCCCCATCCCTGGAAGTCTTCGAGGCCAGGCTGGATGAGGCTTTGAGCAACCTGGTCTAGTGGTAGGTGTCCCTGGACATGGCAGGGAGATTGGAAAGAAGATGATCTTCTAAGGTCCCTTCCAACTCAAACCATTCTATGATTCTTGTGCTGATCTATTTGCTGACCTTACCCATGTGTGTCCCCCAAGCAGCAGGTTCTTGCCTGACTTTCCCCAAGATGGTAGCAAGAAACTGAGTTCCAGCCTCTAATTTCAGGCTGCCCTACAAAGCTGGTTGCCCTTCCCCAAACACTTGGTGGTGGACACGTGTTTATGCATGCCCTGCGCTGAAGCTCCCTTCGCTGAAGCATCTTCAGAGCCTTTCCAGAGACTGCAGCAACTTCGTTCCTGCTCTGCTCTTGGAAGCAGGGTGCTCCCAGGGACTACCAACTGTAGTTGGGTAGTGTAGCTGTTGCTGTGCAGCTGCAATCCAGTTCATCCTCCAGGTTTCTTCACTCGCGATTAGATCACTCATTCCTGGGAACAGATCTAGTTTAAAAACAAGGTACGGGAAATTTTAACTTCATTGTAAGAAGTTACTGAAGTTTTGTTTTCCTTGCAAGCAGAGGAATGCCAAGTTGGTTGTCTTTAGCATTTAGTGCACTATTTGTAGAGCAGGTTGTGGCCATTTGGCCTGTGGCCGCTGAGGACACACACACAGGCTCCCTGAGAACTCTACCTTAAATAGGGCTTGGTCCCAGCTTTCTCATGAGCCAGCAGAAACAATGTGTGTTTGGCAAGTCCGAGGAGTTCTCCCATGCATGTGGGTTGGAAAGGAATAAGGGTAAAAGAGGGAAAACTCTGTTGTCATTTCATTATTTTTTTTTAATCTTAAAATATTGCAGTTGGCTTTAATCATTTTATCACTTAACTGTATCAAAGTAGCTGAGGTTAGTAGAAGGTGCTGAACACTCCTTTTGAACAATGCTTTCTTTGAGATATTTGTCCATGCAGTGCTCTGCTGGAATGCAACCAGCAGAAATAATATCTGATGGGCTTATGCAAAGCCCACTTAAGGTATATTATGTTGTCAAGGCAGATCTGTAAACTAGCTCTTTCTGAACTGGGACTGTGTGTTTGATCTTAAATCTTCCAAACTTGGCATGTAAGCTGAGGGGAAAAAAATTTCTTAGTCTTTTTCCATATCTCCATTGTACTGCAGTGATCCTTCAGACCCGGAGAGACCGAGATCCTATGATTAATACATTTTACATAATCTATTACGCATCCATATACACTGACTCCATGGCTGGATTCATCTCACCTCACGGTACCAGTGGGGTTCAGCATAAGACAAAATGTTAAGTGTCCCCATGTAGGTGCGATGAGTCTAAACTGTGTCATGGTAGTGGAGGTCTAGTCAACGCAATCACTAGAGAATTGTGTAGGTCACCCTAAAGTCCACCTGAGTTAAGCTGCTCAGATGTAGGCCTCCTGTGCCATTTGAGATGCTTCAGGGTTAACCCATGGGATCTCCAGCTGCTGATCTGGATGGACATTGGTGCACTGTAGGATATGTGCCATATTTCATGGCTCCATGAGGCCACTTTATACACCCTGTTGTGACTCAAATGGCACCAGATGCCTGTGCTTGGGACACTCAATCCCAGTGTAACGTCTACACTGTAGACTTCTACATTTGAACTAGTCCTCCTGTGTCATTCCCCTCTGCTTCTCTGTTGCTTCCCGGTGGCACCTGTTTTATTACAAGATGAACTGTGCCTTGTAATACCTCTTTTACTGCATCAGGAATGCCCGTGCAAATACCTGTAGCTTTTTCTGGGAATATACTTGCTTTAGGAGGATGCGTGGAGAAGTCCGTGGAGGATGGTGCTGGGTGTAGCCCTGGTGTTGTGCCGGGAAGGCTCTGGAGTCACACCCTGCTCCCACGCCCCTGCGTCCTGTCATGTAACTACACTTCGCCCTTTGGTCAGGACTTTTGGCAATTTTGTAGTATGTCCTTGGCTGATGATGCTGCCAAGTTCACCCAGGGTGTGCCACAGGCACCATTAGCACACTCCTGCCCTGAATTTCTAAAAAACCAACCAGCTCAGGGAAGATAAGAAGTGTCAGAAAATAACCATAACAACAGTGTTATGGTTGTTGATGTGGTGGTTTTTTTTTTTTTTTGTTGACCTGGATTATCCTGAGTTTAAAAACAGAAAAACTGTAAATTTTCAGTTCTTATGCAGTCTTGCAGCCTGTGGACTGTGTCTGTATCAAAAGAATAATAATACTGTTTAGCTGAGGGCTTTCAGATCTACTGCCTATACCCTTCTCTGCCTTGTATTTTCAGCCATGGCTGACCAGCTTGGAAGTCCTCTCAAGTGTTTTTTGCTCCATGTAAGGGTATATCTGCACGGAAAAGGTGTTCTATAGAAAACCAAAGTGTGAATTTGCAGTGCAAACAGTGCAATAAGGGTCTCTCCATTTGGACAGTTTTGTTCAAAGGCGGTTGGACTTGCTGACCTTTTCTAGTCTATGATTCTATAGTTGTTGAGTCACCATCCCTGGAGGTATTTAAAAGACATGTAGATGAAGTGCTGAAGTGGTAGACTTCGCAGTGCTAGGTTAACAATTGGACTTGATGATCTTAAAGGTCTTTTCCAACCTGAATTATTCTATGATTCACTATCCTGGGCATGTCTGAACTAATGGGGTCAGTGGCACCTTGTTCTCTGTGTCCATGCCTGGTTTGGGCAGACATGGACTAGCTCTACTCTGGAAGTCATGCAGGCACGTTATTGCAGCACTGAGCATGAGCTACGGTGCTGGTCTGTGCTAACATACCCTGTGAGCTTTGTGAATATTAACTTCATTCATTTCCACAGTTCACTAAGCTAAATGAGAATAAAAACTTCTTGATCAAATTGTCCACCTGAGAAACAACATAACTTGTCCTTCAGGACCACCTCCTCATAAAGAGAGGTCTTAAGAGAAGGTCTCCAGGCTTTGTGTTTCTGGAAGATACCCTGTTGCTCTGCTTAGTTGTCAGTGAGATACAGAACTACCCGCATTAAAAATAAAACGGCATTTTAGACTTTAAAAGGATCATGAAGGGGGTTGAGGACTGTTCCTGCATAGCCTTTCTTTATAACCAACACCCACAGCCAGCTGTTTTGTGGATGTGAAAAAGGACTTGAGATATTTCTTCTTTTTCTTCATGAGGGCGTGAGAGCAGATCCAACAGAGCAGTTTGTGCTCCTGTGCCTTGGCTTGTGGCAGGCTTAGAAGAATCAGAATCTTGGTGCTTATTCTGGTTATACATATTTTTAGATAATGTTGCCCTAGCAGTGAGCATGGGACTCTCTCTGTCTTCTCTGTGTTACATCTCCACCATTAAGGCTTAAATTTCTGTCTCTGCTGAAAGGGCTTTTTTTGACCTGCTTCCTCAGTTTCATCATGAGATGGGTTCAAGAAGAGGAACCACCTGGGATGCAGCAGGACTGCTCATGCAGTGAGCAATGTTTTGTCCTTTTTGGTTTGCTCATATATCTAATAGGGCTTGGCTCTTTAATATGAGAATAGATTATAGCTGCCTGATTACACTAAATGCACGTACAGTCAATGATTATTTTACATTTGGCCTTAAGCTCAGCCTTTTCTCTCCAGGCCAGTGTGGTCCTGGATTCCTCATACCGCCAAAACTCTTTCAGAAGTCCACGTCATACCGACTACAATATCTCATATATTATGTAAAATGCATTACATCTAGCTTCCTTGAGCTAATATTTACATTTCTGTCTTCAAAATTTCTCTCTGTAAATTTTGTTCATCCTGAAAAATTGTAATTGCTAACAAAACAACCAAGACACAAACCCAAAAAATAGCTGATGCTTTATGTTTGGCTATTTGCTTAGCTGGGTTTCATAATGATGTGCTAATGGTCCTAAAGTGCTGTCAGCATGGTGTGTTTTTTCCCCATACCATTCCATTTTCAATTCTCCATAACTCTTTGAATTTAGGTCTTCTAGCTGAGAAAATCCTGCAGCAAACAAGGATCTTTAGATGGTAAATGGCACAGGTAATTAATATCTTTAAAGATATTCTGAGTGAGTATACACTACAAGAGAGTAAGGAAGAATGCCAGGAGCTGCCAGTTTGCTAATCGTGGTTTATTTGATCAGGATTATTAATGACAACCTTTGGATAGTTAATTGCTCACTTTGCTTTAGCTGAAGTCTAACTAGAAGGTATGACCACCAACACTCTATTTGTTCTTTTTTTTTACGTACGAGGGCAATATGCACCTTTAAATAGGGTGCAGTCACATACAAATCACATCATGATGTCAGGTATTTAAGATTTTCTTGCTTCTCCTAGAAGATGCTGTTAAATTGATGTATAATACAGCCCATAATTAAATAGGAGGAAAACCAGGCTGTTTTCTCAGCCAAATTCATAGGTGACATATATAATGGTGGTATAAGTTACACATAATCTGCTCAATGATCTGCTCTGTGAAAGTGGAAGGCTTAATTTAATGAACACAGGAAAAGAATGGGTTGTAGGAGAAGCAGCAGATGAAAATGGGTGCAATAAAACCATATGAAGGGCAATACTTGAATAGATCAAAGATCCAAGTTGCCCAGTATCCTGCTGCTGGCAGGGGCCAGTAAAGGATGTTTAGGGAACACACTCAGGAACCTGGCAGGGATACTAGCATATGTCTGTCTCCCTCTGGTGCTTGTTTTCATTAACTTATAGATATAGAAGCATTTTGCTTCTCCTTAACTGGCTCACCCTATGGTGACCATGCAGCTTTCTCCAGACTACCCGGAGAATTTTTTTTTTAAATGAAACTTTCAGAAATTCTTCTGAGCAGCCATTCTGAGCAAAATTAAAATCAAATAAAAGAGGGGAAAATCCCACTGTAAGGAGAGGTGAGAAACATATGGGATGACTTATCAAAGACAGGTTGTAGGGAAATTCTCAAAGAATGGACATAAAGGCTGCAGAAGTCAAGGTCTTCACGCAGCAGAGCACAGAATGGCAGTAATTGACATTAACATAGAATTTCACCTTAATCTGGCATTTAAGATGTGATCTCTTGGCTGTGGGCTTTAATGAAAATACGTATTAGTAGAGCATGAAATTCCTGCAGCAAAAGTGGCGGCGGTGTTTACTGGTTGTTGTCTATTGCTAACACTTCAGAGTTTGTAGTATCCTTAACTGACCCAACACAGTCTTCTGGGATGTGACTGAGTACATGACGGTGTGGGGGTGATGTAGGAGTTTAAAAACAATTCATAGGAAAGGAGCAACACAGGAAAAGGACCACCTAACTGCTGTTTATTTCATACAGCTAGAAATAATGCATAATAGAAAATATCAGTGTGTTACTTCTACTATGACAGCAGGGTCATAAAAGTTGAATGATTATATAAAACTGGAAAACGTTTTGTGGGTGGTAAATGGAGCAATAACAGTATCTAGCAGACACAGTCATTTTACTCTTGCCATTTTAAAAAATGCCTACAATATTCAATTTCTACACCGTTTGCAGGAAAAACTAGCCTGGATAACTCAAACTATATTTACATTACATAGAGCAGACCTGGGAAAAGGTGTGTGACAATAAAAAGTACCACTGCAGCTTGCTCCAGTGTTTCTCAGACCTCACAGAGAGCAGCAAATTGTGCCAATATACAATGATGCAGAGGCTGAAGAGCCAGTCTGTGTGTGCTACTGTCTTGCACTTGTCACCAGTAGCACTTCTTCATTCTTCTGGATGTAATACTGTTACACAGGGAGAAAAATATATTTGTTTTAGAACATTTGGAAGGGCTTGCAGCCCAGGGCTCCTATTAGTCAGTTTGTATCCGCTGAATAGAACTAACCTATTCTAAATTGTATGGGATTTTTTTAGAGGCTACAGGAGCAGCTATAATATCTGCACTTGCCCGAGTATGGAAAATGTCCCCAGGTCCACCTGTCTGGGTGGTGGTGACTCCAAAGTGAGTCATAGCAGAAAGACCACGTTTGTCCTCTGTTTCTTTCCCTAGTGTGGTATAACTTGCTGCTACCCGTTTTGGGCTTGGTCTTATATTGAACAACCAGCCTTAAAGTTCAACTGGAAATGTTCACAGCAAAAAGTCTTTTTGTTTGCACATGGCCACACCAGATACTTTGCTCGACCACACACAAAACCACTAGTTTTCTCCTCTAAATGAGCATGCATGCTTCAGATGTAGTAGCTACCCCTGAAATAACAGATGCACTTTAATACACCCAGAGTGTAATCTCATTGACTTCAGCAGGGCAGTTCATGTGGTTAAAATTAAACAAGTATAGGCATTTTCACAGGTTGCAGTCATCAGGATGTCATTACGTGCCCCCAGGAACTCTACAGCTCAGCGAGATCAGCTTTCTTTTGTATAAATAAATAAAAGCTTCAGGATTAAAAATTGGTTTTGAAGAGCTGTGAAGGGAGAGTGACATGGCAGGAAACAGATTTACCAACCTCAGTGACAGATGCTGGAGTGTGTAGAGGGAGGCAGTGCTGGCACAGGGGTGTTACTGGGGCACAGGGGTCTGCAGTGCTGGCACAGGGGAGCTACTGGTCTAGTTGTGTTTCAGAGGGTCCCATGGACCTGTATGAGCACAGCCAGCATTCCCAGGTCCAGTGCTTGGTGTGATGAGGGACCCTGCACAGCTGGGTAACATGCTGGTAACAGGGAGATGGGGCTGTGGTCCTGTGGGTGGCTCCTGGTTCACTGGCACCTTTCCTTTTGACTAGAGGATTTGAAAACCTGAGGCTTAGCTCCCTCCTGACTTATGAGATGAAGCATCCTTTCCTTCAGTGTCTTCTCCGCTCTGGATTCTGCATTCTTCAATGCACTGTGTTGTAAGAAAGATTAAAGGAAGAGTCCTTCTTCTCAACTACCTTTGCATGAATTGATAATGGATTCATTCAAGTTGAGGGCCAAGATCACACTCTGTATCAGCAATTAATTTGGTTCAGCACAGAGTGACGCTATGAAGCTGTTTTCATAGCCATGGATGCTGGGAGTTGACTAAGCTACAAGGCAAAGTAGAACAGCCACAGAATATTTTGGAGGCTGAGGCTAACACCTTTTTGGTGTGCAACTTTCAGGGCACTGGGTCTAACTTGTACCTAACTTGTACCTGGAAGAGAGTAACTGGTGTTGCTGCAGAGCGCTGGAAGGATCTGAACTTCCTCTGTATTCTAACATAATCTCATATGTCAGGTTTTACAGGTGTAACACCAGAGAGAAGAGATTTGAACTCACAGGCTTCATCTGTTCAAGTAAATTAAATGTGCTGGAGTAGCCCAGTGTTGGGGCCGACCAGCTGAGGCATGAACATGGCGTTGAACTTTCCCATCCTCTCTAGCATGGGGACCACATGCAGCTGCCAAACCATACCCCAAGACAATTCCGGAGTGTGCTAGTAGACCAGGGCCTGCATGCCAGGGACTGTTCAAACAGTGCAGGCAAATGAGCTGCAAAACCTGGGACCATCTAATTTGCTGTTATAGACGTAACCACAGTGTGTATTTGGGGAAAGGCTCCGGTGAGGGTAATGCTAAGGTACTTCAGTCCGTGTATGACCATAACATATTACTCAAACTTGCCAGTTTCTCTGATGAGTAAAAGATATAGCTGGTTCTGTTGGTTTTTCAGCAGTTTAACAAGCCATGTCTTCTAGGGAACCCACTGATATGCACAAAACCAGGGCAAAATGCAGCAACTCTAGCTCACAGAAATGTCATTAAATGCTCCGGGTCAGTTTGTTTGACAATTTATCCTAGTTGTGACAGCGCATAAAAGACAGGGCAAAGCTTTGTGGGGGAGACCAAGGAACAAGGCCAAACTCTTGTTGTTAAACATGGGCCAAGCAGATGGGGCCTTTGAGATGCAAAGGAGACAGAGTTCAGTGGAAGCTGCTTGATCTGCTGAGGATGATAAAGGACTTCCCACATGTCTCTGAACCTCTTATTCAAATTCGTGGGTGCTTCTACCATTGCATTTTCTGGGTAGCTAAAATGTTACCAGGTGATGAGTTAAAATACCTAAATTCTACTTTTTGAGAGAGAAAACAAGATTCAGAATTGGCATTTGAGCAGCGTGTAGAATATAAACCTTGCTGTGGTGTGAATAGACGTGAGTATTATGGGGTATAGCCCATTCAATGCGTTGTTTTGACAGTTTATGCCTTAGAGTCTGCATGAGTTGAAAGTCTTTTATAGAGAGCCTTCTTCCTCGGATGCTGCCTTAAGGGAATGAAGGATTTGTTTGTAACAGTGGATGGGGAGTTGAAGGTCGAGAATAAATTCTGTTTATTCAAACATATTCTGGTGCTTAATCTGATCCTGGGTGAGCTCATTCCCATAGCAGAGTTTAGAGAAAGGAAGAAGAAAAACCTCGGCAACTTAATTAAAATGATTGGTGGTGTGTGTAGGGAAAGGTGAGAAGGACAAGGAAAGATCCTGCTAGTACAAGAAGGGTAAGTACTGGAGAAGATTAATCTTACTTTCAAAATAATAACTGTGCCTTGGTCAAGTATCCCCATAAGTCTGTAATATAGCCTAGGATTTGAGAACAAAATTCTTTTTCTTCCTGAAATAAATTTTTGAGACAGGATTTCCAGAGCTCTTTTTAAGACTCTAAAACCGGAAAAACGTAACCGGTATGTATAATTTTATTCAGCTAAAACTGTTATTCAGCACCGGGCCTTGCATTTTGTTCAGAACTGTCCAGCGACCTGAAAAAAAGTATGGTCTATTAAAGCACCTGTTTGGAAATAATATGAGGCATGATCTTTGCCCCTCTTTCTGATGTTTAACATAAGCAGCTTTGAGGTTAGTCGGTTGAGTCTTTAAAAATAAGGTACTGATTACTTCATGCTTTTCAGTACTAAGTTGGTGCATTTTTTTTAATTTTATGAGCAGAGTGATCAGAAAAAAAATTATAAGTTCAGTCTGGGACACCATCCTGAGAAATGTGCGGTATGGAAAGTACCTATGGAAAATGTCTCTACCTTTCCCCCCACGCAGCACACAGGCACAGTCCTCATCCTGCCACCGTCCCACCCTGACACCAGCCTGTGCCGGATTTGGTGTGTGGCCACCCTGTCGAGCCTGTGCGCAGCCTCCCCATCACTGTCCTGATGTCTGCTAATGGATAGAGACAGAACTGTATGTCGCTGGGGGGAAGTTTTTAAAATACATTTTGGTCAAATTGTAGGTGACACAGATCCTGCCATATTTAGCGTGAGGGGAGATGGCTGCCAAGTCTCTCAAGAGGCTGCTTTGTAATTGCTCTCACCGAAGGATTGTTATTATCACTAATAAAAGGGCTGGAGTTGAGAAAACAGCCCGCATGTTTGGGAGCTGGATGTGCAAGGGGGAAATGGATTAAGTAAGGAGATGTCAACGGTTGTCAACAGCTGAATTCTCCAGTGGCAGAAATACAGGAGGTGGAATGTTAATTGCTTTCCTGGAAGATGCCCTCTAATATGGGACTTGCTTATATGAGTCTTTTGTAGCCCTACAAGCTTTGTTTGAAATTCAAAAACATGTTTTCTCATCAGTGCATACCAGCCGGAATGACTTTTAATTTCACGTTTCCCTACAGACTTTCACCAAATGTTAGTAAGTGATTGTACACAGCACAGATGGTTGAAGGAGCCACCTCAGAAAAAGGCTGCAGAAACACTTTATGCCGTAGTTTGTATCAAGATAGTGTCCTGGGATCCTAAATTAATTTGTATTTGTGCAGTTTGTTTTCTGTGTCCTTTGCATTTGTGTGGTTTTCCACCTATTAAACTTCTCTCATATATAAATCCTTTGATGCCTCAGCAGTTCACAAATATATACTCTCCGTGGTGTGATGGGAGAAGAAATAAAGGCAGTAGAGCTATAGAATGGCTGCCCAGTCCTGCTGGTACCTGCAGGTCAAGATGGTGGTGGCTGAGATTGGACAGGAGGATATTTGGGCTGCTGTCTTAGGCTCTGCACAGATACCTGATGACGGACAATAAGTGCACTGAGGAATTTATAGTTTGAAAAATGAGGTAAATTATAGAATCATGGAACAGTTTAGGTTGGAAGGGACCTTAAAGATCATCTAGTTCCAACCCCCCTGCCATGGGCTGGGACACCTCCCACAGATGGGAGAAATTATGGGAAAATCCAAATAATGCAACAGATCCAGGCAGACCTAGAAGAAAGATCCCAGGACCATCAAGTGTTATGCTGCACCCATCCTCTGTACAGTACACTGCCTTTTTGGCATTGCATGCACAAGCCACAGCTGATGTAAGCGGTTGCCCTTCTTTGCCTCTTTGGTTTTCTGCTGGAGGGTACCAGCAGCAGAGGTCTACATCTGCTCTGGGGTTCTCACCACTCACACCTAGGCTGGCAGGGCTGAAATGAGTGCAGTGAATTATGAAAAGGAGTCTGCACAGAGCAAGTGTCCCTTGTCCTCTGCTTCCACGAGGCACCTGTGGGCAGGAGCCCCCAGACAGCCCCCAAGTTCATCTTCCTCGAATTACTTGACCAGCTCCTGGGGGAGCTGCTGCTGCACTGAGGGCAGAGCAAAGTCTTCCCTTCCTTTGCAACAGCTCCTGCGACCCTCTCTCCCCACTGCAGCTTTCAAACTCGCATCACTTTGATGAATTAAAACCTAGTAATAATGTACTTACCCACAAAGCCTGATATTTCATTCAGGAAATGAAACAGACATTCACAGGATTATGCACTTTCACCATCTTATATCATCAGTCTTCTTCCCTTTGAGTTTTTCTGGGTAGGAACTGTACTGGAGCTGTATAGGGCTTAGATGAGGGGAACTTGAAACTGAGCAAGGCTTTCAAATGCTTAATTTGAAAATGTGAATCATGCAGAAATGAGCATACAATAACATGCAATTCTTCTTGATTTTCATATTCCAAAGTAATTAACAGGGATGAAAATATGTTCATATTTTGCTTCAGATACTTCAAATGATGCTTGCCAACAGAAGTTACAATTATATCTTTGGAGGCTTTTTTGCATACAGTAATATTACAAGGAGCTTTTTTTTTTTTATATCAATTGGACTAAGGTTTAATTTGCCTTGCTTGTAACCTGAACTCTAGAGTCTCAGGAGAAAGAAATAAGAATAGTGGAAAAATGCAGCGTATGTCAAAATATCTAAAAAGATATGGAAAGTCTTAAAAGCCATTTGAAAAACTGTTTTTATCTAAAAGTTAAGGTACTTTGAATTAACTAACTTTAAAAGCTTTTAAAGTTCTACATAAACCTTTAAAACCAGATTTTTCTTGTGAATTATTTCCAATGTAATGTAGACCTTTATTTTTCAAATGACATTACATCAGAAATACATTTACATCTAAATATGAGCATACAATAATTAATTTTCTGTGAAAGTTGTGGGTTTTTTTGTTTGTTTTTTTTTTTTTAAGCAGGAAATAAAATAGCAGTCACCAGTTTGCTAATTTTGCTTTTCCCAAAACTTGAAACTCAGTGTCCAAGCCTGGCTAGGACTGGAGCCTTTTACATCTGTGAAGAATCTATAATCAGGAAAAAGCATCTCTCACCTGTCTGAGCGTTTTTGAAGTAACCAAATATGTCATGTGTGACAAATATATGACGGCGAGCAGGACATCTGAAGACTGATGATCCAACAGTCTGAGTCAAATGATTCACTTGCTCCAAGATAGATGACAAAATAACAGTCAACCACTAAGTCATTTGTGTAATTATGGTAAAACTATCTCATTTTTATTTGATAACATTTCTCAGTTTTTGTTACATCTTCTTTTTATGTCTATTTAACATCTGCTTGAATAACAGCACAGCATAGCACAGCATAGCACAGCATAGCATAGCATCGCATAGCATAGCATAGCATAGAATAGAATAGAATAGAATAGAATAGAATAGAATAGAATAGAATAGAATAGAATAGAATAATTGAGATTGGAAAAGACCTTTACGATCATCCAGTCCAACTGTTAACCCAGCACTGCCAAGTTACCACTAAACCATGTCCCTCAGCACCACAACTGCACCTCCTTTAAATACCTCCAGTGATGGTGACTCAACCACTTCCCTGGGCAGCCTGTTCCAGTGCTTGATAACTATTTCAGTGAAGAAATTTTTCCTAATATCCAACCTAAACCTCCCCTGGCACAACTTGAGGCTGTTTCCTCTTGTTCTATCGCCTGTTACTTGGCAGAAGAGACCAACCCCCACCTCTCTACACCCTCCTTTCAGGTAGTTGTAGAGAGCGATAAGGTCTCCCCTCAGCCTCCTTTTCTCCAGGCTGAACAACCCCAGCTCCCTCAGCTGCTCCTCGTAAGATTTGTTCTCCAGACCCCTCACTGTCTTCGTTGCCCTTCTCTGGACGCGCTCCAGCACCTCAATGTCTTTCTTGTAGTGAAGGGCCCAAAACTGGACACAGTACTCAAGGTGCAGCCTCACCAGTGCCAAGTACAGGGGGATGATCACTTCCTAGTGCTGTTGGCCACACTATTCCTGATACAGGCCAGGATGCTGTTGGCCTTCTTGGCCACCTGGCTCATGTTCAGCTGGCTCATATTCAGCCAGCTGTTGACCAACATCCCCAGGTCCTTTTCCACCAGGCAGCTCTCCAGCCACTCTTCCCCAAGCCTGTAGCGCTGCATGGGGTTGTTGTGACCCAAGTGCAGGACCCGGCCTTGGCCTTTTTGAACCTCATCCCATTGGCCTCAGCCTATTGATCCAGCCTGTCCATATCCCTCTGTAGAGCCTTCCTACCCAGATCAACACGCCCACCCAACTTGGTGTCGTCTGCAGACTTACTGAGGATGCACTCGATCTCGTTGTCCATGATTGCTGATAAAGATATTAAAAAGATAACCCGCCCCAATACTGAGCCCTGGGGAACACCAATTGTGACCAGCCACCAAATGGATTTAACTCCATTCACCACAACTAAATGGCCGTTCAGCCAGTATTTTACCCAGCAAAGTGTATGCCCATCCAAGCCATGAGCTGCCAGTTTCTCCAGGAGTATATATATATTTATATAATATATTCTATTCATTTTTCCTGTCTGACAGCATGATAATATTCTTATGCTTTCCAAAACAGGTAAAACCAGCTTTTCTGTCTTAAATCTCAAGTAGTCAGTCTGCTAGCTGGTACCTCCCCCATTCATTGCAGTGGGTTATTAACCCCGGAAACTAATGGTAGACATCTTAATTTCAGTATTGTGAACAGTTCCTCTAAGGTAATTTTTCAACATTCCCACTATAGGTTGTTCAAATCAGAACCCACTTCTAGGTTGATTACTAAAAGAAAAGAAACGCAGGGAAATGTTACTGCTCTCTGGCCGTGACATTTGACAGAGGGCGAGAAGTCTCATGGTCCTCTGTTCCTGCATGTCTGGCTGGTGTGTGGAGGAGAGCTGGGGTGGGATGCTGGGTGGTACGCAATGCAGGAGGCAGGGCAGGGGTTTGCCCCCTTGGCTGGCCATCACCATCACCACGTACTGACTGGCCACCTGGCCAGCACATGCCAAACTAAGACCTGGGCATGGCATTCACTGCCACACTGGTGTTTGGGGAGCTGAGGACTTTGTTGGGGACGGAGGATGGGTTGTGTGACAATGAGAGACATGAGGAGGGACTGTCTGGCATAGGAATATGGTGGAGGGAAGGGAGGTGCAAGAGCCTGCTGTTGGGGGCACATCAGACCGCAGGGAACAAAGCTCTGGAAAATCACTTTGGCAAAACTATCCGTGTTAGTATATTTGAACCCTAACCAACTACTGACCTTGAAAACCAGGAACAAGACTTCTGAAGTGGTTATGAGAAAGATACAAGAGGCAATAGGGGTTTCTGAAGGAGGAAGCAGGGGAGTAGACACCCAGAGCCTCCTCTTTTGACAGCTGACTAGCCAGCCCCAGGACATGGTGAATCAACTGCTGACAACAAACACAGAACTAAAGATTCTTCTGATCTCCGGGGCTATAATTTTACCTGTGTGTTTAAGAAGACATCACAGCCTCTGGAAGGAGGCAATAGGAAGCTTTAAACTCGAACAATGAGCTCTTTCTTTTCTGGCAGAGGAAAGGGCAACTTAATTACCCTGTTCTGCTTTGCTTAGCCATCATGGAGTTCCTGCTGAATACGAAGTGCTGAGCAGGGGTGGAGGCTTAATGGAAGAACCAGCACAGAGATGATTCACTCTGTTCTGAGAAACAACTTATTTATTTGCTGTTATGAGTTTTGCCATTAACTCTGAGGAGAGGAATAAACACTCTTTCTCTGGTGTATCCGTCATCTGAAAGTCCTTCCTTAAAATCCACAATTCCTCTGTTCTTAAATGGAGATGGTTTTATTTGCAAGGTTGCAAGCATTTTTGCTGCCCTGCTGCTTCCTTGCCTGTGCCCAGTCTCTGATGCTATTGAAAATTTACTGGACCTGAAAGTTTGTATTTTTAATGGACAAAGACTTGCTGATTTTATCATTAAGATTTCATGTACCTCCTAGACCATTTTCTTCCCTGTCTAGAGAATGTAGTCCCATGCAATGATTTTAAAAATACAAAAAGAGTGATTTTCAGGTAACGTTTTTTTTAGCTGACTTGTCAGAATGAGCTTTTTAAAGCTTGTGGGTTTTTTTGTGGTTTTGTTTCTACTTTTTGTTTTTCAGATAGCATTGTCTATGGTCATTCAGTCCATCATTTTATGCAGCAAAGGTAAGCCCAATTCTTCTTGTTGCTGTACACCCAAAATAAAGTGAATGGCTATTACAGATGTTCAACCTTTTAAAGGGAAATTGTACAATTTTTATCAATGAACATATTGGCTAAAAAAAGAACTTGTTTTATTACTTTTTTTTAGTTTGAAGGATCTTAGTTTGCTATCATTGTTTTGTGCCTATTCATAAATAACATTCATCTTCAAAAATTTATCTTATTCTACTATGGACATTTTCTTACCAAAGGGAAAAGAAAACAGAAGTCTCTTAAGTATGCCGAACACCCTTTTACAAAAGACCATTTTCTTTATCTCACTGAAACTTCAGATAGGGGAGTTGAGTCACTCACAGCAGGAATTCTGATGTCAGTATTATAAAAATATACATGCTTCTGCTGGGAGAAGTTCATAAACTTGGAACTTTTTAAAGCTTTGCTAACATCAGATAAGAACCTGTGAAGAGCAAAATCCTGGACTGAGATGCTTGTTTATTATTCTTCACTTTTGACATTTTATGATCCCACACAGACTAGGTGAGTAATTTTATCAGTGCTAACTCTAACCAGATAATCAAGCAAAGTGTGAGTAAAAACATTGCCACTGTAGGACTCCATCCACTCAGAGACCTCATTCACATTTTCCTTTCTCTGAACCTTCCTTCTGGCTCCCATCTCTGTCCTCCACATCCTGTTACCACTGTAAACATATAACGTGACAAGGTTGGGGGATAATCTGTTATGAGAACAACCTTCTGTATTTGAAAGAAGTAGATAAGCTTTCAGGCACACAAGTCCTTCTTTGGATATAAAACAGAAGCAGCAAGCTTCAGAGCTAAATCCTAGCTACTCTGTATTTAATTAGATATGTAAATCATTTAAGACAACTAAGAGTGGCTGGGAAGCTTGAACCTCAGGAACAGCATGGGGGATGCTGGATAAGAAGGTGATTATCACTTACTGAAGGAAAAAATAAAGAACAGGTAAGGTACTGCTTAAGGAGAAGGGGAAAGTTAATGGAGGAGAGAGATCACAGGGTGCCCTTAAAAACATCTCTCTGTTTACGCACAGTTTTATGAATTTCAGTTCCTACCTTTGTCTTTTGAAAGCTTTTTGTTCACTTAGTAAGGAAAGCAACAGAAGAGGAAGCAGCGAAACAGAATAAGAGAGTACTGCTTCTCTGCACCCACATGGTTGGAAAGCCGTGCTCCTCTGGGGTAGGACTCAAAAAGTGGATGCAGTGCCTAAAAAGTAGAGACAAAATAGTAGTGGAAAAGAAAAAGAAAATTTTGGTTGTGGAATGAGTCATTGTTTGAGATGGAACCAGCTCCACAGCTGGTCAGCTGCAGGATGAAGTGCAATACAATGATTTTCACAATTACAAAAACTTCTTGCAGAGTTCTTTTATATGACATTGTATGCGTGTACCTAAAGGAGAATTGCCTAGAACAGCTGAGTGGGCAAGAGAGGGAAATTCTTTATAAGATAACAGATATAATAAAGATTAAGAAGATGTAATGCACCAAGAAACAATTATTGTAGGGAGGCTCAAAGTGAGATAAACAGTAAGACTGCTTGTTCATTGTAGCACACTGTGCATTGTATATCATAATAACTGCACTTTACTGATACGCCAATGCTTCCAAAAAGCTTTACCCTGTTGTTTCTCTTTTTTCCTCTGAATTACTGATTCAGGGACGAGATCATCCTGTGCTGAAAGAGATCCAAGCACGTGATCGTTGAAATGATTTTTCTACTTACAATGCTGAAGAAAGTCATGTCACAATGATGTCTATTCTATAGATTATCTTCTAACTGTAAATAAAAGCCATTTAAAAGCCTTATGAGTCAACATTTTGGTACAGCTCTATTTATAACCCGCTCCTCTGTATGGAGACTATCTGATTATGCTTTATATTTTGACATTTAGAAAAAGCAGAGGCTTTTTGGAGTTTAAAGCACAACAGCAGGAAGTAATTTACTATTGTTTAAAGAAGACTTTCAAATGAAGCTCCTTCTCTTTAACTGTTTTTCTGCTGGTGTGGAAGCTGGAGGATAGCGATGCCTGGTGTTGGGCGAGCTCCCTGGTACGTGGGGATCCGCCTGCTTCCATCAACTCACTTGAGCCATGGACTGGGCTTTTTATCACATGTTAGCGGGGTTATTTGTAACTACAAAAATGTCATGTTAAATTACCAGTGGCAGAGGCAACAGATAAAATTTGTAGAAATTCCATTCATACCTCACTCAAATGCAAAATAATAGCCTAAAAGGGACTTAGCTTTAGAGAAAAGGGAAAAGTAAAAGCTGTCCTGTGATACCTCATGTCTGAGGGTATTTCTCCTGCTTTTATATTCAAAGATCTCTGGACTTTTCATGCCCTTCGTTGTCTCAGAGTTATTCCACAATAATGGGAATCTTCCAGTGAGATTTTAAGCACTGCTATAGATTCAACAGAGAAGTGGGCTGAATGCCTAGACCCTGGGCTCTGTAGGTTGACTGCAGTTTTCCTGCTGTATCCAAGTATTTTAACCCTACAGGGGAAACCTCATCTCCTGTGCCGCTGCCCACAGCAGGTGTATGAGTGAGTTTCTTCCGTAACTCCTGCAGACGGGATGGCCACATCCCTACATCTAAAAGCTGAGAGCAGTGGGGACTGCAGGAAGGCAAATATGATTTTATATAGTAGGAATTTAAGATGTGAAGGAAAATTCAGATCAAGGTTAGAAAATGATGACTGAACATAATCAACCAACCACATCCATCTCATTAAAGCAAGTTTATTTTCAGCTGATTACTTTGATACTACTTTCTCAAGTATTTATGCTATATCTTTATTCCTTGATAACGAAACTTGAATAAAACTGTCCATCGAAGAAGGTTCACTTTATCCACCCTTTGAGGTGTGCTGGCCGTATGTGGACTCAGGCAGCAGGGGATCTTTCCCATGGTACTGTAAACTGGAGGATTTTGTAGCCAGCAGTAACTGCAGATCCATTCCTGAGGCTGTCTCCTCTGCACCTTCCTCCTGCGGATGCCACAGGGGCAGATCAGGGCATCCTGGCGATTCCTCCAGATGCAGAACCACAAAATTCATTGCGATCAGAAAGAAAGGGCAGGAGTGTGGGCTGTGACTGTGTGCATCAGCACCACATCAAGGAAAGTGACTGCAGGTAAGAAAGTCTCTCTTCTCTTTCACGTGATTATCTACAGGTACATTCACACTGTGGGTCACTGTGAATCTTACCTACTTTCCCAGGAAGCTGCTATCAAAGAGGCTTTGGTCTTTGGTAGCTAAAGGAAAGAGCCGGGTGCATGGATTGAAAAGTCTTGATTATGAAAGGTAGCGGGCTCAAGTCTCACTGGGAAGTCAGCTTCCAGAGGGAAACACTGAAAACTGGCTTCAGCTGAGTCACAATACAGTAAGATGAGAGAATACTGAAAAAACCCACATTCTGTGGATCCTTCAGTAAAGGAAGGAAACATGTACCTTCCTTTTGTCAAACCAAAGAATCATTTAATTTTACCAGAATAAAGGAGGCATAAAAAGAAGTAGGATCTACAGTCATGTTGGTTTTATCCAGAGGCAAACTCAAAGATAACCCAAACAGTTTCATCTTACTGAACTTTTTATGAAAATAAACATTTTAGTGATTTTAGTTTATCATGCCACTTGAAAATGCAGGAGGCTTGTGTCAGATCTCTGATCCATATGCACCCTTTGCTTTTATCGCATGCCTTTTTATGGCACGAATTCTGATGTGGCTGGAGCGAGCAAATGCAGCTGATAAAACAGATACACTCTGCATCTGACTCTCAGCCTCACTTACAGGGGCTGCTGGAGCTACTCATCAACACCAAAAGGTACTTACTTTAAATAATGAACTTTGGGGTGAACGGTGTTTGTGCTTCTTGTCGTGATTTTCATTCCCACTTAATATCTCTTTGAAAAATGAGAAGTGACACAGCCCTCTCTCCAACCCTGCTGGGAGAGGATGTTGAGTCTAGAGTACTTACACACGAACTAATTTGGCTCTGCAAAGATAATCAAGCCAAGTTCCAGCTTTATAACATGACACTACAATATAAATATACTTTTTAATCCTACTTTGGTAGGAGCTTGCTAGTGTATGGCCTGGGACAGGTCCACAGCTAATATGAATGGATGGGACCGGGGGAAGAACTCAGGGGGACTCAGAGGTCCTCTCGCAGCAGATGTTCACATTTTTTTCACTTTCCACTCAGAAACACCCTTATTTTGCTATTTTTGAAATGTTTGAGTGAGGTCCTTCCCAGTGCATAGTGGGGAGATGGGAATGAGGGGTTGGAGGCCAGCAGTGGTCCAGACGGCAGCGGTGGGCTGGGGAGGGTGGGGCCGTCAGGATGGATTAACCCATTTAGGAGAAGATTCATAAAGGAAAATACTTGGCCAAAATCCTGTTTTCTACAATCTGTACAACCACATTTTCTCCTTGTGCAGTTTGTGGGACTGCTGCACGTGCTTCAGCCCGTTAGGCTGAAATTCTGTGAATATGGAAGGGTTATGTTTGGTTGAACAGTAAGAAATTATTGCAAATAAGTTACTTCTGCCCTTAACTCAACCTGAAGTACAATCCTGTTGTTTACAGCCAGGTTACAGCAGTTCTTCTTTATCAGCTTGTACACACAGACATGTTTATTGAATTTACATTTCTGCTTACTGATTGCTTGCCCTGCTTTTTACCAAGGCTGCCAATGATTTATACATGCGGGGTTTTTAATTTTTACTTCTCCCATTTCTTCAAAAAATTTGTCTTGTGGAGAAAGGTAACACTTTTCTCTCCACGAGGAATCATATTACCCTGGAAGACATTTTAGTCCTTATCATGAGAAATAAGCGGAAAAGTCAATCATTTTAAAATGCTACTACGCTATCAAGGTTCCTTGTTCTGCATTTTCTGGATACTCAGGAATTCGGACTAAATGAATGGGCTGCTGAAGGAGGAGACATCGCAGTCACTGGGGGCTGACTTGGGAAAGACCCATGGCACCGGTCAGGAGAGCAGGGCCAGGACCCCAACCCAGAAATCTCCTCATTCTAATTAACTCATTCCCACCCAGGCTTTCTGAGTTGGCTTTTCAGAGATGCTAGCTGCAGCTCAAGGTGAATTTAATCAAAATGGCAGCTGTTCACTACTGCGTGTGAGACTCCCTGCAATTTCAGGAATGTTTTTTCAGGTTACTTCATCACAAGGAAAATGTGTAGGACAAGAGACTGCTGTGCCCACTAGGAAATATGAAAAGCACTACAAAGCCCAGATTGATTTTATGCAGTGTAAGCAAACATTTCTGTGATTTTTTCTCACATTTTACTGTAGTAATTCTTCACTTAAGTTAGAATTTATTTTCTCCTTATTTCATGTGATTACTCTTTTAACAAAAAAAATGAGGTTTTTGCATATTGAGTGTCATCCAAGATCTTAGCACTATGAAGCAGATGAATTGCCATAGACTCTACGTGCAGATGCACAGTCTTGGTTATCACGGTGGGATGAGAGAAGCTCGAGGTCAGAGAGTGAGGCAATGCTAAACAAGAAAACATGCCTTGCATGTCCCAATTCTTGTTCCAGCACCTCTCTGCTCGTCCGTCATCCAAATTAGTGTGGGCACAGAGGGAAGTCTTAGGAAAGATGCCAGAAATCAGTGTACCTAGACAAATGATAGAAAGCAGAGGAGAAAGGGAATGTACCATGTCTTTGAATCCCTCCCCCTGCCCAAAGGCAGGTTTATTTATCTCTGTCTCTGCTACTCCTGTTACTTATTTGTCCAGCCTGTTCTTAAAAAAATGACACCGTTGATTCCCTCCTTTCCTTAGGCAATCTGTTCTGGGAACTGGACTACTTATCCCGGCTCCACGGTTTGCCTTTCATTGCAGCAGTTCTGGGGAAATGTGATTCACATGCAGAGTTGTTGTGGCTGATCGTCATAAGACTCCAGGAGATAAGACATTGCATGGGCTGCTGCCTTTCGGGGTGTTTGTCTTGGGGGATACAGGCAGGAACTGTCAGAGGCTGGAGCAATGAGGGAGGTTTTGCATTAGCTGAAGGGTGAAGGTGGATGTAGACTCTGCATCTAGGGGTTCGCAGAGGTACGTAACATAGACTCTGGCAACCATAGCCCTTTGGTAAAAGTTATAAGGTGCCTGACCCAGCTAGAGAGCAGGGCTAATGTTGCAGTGGGTGTGCACAAGTCAGCAAAGTGGTAGCACAGCGGAAGAGTTTCAGAGGAGGGTTTTTCTGAGAGAGGGAGAGCCACACTAGCTTTGGAAGCAGGAGGACGGCAATATTAGGAGTGAGCAGAGAACAGGAGGGAAACGAAACGTTGGAAAGGATGTACATTTTTAAGATGGTACAATACAAAAAATGGTAGGGCTTTTTGATAAAACCTGCGGGATGGGTTTTCAACCTTGCAGCCCTAATGGCAGAGAATAAAATATTAATAAATCACATTTCTTTTCCTTTTTTCATTGAGTCTTGGTGGGTGCTTTTTTTATACTACTCCTTGTCTACCTAGTACTTATTCTGTCTAAATATCAGTACATGAGTTAATATCTATAAATCAAGACCAACATGTATCTCTGAGCACATTAGCCCTTCCTAGTGACTACATCCATTGTAATGAATATTGTATTTTAATAATTGATGTTTCACATGCTATATTTTGCCCTTCTTTGTACTGGGAGCCTAGCCAAATTCATCTGAAGCACTCTTTTTAAGTGGAAGGCAATGATAAGGGAAATGACAAAACAATCCCTTTCTTTTTGCAGATGGACAGAATTTACATGCTAAATTAAAGGAAAATTTCAGCTCAGCCACTGGATCCTTGTCAAAATGCTAAGGAATTGAGGTTTTGAGATACCTTCTCCAAATTCACTGGAAAGGAAGTCATGAAACATTAATGTAAGTAAATTACAACTCCACACCCTATTAGTCATAGAACTTGAAAGTAATTTGAAATCTTGAGTATACATGAATTCTTGAACGATGGGTGAAAATGAAAGAAAATGGGGACTATAGCTTGCACGTCCATCGTTTGTGTAAATTGCTACTGTGATCCTTCTGTTCAGTAATTTCAGGGCAGTGTTGAAAGAGCAGAAGAAACCTGTAATATTTAAAGACAGTAGGATCCTTATTACATGGCAAAGCCAGAAGGCAGCAACAGATCAAAGATGAGAAAAGACTTAAAGGGAAAGTAGACCCAGCTAGTCCCACCTGAGCTTGTGGCTGCGTTGGGTTCTACACCTTTTCAACTGGTTGCCCTCCTCCCATTTGGTTCGTGGAGAAGGCCACCACATTTCGTTGAAGACAGCTGGGACAAGCTATAAACCAAAGTATGCTCTAGAATCATCCCTGGCAGTGGAAGTGAGCTCTATCCGAGATCTATGGGATGAAAGAGGCAAAGTGAAGCTACAGGAACATCTCAAACACTTTGAATAAGCGTTGTAAAGTGAAAAGGAGTCTAAAATGTATTTAATCACCCAGCAAAATTTCCTGTCATCCAGGGGAAAAGAATAACAGAATATCCATTAAATGCATTCAAAATCACACTGAATTTCCAAGGTACCTGTAGACTTCAAATAATACAGGGATGTGCACAACAGAATAGCTATATAGAGCTACAGATTAGCATTTACAATTGATCTCTGAGTAGCCCTGAGTTTTGGAAAAACTCTTTTTTTCCTTGTGTTTAGTTTTTTTACCTCCTCCCAACATATTTTTTACATGAGTATTTACGTAAACAATTTTTGGACCTCTCTTTATATTTTTCTCCTTTTCTTGGTATGAAGCTCTGATTAGCACACTTTTTCCCTCTTTAACATTCAAGTCTCATTCAATTTTCTGAACTACTGAGTGCCAGTGACTTCACTCACTAACTCTTCCTGTATCCTACAGATTCCCCCCCTGAAACTGGAAAATCTTTAATATGGGCTTTTTTTGTTGATCCTTCTAGTTAATTTAACCCCATGCAAAACAAGACTACCTTACTCGGCCAGCAATTTTTTCAATAACCTCATGTTCTAACAAGCCCAGATAAAAGTCCTTTCTTTGTTCAGGAGTTTGTTTCTCAGTTGCAAACTGATGAGTAAATTTCTTGGCTATCAAATCTGATAGAATCAGATAGAATCAGAATCAACCTCAATCAGAGGTTGAAAAATCAACCTGATTTTTCATCTCTAATTGGTACCTGGGAATTGGAAAACTTCCTTAATGGTATTCTCTTTTATAGTATTTATCTTCCTGTATTGTTAATATATTTTCTAGTAATCTTAAGGAATCTTTTTCTATACCATCACCAGTACCAAAGAAATTACAGCAGTCTGCTATTTATTTCTCTTTTCTCATTAGCATAAATGCTTCAATATCAGAGATCAAATCTTGATTGCTATTCGACTGTGTTTTGGTTTTCCCTACAGTATTTATTTTTACATTCTGCACAGTACTTCCAATTCCCAGATTTTCTTGTCCTGACTCCTTGAACTCGTACATCATTTTCTCAGTTGTTTCTCACTAGTATCTTCTAGTCTCCTACATGGAAACTCATTAGCTGTACCTTCTATCTGATGACTTTTACAAGAATCATTCTTTCTCCCAGTTCTGCTTCTGCTGTTTCATTACCCATTACTATGTCCTTACTTACCTTCCTTCCTTCCTTTTTTTCTTCTTTCTGATCGATAACAAGGGTCTCCAAGAGCCTCTACCTATCTTCTCACTTTAGTTCATAAATTAAAATTCATAGTCACACACAGACCTTACACACAGACTTTGATAGAGTTCAGGAGGAGTCCTTTCTCTACAAGTGCTTTCTGATGCTTTCTAATGAAAAAACTTTCTTCTACCACCAATCATTGTGCTAACTTTTAATATTTATTGTTTTGACATGTCACTTTATTAAAGGCAGCCAAGGTACAAACGTCTGTTAGTAAATTAGTTTTCTAACCCTGTCTATACTAAAAATGTTGCTTCACTATTGTCTCTGAGAGGATATGATCCTTCAGTTCAAAAAAAATTACACTGGCAAAAGGCAAAGCTGGAAAAGGCAGGGAAGCTCTATACTTGTAGTTTATTTTAGAGTGAGCTGTATAAGTTAGCTATAAAACCAGTTTTGGCAAGTACAAGCTGTACTTTCACAATGGCCACACTGGCACAGCCGACATAGTACTGGAAGGGCCAAGCAGCAAGCTCGCTCTGCACTCATGAAATGAGATATTGGTCATTGTCTGTGAGTATGCACATGAAGCTTAGCGTGCTATTTGTTAATTGTCACAAGAGATTTGTATGAGAAGTTTCCAATCAGTAGTTTGGAGCCAGGCCATGCAGCTTAGTTTACCAGTCTAAATCAACGGTTCACGAACAGGTTAGTTTGTGTAAGTTATCTGGCACCTAGACAAAAGTCAGACTGAGAGGAAACAGGAGTCCTTTGTGAATGTCTCACAAACAAGAAATGAAACTAATTTAATCAAGTACTATAGAATGTAGGTAGTATAATCAGTTCTACTTTTAAGCCTGAGCAGTGTTATTGAACCAGCTGTAAGAATATGAATCCAGGTTTATACGGTGACAACTTGATAGCTGGCTTTTGCAAAATAATTGTGCCTTTCAAATAGTTAATTCATTTCCTTCCTTCAATTCCTAGGTATCGGGGCAGGCAGTGATAAGACAGCTTGTGAAAAGGCAGCTAGGGCAGTTTGGGTGCTTGCTGCTTAGTGAAGTATTTATAGGATACCTATGGTTGTTCCAGGTGAGGTGGACTGTGTACTATGGTTAATGTAGGCTAGGACAGGCAATTCCCTGAAGAAAGGTAGAGCTCTAGGAATCTAGGAGAAAAGGGGAAATCCTGCTTCTCTTTTTACCTGTGTGAATGTAACGCATCTCTCCTTCCTGTTCTGTATAATGCAATTTCTATACATCCATTTCCAATGTGATAAACAAACATAAAAACCTTTGAGTAAAAGTATAACCTAAAAAATAAAAATAGGCCAGAGGTTTTACCCTCCAACTCAGCAAGGAGATGGACCAGTACCCAGAAAGGTCTCTTCACCTCAGCTTATACCTCTGGGCAAGTCACAGAACTACCAGTATTTGGCTATCTTCTCATGTAGGCTTTTAACATCAGGCGTTAACTCCTGCAAAACCAGGGAAGAAGCAGCAGTGACATAAATTACATAAAAGAGGTAAATTAAAGACTGGGAACAGGAACAATTCTGGTCTCTGTCCCCCCTCCTTTTTTCCCCCCCTTCCAAATTAAGAAATTTAATACTGGAATTTTTTAATAGGGATGGAGGGATAGCGAGGGGTTAAACCAGGACATGGCTTTTAGCTGTGACAGAAAAGGGACATATCTTGCTGTTTCCTGTTCACCAAACCTTTTAGGACCTGCAAAAGGGCCCGTGGGAATTCAGTTTGTTTGCATGGGGAGTGACCAGCCAGGGTGTGAATTTTCTGTTGTTACTTTATTTAGCACTGCAAAGGAGTTGCCAATTCTATTTGAGGCTCCATCAATGCTGTTAATGTTGCCGCTTTGGGTATGCCGAGTTTATCTCAACAGATAGTCCTCAGAGCCTAAGTGCTAATGCTAGTGTTTGAGAAGTAAAGTTACACCAACAGTGCCAAGCCAAAATAAGATCCAGATAAGTGGAGCCATTAAAAACATGGGCTATTAGCATTGGCAATATTTTGTTCCCTCTTTAAGCGTTGCCTTTATTTAAACGACAGCACGGTTTACTGGAAATAGCAGATGGAGGTTTTATTTATTATTTACTTTTTTGCATTATTCATTCTTCGCGTTCAGCATTTCACAAACCGTGAAAATGGTAGCAAAGGCCTATTTAATTCCTTAGTTTTAATTTTCTGACACTGACCACGTCAGCACCTGTGTGGGAAGCACCGATCACATCCCACAGTGAGGGAAGGGAACACCACACAACCCCGGAGGGCTCTCCAGGCTGCTACCTGCTCTCACATAGCAGATACGCTACCCAGGCACTGGGACGCTGCTGGTGGTGTGGACTAGGGGAAGGCATTCAACCGTGGTACGTGACTCACTGCTGAACCATCACATCAGCTGGCATTAGTTCTGCTACCTACCCCATATAAATCCTATTTAATATATGCCTATTCAAGTATATGAAGGAAGATGGGCATAATGAAGATTAAAAGAAGAAGAAAAAGAAGGATTATGCAGGCATAAGTGCTATGGGCCCTTGCTGTGACATACAGAGTGCATTGTGTGGTACTACAGGTGCACCCTTATTCTAGCAGCGGCATGCCAGGAAACCTTCCTAACCTTGTTTGGTGAACTCTCACTGCATGTTCTTGGCAGCATTTTGCTTTTATTGTGGTTAAACATCACTTTAGATGGAGGCCCAGGCACACAATGGAGCATTAGTCAACACCAGAAGACAAATAGTAAATACCATGCATGAAATAATAGCGAACTAGTACCCAAACAGTCTCACGGGAGAGGGGAGTGTTTCCCTATTCCTCCAGTGCAGGGACAGCCGTGCCACCTTCCTGTTCCTTCTCCTTCCACAAAGCTTCCCAAAAGCCAGCCAGTTCCCCACTCTCTGTGAGCCAAAAAGCCCTTTCCTCCCCTCGAAAGAAAGCTGAAGCTTGCTGATTGTCACGGTTTCATGGAGGAATATCCAACTCAGTCGGCGACTAATCTTTTGAAAGAAGCCCTTTTTGCCCTGAAAGTTAATTTAAAGTAAGCTGCACTTTTGATGCTGTAAGAAAGCTTGGCTGGTTAGTCCTCAAAGGTTACAAACAACGAGAGAGAAGGGAAGGTTCCTGTTGTGCTATGGCAACTGTCAAAAACTCGTGTACACATTAGCAAGATGAAGTGTTTGCCCAGCCTGGGAAAGAGCAGGTAAACACCACGCTAATCCCTCTGGAGCTGAGAGACGCACGGGCTGCCAGGACATACTGCTTTCGTCAAGAGATGCAAGAAGTCAGTCGGGATTCGTTTCTCTCCTTGCAGCTTGTTTATTCAAGGCATCTACGCTCGGATGGTTCGTGCTTTACAAGGCTGCCCCTCTTGTTCCCTGTCGTGCAGCCATGCTGATTGAAGTACAAGGGAGCACAGCACCAAGGGAGAAGGAAGCTTCAAAAGGTCAGCTTCGCACTAGAAACGCACAGAGCAAGCTGGTAGCAAAGTCCCGGGGACCTGTCAGTCAGGGGCTGCAAGCTCTGCTCTTTCTTTACCATCAGACCTATCTGGCTCCAGCAATATATTCCCAGCTGGCTACACGGGGTGTTGAGGATGCTTTTATAGCACACAATAAAAGGCCTTTGAGCTTATGTGGAGAGTACCTAGCCATCTAGGACCACTGCTTATGGTACCATAAGTGATTGGGTGCCTGAATCAGGGTTTCCTGTGGATACCTTCATCTCTTTGGGATCCAGACTCCAAAGGCTGAGGGCTGGCATGATCCAAGACAAGCTCAAAATGATACCAGTTAGCTTTACTCAGAAATGCACTAGGGCTAGGTTTTATTTTTATATCCTACTACTGACAAAAGACTGTGTGTATCTCTGCCAAAACCTGAAATAGTACTGCAGACTGTGCAGAACGCAGGCACAACTGCTATTAGCCTCAGGAGCATAATTGTTGTGAAGCCATGAGAACTGAAGGAAAAAATCCTCATTCCGAAATGTGATTAACCATTGAGGTGGACATCACCAGGGGTGCCTTTACTTTGAATCAAGCCAGGCTGGTGCTATGGAAGAAGAAAGTCCGGAAGAGCTGAAATGGAAATGAGAGAGCCTGGTGACACTGGAGAGCTGCTTCCTCGTTGCTGGACCCATCAGCATCTGAGGAGCAGTGGTTTGGCTAAGCTACCTTGGAATACGTTAAGAGAGTCTTATCTCGGTATAAATTGTTCAGGTTTTCTTTTAACTGTCTTTCCAAACCAGTTTTCCTAAACCCTTACTCAAAACTGTATGATAAAAAAATAAAGATTCATTTAGCAGAGTTTACTGGATGTTAGTGACAGGTAAGGCCTGCTGTGCCTTGTGGAGGAAATGCTGCTTCCGCAAAGTGAAGACGTTGACACGAAACAGGGTGTGCAGGGGGAGACCTGCCCCCCTCTGCCCGCCCTGCGGAGCATGACTGTCGCACAGCCAGGGGGTGCGAGACATCCAGTGACAGGGGAGCCATCGCAAGAGCTTAGTGGCCAGGACATCCTGATAAGGTACAGACGAAACCCAGGCTGCATTCCTGTGTCCTGCAATGTTTGCAAATGTTTCCTGAGACAACAGAGAGGAAAAAAAAAAAAAAAAAAAAATGGGTTTTTGTTACTCTGATGAATCACGCAAAATCACGTGCGCAAACAGAGCTAAGGAGAGTTGGGCAACTCTGCACCTTCTGAAAATGTGTCCTCAGCTGAGGAGCAGCCCAGATGGGAGAGTGAGGAATACTCATCCCTGTCTGAAACTAAGGGAATTTTGGGGTGGAAGTGCAGGAATGCATCTCAATCCATGAAATTTCTTAAACTGCATCGAAGACATTGATCAAAGTCCAAAAATTACTTTTCATCCCTCAAATCCCACGTCCTGTTGCTCGTGTAGAAAAAATTACGGGTTTGCTGTCTTCAGGGGAGGAGATAATGAAAAATTCAGCAGGCTCACAAGCCTGTGGTAAGGCAGAGTTGATAAACTGGCTGCTAATGAACTGCCAGCTCCAAGAGAAGGGAGTGAGAATTCATGCTGCAGCCAGGAACTGCAGTAAGATTTGCTCTCCGGTGCTACAGCCACCTCACGTGGTAAGAGGATGGTAGGATGGTAGATGACTCAAAAACAGAAAAGAAAAGAAAAGTTTCAAAATTGTTTTGGTTCTGATTTTTCTTAAAATTGTGCAAGTCACAGCTACCACTGGCAAATTTTTTAACTTCTAAATGCAAGAGCTATCCTTTTTCTACATTTCTCTACCACATAGCATGCAAAAGGGACCTTAGACCTCAACATTGCTTCTACTACAACTTAAATCCAGTGAAACTGGTGGAAGTTTACTGGAATAAAATGGCCAGAACTCACAAATGAGTTCTGAACTCATGAAAATGGCTGAGCACCCTGAAAAAAACAGCAACGTGTTCCTGACATGACAAGAAATCCAGTTTATATTTCCCTGTTTACTTTGGAAGCAGGGAGAGCTTTGCTCTTATCGGATTTTCCCTACAGTTCTTAACAGCAAGATGAACGTATGGCACTTTGCGAATGCGACAGCTGAGTTCAGTTTCAATGCTCTTTAAAATTTCCTCTGCTTTCTCTCTGTTTAAGGGAAATCAAAGAATGTAATAATTACTTATCAGGGGATTGCTTTTTACACTACAAATACAAATGCATGGGATGACAGCCGAGCCTCACTGACATTGGTGACTGTTTTTAAGGCTCCACAGAACCATCTTGCAAACATTAACGACATTTGAGTCATCTCGTCTGCCTCCTCAGTCATACAGAAACTATTGAACGTGGAGGCAATGAGGGAAGTAGAGGAACCCTTTGGTTTATGATGCCGTCCACAGCATTACAACCTTCATGAAAGTTCAGCCTAACTTAGAAGATTTATAGAGTTTGAAGACCTTTTTTATTCGTGTTTCCTACCTATATAAAATAAATAAAAGAACAGACAAGAAAGCTTCCTAATAGGGCAATCTAGATCTGAAGAGCAAATTAAGGTCAATTCCTGCAAAGAATTCAAGCTACTTTTTCGAGTAGTTTTACTTGTGTTAATAGCCACTGCTCCTCCGTTTATGAATTATTCATGTACATGAGTCTCCATAAGACTTGAGCCCGCAGGTTAAAAACTTGTATTAAGCACTGAGTGGCTTAAAAATATATTGGTAAAGAAGTGCAGAACAACTTTTAATTGGTGCTAAAAAGAATAGCAATAGCAACAGTTAATTATTGTGAATAAATATTGTTAAACAAACACCGTCTATATAAGGAGAATGTAGTAAATATCTTCAATACAGCTTCAACATGTTGTATTGCATATTATGCTTTCGTTTTATGCAGGAACATTGTAGGGAGTATATGGGCACATTCATCCAAAGGAAAATACACAGTCGTTAAGCAGTACATGTCAGGGAGTGGTTTTGGCAGAAGAATGACAACTCCAATTTAAAATCTTGTTTATTTTCTCTTTATATGCACCAGTGTGTTCTCAACTCTTCTGAGCAAGGTGAACAAAATTTGGGGGCAGGTTGTTTGTTCTGGTGATGTTTTTTACAGTGGTGGCAGTTCCTGGTGGTTCCCACCGTCTCGGTGACTAACGGCGAGCAGCGTCAGCCTTCAGGACCCAGGTCCCCACTCCCCGCAACCGACGTCTGTCAGCATCGCTCAGGATACTGTACGACTCAACAAAACAGCATCTTCAATATGCATGAGGAGTCTCACCTGCAGACTAGATCCTAGGAAGTCTTGTCTATATTTGATCCAAAGTTCCCATTAAACCGGCAGAGGCAGCTTGCAAGAACTGCTGGTTCCTGTAGCAGTCGGTCCACAGTTGCTCCCCTCTGCTGGTAGGGTTTTCCCACCCATTGTTTGTCACTCTACTAAATGAAACAGGGATTGGGGAAGCAGGCACCAAGCAGGAGAGCACAGCACGCAGGCAGAGGTAGGCAGGGAAGGGTGAAAAATAAGGGCAGCATGAAAAAGAGTGAGGAGGGTACATGTTAGGGAAGAAGAACTGGAGTCAGCGATGGAGGTGGGGAGTGAGGTCCCATTGCTCACAGGAGGGCTGTGGGGCTCCGGCTTTTTGGGCATGGACACAGTGGAAGGAGGCTGAAACGGCATCTCATCCATACTGGTGCTAAAACTTCTGCAAGAGCTACAGGTTTCAGATCTGGTGAGGTCCTGAAGCAAGCCTTTTTTTTTCCACCTTGATGCTCGGTTGTTGGGTATGTTTTACATAACTGACATGTGACAGACTCATCCTCTCCAGGAAAAGCTGAATACATGTGTTTTTTTTTAAAAAAATCTATATACTGTTTCTGTTATACACTGTGTGCCAAAAAACATTTTAATACTGTGTAACAGGACGTGTGCTTTGGAATTGGAGTGAGTGGAAGAGGTCAACTGCGCTTAGCAATGGCAGGTTGCAGCAGATGTAATCCAGTCCTTTGCCTTCAAGAGTTCACGCTTTCGAAAGGCAGCCACACTCAGAGAGCACTGTGAAATTTCCAAAAAGTAAAAAAAAAAAACCCACCTCAGCCCAAAGACAGATTGTTCCTGTCAGCTTACTGAGCTTGGGAGTATGAACGCACATTTGAATGGCATCGAGTGTGGAAATGCAGCTGCTGGGGTGAGGAGGCTGTGGCATGAGTGCTATGGGGCATGGGCTAGGCTGGTCCCACCGGGGGGGCAGGAGAGGCAGCTCAAGCAGCGGCTGCCATGACACCTGGACACTATGGAGGCAGTGGGGGCAATGGGGAGGGTGGCTCTGGCATCTGATTAGCTAATAAAAAACCTCTGCAGTTAAAATGTGGTCAGTCCTGCTGTGTAAGTGTGGAAGGAGGTTTAATCCATACCATCACCTAAATAAACTAGTTTTAACCCTGAGTCCACGGCCTGCATCAGGGGTTACAGGGTTAAAGAATCACGGAATCACAGAATCACAGAATGGTGGGGGTTGGAAGGAACCTTCGGAGATCATCTAGTCCAACCCCCCTGCCACTAGAGCAGGCTGGACAGGAACACATCCAGGCGGGTTTTGAATATCTCCGGAGAAGGAGACTCCACAACCTCTCTGAGCAGCCTGTTCCAGTGCTCTGTCACCCCCAAAGGAAAGGTGTTTTTCCTCAGATGGAACTTCCCGTGTTCCATCTTGTGCCTGTTGCCCCTTGTCCTGTCATTGGACACCACTGAAAAGACTCTGACCCCCATCCTCTTGACATCCGCCCTTTGGATATTTACAAGCATTGATGAGATCCACTCTCAGTCTTCTCTTCTGGGGAGACGCTGCACCCACCAGCTGCAATTGGGGAATGCTGCGCCCACCAGCTGCAAACAGCCCTGCCCCAGCCAAGGGACCTCTGGTCTTTTGTTCCATATTTTCTGCTGAAGCTGTTAGTTTTATCCCTTGTACCTGTCCTTCCTCTTTGTGTCAGTAAACCCAGTAACTCTCTCCCATACTGTGCCTCTCATGCCACAAGTTGAAACTTGTTTCCTGCTCGCTGGTGCTGTTCCAGTTTTTCACGTGGCAATGCCTAAAAGCTCCCTCTGCCCCTGTGACCTGCTCCATGAAATGGATGTCCCTGGACAGTAAGGACAGGCTTTAATGACATTTGGATGCTTTCTGCTGTGAATAGAGGATAAGATATTGGCATATCTGACAAATGATCAGGAAGGGTAGGACCTTTTCCCCAGCACACACTGAGGGATCTGTATGTGCTGGATCTCATCAGCAACATGAAGTAACGAATTGAGCTGTCCTACCTGTTCACCAGCAGTTTTAAAAGGCCAGGCTGGGGACGATGTCTGTGAGGGCATTCAGAGCACTGAGGAGATTGTCGCCAAATTGTAAGCATTGTTTTCCAGTATCCATTGTTTAATTTGCAGAGCAGGTATCAATGTATTCCTCACCTTCTCTGGGAGCTTTGCTGACCCCTCTCCTCCTCCCTCCTCCTCTTACTCAGATGCAGAGGGAGGATGGGGGTGCGAGTGAATGGGTCATAGGGATGATATTTGGGAAACTGGCTCCACCACAGGTATTTTTCTGATCTTGAGTAAATCACACACATAGCCTCCTTCCTCCAACCTTTCCACAGCTGAATAGTACATATGTGTGCCTGGCAGAATACAGCAGTGCACCAAGATACCCCAATTGCCTTCCAGCCCTTATGGGATATAGGGCATATTAGTCCAAGTCAAGTATGACACTAACACAGCTTTGGGCTTCTTGAGTAGTTCTTTGATACCTTCACATGACACAGCACTGAGCCATATAAATGTACCCTGTAACCACTGGTTTTAAGCTTTCTCACTTTTGGACCCCTGAAACATTTCAGGAAAGGCACAGGCAGCTTCACAAATGTCCCAGATGTAGTTTTTGTGTATGTGAACATCCTTTCTTTTGCCACCCCCTACAGTTCACGTACAGGTCAAAACCTCCTGAAGTTAAGTACATTATAGCAGCTAATGTCTGTCTTTTTTTTTTTGGAATGAGCAAACTGCATGCGGTGTTGTGACTGTAAATGGCTTAGCCCAGGCAGTGAGAGCAAGGAAAACACAGCGGCAGGGGCTCTGGGTAATGTTAGTCATTTCAGGACCCCATGGTGAGTCTGCATAGCTGGCCCGGCCACCTCCTTGCTGTTGTGTGCTCACACTGGGCAGAGGAAGTCTAGCTCAGGGCTGTACACGCATATTGCTGCCACACAAGTATAGACATAAGCATAATGTGCTTGTGTACTTCTCCACACAGCTGGCCCAGAGTTTTCTGAGACACTAAGTTGTATCATTATATAGATCTTGGATTATATTATCCATCTTTCCCTTTCCTTTTTGGAAACATCTCTTCACTCACATGCAGTTTAAAGACTGATCTTTTTTTTTCTTTTTATCTTCTGCACAATCTTTGTGTTGACGGGTCTGTTTGCTTCTAACTTCAGTGACATTCAAAGTTGTGCAAGTGCTTTGCAAGCACGCAAGAAGATGAGTCTCTGCTTGAATGAGATTGTAATCTTTGAAGGCAACAGCAAACACTGAGCATGGGGATAGCTCCTGAGAGCAGGTCTGAGAAAAGCTGGTCAAAACCCGATGTTGTTGTTAGGAGCTAAGTGTTAAAATTGCAAACGTTCCAAAACTAATTGTCGTCTCTGATTTCTCTTAAATCGGCATTAATCATTATTATTATTCTTTGTGCTTTTTGTGAAGATGTTGTCACAGTGTTTCTTAATGTCTTTTCCATTGATTTATCAGAGACTGAGATTTTAATGTGAACATTTTAGTAGCTATTTCAGTAACAGTATGTCACAATATTAGCTGAAAAACAATTAAGCAGCTCAACACTTTCACAAAATAAGAAAAATCTTACCATTCTGTTGCAGAGAGTTTTGTTTGATGAAAAAGTCAGTCTCATAAAAATCATTTATTGAGAAAAAGCCAACTGGCTTTTGCAGCTCATTCTACTCGGAGAGATGATGACCTTCAACCTGCTCAATGCAGAGCCTTGCCCTAGGTTTGAGGGACTGGTTTCCACGCCGTGACTGAGTTGCTGCCAGGCAGCTGCTTGAGCACAGCTCAGTGTCAGTGAAGCAGTTCCACCCTGACCCAAGGCAGAGAGACCTTTCCTACCGTATCCGAATCCTGACTCTTCTCTGCTTTGTAGACTGTGACATAGAACTCAGTTTATTCATGTGCATAGTTTTATTTCCATCGGGGCATTCACAGAGCAATGATGCATTTCTTCAATGGGATTTAAGGCTCTGCCCATACCACAAATTAAAACAGGTTTGGAAACCAGTCCTTGGCCCAGAGGCTGAGAGGTAGCTCGCTCTCACACACTGCTTGATCTGCATCTCCTCAGCACCTTGTCTTGTGCCCCGGTGCCATCGTTATTATTCTCTGGGAGGATTTTTTTTCCAGCTAAAAATGCCTAAAAAATGTGAGGATTTTCTCAACAACTTTTTGTTTGTTTGTTTTTGGTTTTGGTTTTGTTTTTGTTTCCCTGTGGTAGGAGGGTGCCGGTGAGTTTTGCAAAACCCGTGGTGTGATGTGCCGGTGTGTGGAGGCGTTTGTGGGTCCACAGCCCGGGCACAGGCTGGAGGAGGGAGCAGAGGGAGCCAGCCTGATGCAATCGCAGCCCTGCTGTCTGCTGGGAACCGGCCCTCGCACGTGGCCTATCCCAAACCTTGTGCAAGCAGGATTTGGGAAAGTTTTAGCTGACATACACCAAAACCCTGCCCGGAAGCATGTTAACAGTTAAACAGCCCGGGTAATCAGCAGGCCAGTGCTCAAACCTGCCTCCTGGCCCTGTTGGAGCTGGTGGTGTGGATACTGTGATGCCTGTGCTGAGGAATAGCATGGGACTGCCTGTAACACCGGGTGTTGGCAGGGGTTACAGAACTGCGAAACGCCTTTCAATAGTTACTTATTGGGTTCTATTTTAATTGCATTTTGGTTTTATGCTTCATTGTTATCCATTGGATCTGATGTTTGTCTTTGAAAATTACCAATTTTCTTCATTCTGAGCCTCCCTGAACACTTCATTTCTTGCAAGCACTGAGCCTGCAGACAGCCTCTCCTCTTTGCTCACTCTCTTATCTTTAAGAAAATTACCAGTTGGCCAATGACTTTATTTTTTTTATTCTCCTCTAGATGTTATTTTCTGCTGCTCTTCAGGCACTAGGAAAGTGCTGCAGGGTAAACCTGCTGCCCTAACTTTGTACCACATTGGAAAATAAATGGAGAATATGAATAACAAGTTCCTTCCTGATAGAAAGTGGACTAGGCTCTAACTAGCCCTTGGCAATATCCTTTTTTAACTTTTATCTGGCCAGCTGCAAGCAGGGTGCTCTTTCTGTGGGGCATTTTCCTTAGCCATGCCAGCCCCATGCAAACAGACCTGCTGGCTCGGTCCAGCGCTGCTGTACGTTGCTGTAGCTCTGATGGATTTATATGAGCTGATGCTCTGACCTACTGCCCGAGGCAGAGTATAACCAGGCAGTGTTTCTCATGCACCATTTAGATGATTTAAACGTTTAGGAGTTTACATTAGCCTTCTCCTTTTGATGAATTCCTCATCTGCATTCAGAAAAAGAGCCTCATTACCTTAGGACAGAGCCATTATTTACCTACCACTTATTTCTCAATATTTTGCTCTCACCCAAGAGCACACTAATGCTTTCTGCAGCATGAACAGCCCTGAGCGCTGCCCTGGTGAGCAGACAAACAAATCTCAGCGACCATGCTGCGAAGAGGGGGGGTTTAAGAGGGTGAACAGGGGTAATCTTCGGAGGATAGCGTCGTATTTGGTGGCATTTAGTCATAATGCTTCAGAGCAAAACAGGCTTTTTTTTTTTTCCCCAAAAAAGATCGAATAAATAAGACATTATTAGAAGATCCTTAACCAACACACTGCTTGTTGTTCTTGTTATGAAACCTAAGATTGCTATAATCTTTAAAAGGTTTTTATTTTCTGTTTAGAGGCACCTGCCCCCTCTCATGGCACTGAAAGGTAATTTTCCCTTGAAGACAGATCCCACATTTTCCTGGACCAGTGACAGTCTAACGCTGTATCTACATCTAGTGGTTTTCCCAGCACATTGCCACTGGCTCCAGCCTGGCTGCCAGGGAAGGCACAGCTCTGCCCAGGAGAGCACCCTGGATGCCCGGGTGCGCCTGCCTTCCCGGGACACCACTCATCACCCAAATCCCTAAATCTGCAGCTATTCACGTATACAAACTCTAACCCAAATAGGTGGGGACATCTCTGTGCAGAATAATGCTGCAGGAGTTCTTGTGTGTCTGTGCTGTTATGCTGGAGACTCACATCTGGCTTGCTGACATGTATCACTACTGATACAGCCATTAACTCAGGATCACTTCTGTAGCGCAGCTGATATTGTCCGTGCCTTTATATATGTATGGAAAATAAAGCTGAAAGGGAGAGAAGACAGGAGGAGACAGAAGCAGTGCAGCTCTGCTTTATTCTTCATTTTCATTTTCCAGAAAACATTAACACTAAACACAATTTGAAGATCTGGATCCCATGTCCCATCCCTACCCTGCATCCAGATGCATCACTCCAGACATTTCTTGTTCCCCTTCCCACGTTTTTATTCCACCCTGCCCCTGTGTACCCTAGCTACTTATTCTGGGACTGGTTTCACCTGCTTCTGCACACTTGTGTCACACTGGACACCTGTAGGGCCTCAAACATGGGTGCAGTTTGAATAATTCTTCCTCAGGATGAATGCACTTCACAGCTGTAGAGATGGACTCTGGCTGCATTGCACATCTATGGGAGGGGGCACAATCCCCCTTGTCCCAGCCAACGCTGTCTCTGTCACTGCATTGCAGTGACTTTCTTCTCCTGTGGCCTCTTCCTCACTGCCTGTGCTCCCTGCTCGAGCCTCCTGCTTTCCAGGTCAGCCAGATGCAAGCAGCTGGCTTCACTCCATCTCTCTCCATGGCTCAGGAGAGGACCCGCATCCTTGGCCCCCCACCGCTGCCGGGGAGGTGTGGTGCTGCAGCCCCAGAGCAGCTCATCTCCCAGCCACCAGCACTGCAAAACCGGAGCCAGGGATGAGCTGCCAGTCCCAGAGCATTGTAAGTGCCCCCTCTCAGATGTCCATCATCCTGTCACATGTGCCTGCCAGAGCTGCAGTAGATGTCTTTGCCTCTTTAGACAGAAGCACCATCTCTGCAGTGTGTTAAAAAGCCCCTCTTTCTTGAAAGCTTCTTCAGTGATGGGGGACAGGCTTTAGCAGAAGTGGAGCTGAAGGAATGCCAGACGGGCAGAGAGATGCAAATGCCTGGCTGAGTAATTTTTGTCAAATCCACACGTCCGAACAGTAGGAGTGAACTCTTGAAATCATGAAGCCGGCACAACCCTGGGATTTATTTTTAAAGCCATTTGTGCCTTTCTCCTTAGTTCCTGTGCATATTCAGAGGAGGTTTTTAAAGTTCTTACTGCAGCCACCGGCCAGGACGTGGCTGTTTAATTCAGTTTGCACTTAAACTGTACATGCTTAATGAGGCAATTCTCCTCTAAAGATAAGACCCAATTTCCCTATATAGGAGATCAAGAAAGAGGCTGGGCTTCTGAAAGACTCTGGAGTTGGTCCCATGAAAGATATTACCCTTCTCCACAAATCTTGCATTTCTCCAGGCTAGGAACCAGAGAAAGGCACACAAAATCTCCCCATGGAGGTCTAAGTAGCTCCTTCTCTACACTGCCTGTATAGAAAATCCAGGTGCCGCGTTTTAGAGGAAATGTTTTTTTTAAGATTAATCGGCCGGAACTGGGCCAGTGAGGAAAGTATGTTTACAAGTACCTAAAGGGTGGGTTGAAGGATGATGGAGCTGGACTCTTTTCAGTGGTTTCCAGTGACAGGATGAGGGGCAACGGGCACAAGCTGGAATATGGGAAGTTCCATTTAAATACGAGGTGAAACTTCTTTCTGGTGAGGGTGACAGACCCCTGGAACAGGATGCTCAGGGAGGTCGTGAAGTCCCCTTCTCTGGAGATTTTCGACCTGCCTTGATGCAGTCCTGAGTAATGTGTTCTGGCAATCCTGCTTTAGCAGGGGAGTTGGACTAGATGACCTCTAGAGGTCCCTTCCAACTCTGACAATTTCGTGATTCCGTGATTCCGTGAAATACACAAAGATTTAGCATAAACCTGAAGAATAAAAGTAACTAGTAGATTCAGTAGCTGCAGATAATAGCAAAAAAGTCTTCTATTAAAGATGGCCAGAAAATGTAAGTTACATTCGATGTTTCTTTAGAATTTAAGTGAGATGTGTTCTGGAATATTCAGTCATTATTTCGATAATGTCAGAATTATGTATCATGAAGCATGTAAAAGACCCCTAAATACGATACAAAATTAAAAAAATAAATCTAAATGATGAACAAAAAAAAATAAATTCAGTATTTGAAAAGAAAGAAGAAATGGGTCTGCTAAGTCGTCTTTTCATGAGAAAAATTTCTCCAAGTTAACAGAGACCCACAAAACTTCCTCCTTGGACACAAGGTCATTTTAAATAGGAAAATTGTTTTATTAAAAAGAAGATCAAGTATAATTGGTACCAATAAATATAAAATTCTACAGCCATTACAAGCCACAAACAGAAGAGGCTCATGAAATACAAAATAGCTTCAATAAAAAGGAGCACCGAAGCAACTGCATTTATCTCCACCAAAGTCTCCCTGTTCCCCTTGAAATTTTCCAAAAGAAGAGTTCCTTCCCAGGTTGTCCTCTAAGATCAAAAGAGCCCTCAGCAACCAATGAAACAAGTAAGCGACTATTCAAAATAAATGAGTCAGCCTCCAATACTGATCGCAGGGGGAAAAAAAAAAAATCAGGTGTTGTTTCTTATGTCCTCCTCCCCCTTTCCATACCCACTCCTGCTCCAAATGCACATGTTCAGCTGTAGATTTATAACTGCACTTTTTTGTGCATATATCATGTTTGTCTGGAGATGAAAGAGTTTTGAGGAAGTTCTTTGTCAACCAGTATTATTAATGACGTGGTTGTAAATCTCACTGTCATAGTATTTACTGAGTAAATAAGTACTGTGTGACCTAGAGGAATATTTTCCCAGTGAGGAAACTAGACTGAAAAAAATGGACTCATCTTTTTTTTCTATTATACCTCAAAGTCACGCATGGGGTTGGGCACTCATTCAAAGATGAACTCAGACAGTCTGTATCTAACAGGATCAGTAACATGCAGATTTTCTAGATGTATCACTTAGCCTGAACTCCAACAGGTTGTGCAAAATGGATATACTTGGTGATTGGACTGGAAATAAAAGAAATTTATGTATTTTTCCTATAATTCCTCTGACTTTTTTTTCTTTTTTTTTCAGGTTGTGATCCAGCAGACGTGAGCTTTAGCCATCAGCCCCTACTGGGATCATTCCCCTTCTCCTGCTGCTGCAGTCCTTCATGGTTATCTTTCTTTTATCACACTGGAGCTTAGGTTGCTGCTACATGCTCAGCATGGTGCCTGCTCCTTGTGACCATCCTCAAGCTCCTGCTGTTGCAAAAGGCTGTGGGCTGCTTGTAAAGTGGAGCTGCTCCACAGCAGCACATGGAGACCGGTGTGCTGAGGCTGGCTGGACCCTCTGATGAGCTTTTTGGTGGAATTCAGGGCATTGGCTTAAAGCTGTGGAGTCCTCAGCAGTTCCCGATACAGTCCTTGACTCAGCTGCTGGGTTGTCTAAGCTGAGGTCAGCAGAGCTGTTCAATCTGGTGCTTCATCAGTACAAAGCAGAGGAAAGCTGCCTCTGGGGTGATCCCTGCAAGGAGTCCTCATCTTCTGAGCTGCTCGCCCCTCCTCTCGTGCATCACCCCTCCCTCACTAACCAACCCCACAAGCTGAAATGCTCCTGGCACATTTGCATCCCTGTGTTAATGCTGCTGCTCAAGGGGGTGAGCCGAGTGCCCTCACCTCTGCTGCTGTGGGCACCGTGGTTTTCAACATGTAGTGGAGGTGTCCAGACCACTGAAGGGGTGCCTAGTTATCTTGTTTTGAGATCTGGTTGAATAAATAAAGCTGTCTTACCCTTTTTACAGAACGACAAAACAACTTAAGATGCAAAGGGATCGCTTTAGGTCATCTGGTCTAACTCTTGCAGGACTCAAAGGCGGATACAGCTTTGACATTAGATCATGTCACTCAGGGTCACATGCAGTCAAATTTTGAGTACTGCCGAGGATGGAGACCTACTACAGATTTCAACAGATTTCCTGGATTTTCTGCCTGCTGTCAAATCACAAGTTGAGGTGTGCCCTTGGCTCTCACATAAGGACCTCTGTGCCCTTCTGGGGTCATTTCTTCCTGTGATGTTTCTTACCTTAGACATGTGAGCAGGCTTTTCCTTCCTGGAAGCCAACTGGATCAGCCCAAGACACAAGGTTTGCTTACTGTTGCTTTTCTTCCCCCTCCTCCCCTTATCCCTGCCCGCTTTCAGTGAACTTGAGCAAGAAGCCTTTCTTTTCTGGAAAGCATAAACATGTTTGGAGTGCCACCAGAGCAGATAAATATTAACTGTGCCTCTGAGAAGAAGCCATGGCTGCTAAGAGCTCCTTTTATCCATGGATCTTACATAGGCAGCACCATGACCCTGCTATTGCCTTAACAATGTTAGATATATAACTGAGGGCCAGATTCAATAACATCTGAGTTGTCTTGCAATCAATTTTTCAGATCTTTTGTGACCTTGCATGGGACCAAAATGATTGTTTTTATTGAATTGAAGCACACCATGTTCTCTCAAAAGTAATTAAGGTATTATGCAACATTAGTTGTTATTCAAAAACGATCACAGGACATTTTATAATGCAATGTAATGAAACGGCTTAATAGAGTAAGTGATTTTGCTACTTTTCATTTTACCCTACATACGAATGTGACAGGCACAAGCAAATTCATTTCATTTGTTCAACAAAGCAACTTGTAGATCTTTTCTATACCTGTGTTATCTGTGTAATTTATTAATTTATTTTTTAATTCTAGGGCTGTATGTTAGAGAAGTCTTCATGTTTAATACAAACTGTTATCCTGGCTAAGCTATACATGCGCGTGATGGCCTGTCATCACTTCAGAGAGAAACAGAAGTGCAACTTTAAAACAGACTGTAGTACCACTTTTAATGTAGAAAAATATCTTATAAAATATTCTATTTTGACAGAAAGAGTAAGAAAAAGTATATTCTACCACTTCTTTATTAAATATAGAAATAGTATTCACAATAAATAGTTATTTGGTTGTTCTTAAATTAGAGATATATTAATATCAAATTCTACGCATTTGGGTTTGCTGGGAAACTGTGAGTCTGGATTCTGACGTTAACATTGACAGAAGGTAGGATCTCAAAGCATCATGGTATGAGGAATTCCAGAATGGGGGAGGAGAGGTGTACTACCTCAAAAAGACAGTTAAAGAAATGGAATTTTGATTTAAAAAAAATAATCTGAAGTTATTTCCATGTCATATGAAATGAACAACAGCTTCTCCCTTGTTTTGGACTCTTTTCTGAATTATTTTTAGGTGTGCCTCTGCTCCTCTCCCAGAAAGGCAAGCTGGCTGCTCTCTGACCCCTCTTCAAGGAGCAAAAGTGCCCGAAGGTATTTAGTGTTGGGGTTCTTCTCTGCCTCACCCATCTCCCTCTGCTCCTGTCGTGAGCTGCTCAAGTTGAGTTTGATTCCCTGTGTGCCATGTGTGCTCCCGATGCCATAAACTCGCGGGAGGTGTTACACCAAATGCGGCTGGAAAACACCACATCTAGAAGGAAATAATTTTGTCTCAGCTTAGAATCAAGGGAGAAGAAGGGTCTTGGTGAATTCCCAGGGGCCATCCCAGTTTTGGACCTGCAGGAAGGGGGCTGCTGCAATGTGATGTGATGCGATATGGCACACACCTGGCTAACAAGGAAGGATGATGCCACTGAAACTAGTCTAGTGTATTTGGAGGCCAGTGACTAGTGGTGTACCCCAGGGATCAATACTGGATCCAGTCCTGTTTAACATCTTTATTAATGATCTGGACGATGGGGCAGAGTGTACCCTCAGCAAGTTTGCAGGTGATGGGGAGGAGTGGCTGATACGACAGAGGGTCATACTGCCATCCAGAAGGACCTCAACGGGCTGGAGAAATAGGCTGATGGGAATCTCATAAAGTACAACCAGGAGAAGTGCAAAGTCCTGCACCTGGAGAAGAACAAACCCATGCATCAGTATGTACTGGGGGCTGCCAGCCGGAAAGCAGTTTTTCAGAAAAGAATCTGAGGGATCCTAGTGGACACCAAGTTGGACATGAGCCAGGAATGTGCTCTTGTTGCAAAGAAGGCTAATGGTATCCTGGGCTCCATTAGACAAATTATTGACAGAAGGTCGAGGGAGGTGATCCTTCTCCTCTACTCGGTGTATTGTATCCAGTTCTGGGCTCTCCAGTACAAGGGAGACGTACATACTGGAGAGTCCAATGAACGACCACAAGAATGATTAAGAGAGCATCTCTCCTATGAGGAAGGGCTGACAGAACTGAGACTATTCAGCCTTGAGAAGAGAAGGTTTAGGGATCTCATAAATTTCTATAAATACCTGAAGGGAGGATGCAAAAGATGATGGAGCCAGGCTCTTTTCAGTTGTGCCCAATGACAGGACTAGAGGCAGTGGAGACAAACTGAAACGGAGGAGGTTCTGAACATCAGGAAACACTTTGTTATCGTGAGGTTACTGAGCACTGGCATAGGTTGTCCAGGGAAGTTGTGGAGTCTCTATCCTTGGAGATATTCAAAAGCAATCTGGACATGGTCGTAGGCAAGCAGCTGTAGGTGGCAGGAGGGTTCAACCAGATGACCTCCTGAGGTCCCTTGCAACCGTCTGTGAAACATTGGGGTATTAATGAGTTGAACTACACATAACTGATCCATCAAGAAACGTGCTGTGCAGCAGATGGTCAGCTCGCATGAGAGATTTGTATCAGGCATATATCAGCCCATGGTCACAGGTATAGAGAAACACTTCAGTAGGCAGGAGACAAGAGAAGACTGGTTCCATGGCCTGGGAGCCGTCAGCTCTGTGCAGCTCTTGGCAGACAAAATCTCTATTTCTGGATTCCTCCACTGGAACTTAATTGGCAAATTTCTTCATTACTTTATTTTGTCCTTCTCTGTATTCAGTAAGTCAGAAGCTTTATTAATAAAATCCGACCCGTTATTCATGTTCCGGTGGCAAGAGGCACAGGTACTTCTATTAGCCACTTTGCTTGTGGCTGATCCCCATCAAAACAAGAAATCCCCCTTCCCCCAAAATCACTGTCTCCTGTGGTACAGATACCTCAAGGCTTATTTTCTGGTTACTTGGGACATCCGTAGTTACCATATATTAAGCACAGCTTTCTTCTAGAAGAAGATAAGAGGAAGTTTATTACCTATCAGCATCCTAGTTTCCACTTTCTGTCTTCCCACATGCTAGGCTGGCAGAGATTTCCCAACCTGAATTCCTAAAACGTGTTGGGAGCTGGTCTGTGACACACTGTTTATGAAACAAAATCTAGATTTTTTTTTTTTTTCACAATAACAATTATGACTTTTTTTAAATCGGAAGAGATACATTGCCAGAAGTTATTTTGCTGTCTGGCAACCACCTGATCCTAAAAACCTGCCTTAAGGGCTGAGTTCACAATTCTTCATTTAACAGAAATGCAGTTGAGGTCAAGAAGAGTTTTTGTGGTTTAGGGGTACATGCCGTAGCCCTGGAGAAAAGCAGTAAATGTTTATATTAATTGCACTAACGATGTGTGTAAGAAAATATTCTCTGTAAAAAACCCAAACAGCTCACAAACACTAACAGTTAATCAGGACTATTTTGGAGGTAAATTTCTATACAGTTAAAGCACTTTTACAACAAAAATAAATAGTACTAACCTCAGGCATTTATTTTTATTGCACAGCTACCTAATCCAGTAAATCTCCTAAAAGTTATAAGGCAACAAAACTCTGGAAAGGGTATATTTATTTTTCAGTGGACAAACCCATCAAAATTACTTTACACTGCCAAATACTATAAAAGTTCAAATTATTCTTTCACTGTTCAGTTCCCAAAATCCCTTAGATTCACTTTTGCATTTAAGACTTTCTAAGGGCATCATGACTTGATTTAAACATTTCAGATTTCAACTATGTTCTGTCAAAGGAAAAGTTAAAAATAGCCATTGCGTATGTTTTGTCTCACAAGGGTGAGCAACAAACAGAAGAACAAAAGGTTATTGAGTAAATATAGATTTTGGATGGGGGGAGTGGGTATAAAGGTTCCAGATTTTTGTAAGTGCTTTTATGACAGACTGACACAAACATTAAGACAGTTTGACCCATTGTGTATCCAAACCCCAACAAAAAGTGATTTATGGCTTATTTAAACTTGTGGTACTGAGGTGGAAGACATTCATCTCATTCTACGGATGCTTAGAATAAATCAAAACTGATTTGTGGATAAGGCATTAAACTTGTTTTGTATAAAATTGAAGCTAAAAAAAATATACCTGTGTTTTCTCAGACTAGTCTCCCTAGGAAAATGTTAGCCAGTAGGAATGGTTATAGAAAGCGAAGGTCTTTCTTTTTCTCCATAGCAAACGTGAACAGCTGCTTGGTTTGAAATGTTTCCTTAAACGTGAGTAATTGCTCTGGATCAAGGGGTCAAAGTATGAAATAATCATCAGCGTAGTGCAGCCAAACTTTTGGAGGTGAATTATCCAAATCTCATTTAAACACACTTTCAGAAGATCTGATATTCTTTCTGTAGCAACAGGGAGCAGGGAGAAGCCAGGGGGAAACAGAGCAGATTTTAACAGAAAAATCATGAAACTGCAGTTACTAGAACTCAGCCCAGACTATAATTTACTCCAATTTACTATAACTCACTCTTCTTAGATGCTGAAGAAGTATCTCGTCATAAGTCAGGGAAATAGCTGATGACACTTCATGCATTCCACAAATAACAATATCTAATTAGCAGAATAGTAAAAAAAAAATAATTTTTATATTTAATTTTGATCTGTTTTTATCAAGGTTTTGAAAGCGATCAGGACTTCATTGATAACAGAACTTCACCCACAATAACTTCTGTCTTTATTTATCACTGTCATATGATTTGGGATTTAAAATAGGACCCTGAAGTTACATGTTACCAGAGATATGAGCAAGAACATACAGGCTTTTCTGTCTACGGGAGTTGATGCACTTTCTGAGATCCAACCTTTAGGTCACAAATTTTATAGAATTCACTAATCTTTGCCATCTCACTAATCTTCACCATCTCTATTTTTGCAGTGTCCAGCTGACAGTATTCAGGTTTTCATTTAATTTATTTATTTTAATTAGCTTTGTGAGGATTTAAAGATAGTAAAAGCCAATCTTTCTATTTGGACATCCTGAAATAGCACATACTTGACAGCACAATATTTGGTCCTTAATTGGAAGGGTTTGAAAGATACTACAAAATTAAATGTAAGTGTTGGCTTTAGTTCACCAAACCTGTACTCTGAAAGTTTTCATTCTGCTTCTTCCTTGGTTCCTTTCATCTTGGTCAGCTAATGGATAATACTCAAGCAAAAGTGTTTGCTAGGAAAGAAAAGAGGGATTCTTTTTATTTTGTTCTCTCTGGGGACATGAAAATTATATTTCACTCAGTTCAGAAAAGAAATCCTAAGGTGTCTAATCTCTTTCTTGGTAAATATGATCCTGCAGAATTACAGCCTCTCATATAACTTCTGCATTGTTTAGCGTCCACAGATTTACAGGTATTGTCCTCTGCCCAACTTCAACATTCAGTAAGGCAGAGAAGGGATCTTGGTTTTAATCCAGCATAAATCCCTGGTTAGTTTTATGAGGCTGTCGCAGACAAGACACAAGGGACAAATAGAACTGCAGCGTGTACCAGGACTCAGGGGTGAGCAGAGCCTCAGGGTAGGCTCAGAGCTGTGGTGAAGACTTTGGGATTGCTTTTGCTGTTGTGGTTGCCTCTTATGGAAAAGCTGGAGGCAGAAAGGACAGAGGAGACGCTTTGGTGTTTGGTGAGCACAAGGTGTCTTTGGTGGCTGGCTGCACTGCTAGTTCGGTTGGTGGTTTTTAAAAAACTTTTCCTGAAATGCCAGATGTTGATCCCATTTGGCAGTGGGATGCAGAGGAACAAGCCACTGCCCTGTGGCAGTAGAGGGTACGGAATCCTAACGCAGCCAGAGAGTTACTTGCACTGATGCACGTGATGGGAATACTCTGTGCAGGGCATTCGGAGTAGCTGGCTCCAAAATTGTGACATTGAAGAAATGTCCCATCTTCCTGCGTAGACAGGGAAATGCATATGGTGACATCATATTTTAGTCTCTGTTTTAAGGCAGTTTAAGGCCAGAATAGGTTATTGTATTATTCAATGCAAGCATTTATTTATTATGACCCATTGTATTTCATACAAATACATATATATTGAGCTCTATGATTACTTAAGCAAGTGTATTTCCATTATCATAACCTCCAAGACATAAGAAATTAAATAAGAGATAAATAGGAAAAAGGAAGGTAGCCCCCATGGATGTTTGCAGCCCCTGCACTGTCAGGCAGTTGATCGTGACGTTCAGAGATTGAGAGGACCAGAGCAGCTCGTGGATCCCCCAGCCAAGCTGCAGAGGCAATAAAAAAATAATAATCTCCTGGGTCCCTCCTGTCCAATCTGACAGAAATTTCTGCTGGAGTTCAGACACAGGTAATCAACTAGATGTTGGCAGGTGAACCCAAGTTGCTGTTCCTGCTCAGGAAGTGCAGGAGGATTATTTATATTATATTATTTATATTTATTATTATATTATAATGCAGGAAGTGCATTATCTTACTGCAGGCTTCATGTCTTGTGGAGGTGGCAAGGACAAAGCCGAGCCTTCTTGGCTGTCACTCATCCACAGGGAGGGAGATGGCTTGTGGTCCTCTGCAAACTCCCCAGAGGCTTACTGTCCTCCAGCCAAAGAGCTGCAGTGTTTAATGACCTCCTCAGCTAGGAACACCGACGATGAATTTGTTTAATTTCAGCTGCCAAAAAAATAATTTTACTATGCATCTGCTTGTCAGATCCAAAAGACCCTTTCCCAGAATCGGGTATTTTCTTCCTATGCCCCTGCCTGTTAAGACCCATTCAGGTTTTTTTCCTGATAGAAGTAGTACATTTTCTTCCACATCAGTTTTTTCAGCCTCTGAGTCATTTTGAAGGTTTCATTTGAACTCCCTCCATTATTTCCATATAGAAACCAAATCAGGAAGAAATATTCTAGGAATAGCTTTATTGTGTGTGAAGCAAGATTGCTTCTCTCCTTGATCAGTTATCTGAGATGACATCCAATCATTCCCTGAAACAATACTTTCTAAAACAGTCTTCTAAACCATAGATATTCATGATATTACCTTGCATATAACTGAATTGAAATGCATTTTGTGAAACTTGAAATATTTGACTCTACAGTTTTAACTCCTATATAACGGAAATTTATTCATATTATTTACTATCTTGCCAATTTTTGTGTCATTTGCAAACACACCACCAATGATTTTGTATCATCTCAGACATATGAACAACTTTAGATCAAGAACTGCCACCTTGTTAGTAACTGTCTGGCTAATGGATACCTCTCCATCAACAATTTATTTTCTGAGATCTGTCACTGAGCATGCCTTTTGTTTATGTGATGTGTGTTCTGTTAATTCCACATATAATTTAAGCATTTTGGTTAAAGTTCTATGCTGTAGTAATAAAACTGTAAAATTAGTTGTCTTATAATACTATGCTGTAGTAGTAAAATTATACTGTAAAAATTAGTTGTCTTCTCTTTAACAACCTGCTGCACCAAAAAAGGTAAGATCCTTTCACTGGATTTGCCTTCTGTAAAGCCATGCTGGCTGTCCTGAATTATATTTTCAGTTTAATTATTTGTTGGTAGAATCCTAAGTAACCAATTTTGTGGTTTGACCTGCAGTGGCAGTACTCCATTCTTTTGGAATATCTCCAGTTTTCCAAATTTTCTCAAATCAGACTTCAGTGCTTCAGAGATCCTCTTCAGTACTGAAGATGGTGGGAGAAGAAAAGGGGTCTACTGATTTCCAAAACCTTTCAAAATTCAACTAGACAAGGCCCTGAGCAACCCGATTTAACTTTGAGGGTAGGCCCACCTTGAGCAGGGGATGGGACCAGATGACCTCCAGAGGTTCCATTCCAACCTAAATTTTCCAATAAATCTGTTTTCCATTTTATATCCCAAATGGGTATAATTCTCCTCCTCAGGGGAAAAAAGGAAGTAACCATATACCTAAAGGCTGGGTCATACTGCATAAAATTATGTAGATAATCTTAAATCTGGAGTCTATTAATTTTTGAGTGACTAACCTGACATCTTAAGAATTTCATGTGTTTTTTGCACATGATAATTCTTGACTGTTCTGAGTGACTAATAAGCATTAATGTGCTGGTCTGGAAGATTTAAGTGGGAAAGGAAAATCAGACAACTGTGACATTCATAAGACCCTTTCATTGTTTCATTCATAGAGCTGAAAATGTTTCTAAGAATCTTTTGGTCAAAATTAGCAAGCAATTGAATGTCATGACACTTGACAGTCAGGGATGCAATGGACTTAACACATCTCCTTTGTCAGAAAGGAAAAGGGGAATAAACTGAGGGCAGCTTGAATTAGCCTCTGAGATGAAGGAACATATAGGTTGAACACATAGGTAGTAGAAACTTCAACTGAAAATGGCAGCAAAACACAGCACAGTTTATTGTAGAACTTCAGTGCTACAGGAATACAGTTCTCCTGTTGTACTGAAGTAGAGCGCTGCGCTGATCCTGCCCGAGCTCCTTGCCTCTGTTTCCTCTCGGGAATTAATTCAGAATTTCAATTTTATTTTAAGTGCAATGAATCAGTTTCTCTGCAGCTATATCTGAGAGAAGTACTGCGCCTTTTATTTTTAGATGCATTAAAATCAATTTATTGTGATTAGTGCTTCTCATTTTCTGAACTTCCTGCTTTCTCCACTAATGACAATTAGTTTGCTAAGAATACCCAAATGTTAGAGAGCAAAGTGCATGACACTCTGATGTAGTCAAATTCGGCTTTCATTCATCTCACTCTACAGCCTTTTCATTGTGATTTCAAGACTCTGGCTCCAGTCATGCACCTGTTTGACTCAAGCTGGAGGATCTGACACAGCCCCCGCGCTGCAGTTTGTCAAAGAAAAAGCAGCTGAGTGGGATTTTGCATGCTCTGTAGGAACCTTCCTCCCACCAGTGTCTCCTGCAGCAGCAATCTCCCTTTTCCTGCTGAGGCCTTCCCCAAGGAGCTGTTTCAGGGGGACCAATTTCATTTGGTGCATATTGAAATTCCTGGTTTACTTTTCTAAGCTGACCCATGTATGCGTATTTAGCACAACTCTATTTAAAGGAACTGTTACTGACAGGCAAATTTAATCCTTCCTGTGCCCATTTACATGAGCCCCATGAAGTGGTCTACCGGAGGGACTCCAGGTCGCTGCTGATGGCACTGAACGAACGCCCTCCTACAGCTCCTACAGCTAATGCTGCACTGATGGACATGTGGATCAAGGTTCATGTGAATGGGCCTTGATGGTACAAAGGTCTGCAACCATGCAGTGAGATGTCAAAATAGAGCTTTTGTGCTTCAAAATGTGTTGAGGTCAGAAGGTTAGTGTCTGAGTTTATCCTAATCGCAGGGCCCCCTTGACCACTTTGTCTCATTAGCCAGGGTATTATCTGAGCCGTTATGTTGTTTTCAAGGCGGGATCAGCTGGCAAGACTGAACCTTTCCCTGTTTTACACACCCAGGAAGATGTCTGAATGCATATTCGTTTTAATGTTAGGCATGATCTTACTTTTTTTTAATCTAATCAACTTAATATCTCCTTCTTTTACTTGAGCAGGTTTTTAATGGCTCTTAGGAAACAGTGCCTGGATTTGCTCTCTGTGTTCTCTCCAAACATCTGTGTTAACTAAGTGGACAGATTGTGCTAGGTCACTATTACAAGCCATTTCTGTTTCCTTTTCTCTACCAGAGCAAAGACTTTGCCAAATATTGTTCCTGTTTTTCCAACCTCAGTTTGAAAAATGTGTTTCTTTCTATTTATCCTTACTGCCAAATGAATTCTCAGCTTGAACACTGCAGCCTCTTCCTTATACTTCATGCCTACTTATCTAAGCACCATCAAAGCCTTCATTCTCTGCACCTCTGACACTGTCTCCTGCCTTGAAATGTTGCTCTAGCTTCCATCCTCCATGGAGCTCATTTCTTGTCACCTCAGGTCTTGTTGTATTGTGTTAAGCTTTCAGATGTGATTGCTATTCACAGCATAGCTTGGATTGGCAGCCAAACCAGCACTTAGGCAGCTTTCAGACACCTAAATTGCAAACTGTGAACCACAAATCTCTTTTCCTCTCCAGTCCTTCCCCTCTACTCGAAAGCCTTTACTCCTGAAGACACCTAAGATGACCATGCAGCACCCAGAGTGATCATTACTCTTCTCCAGTTCTGCCCTGAACTGTCCCATCTCAGCAGGTCCATGCCTGTCTTTGGACCATCCCTCAATGCAGATATTCTCCAATATAATTTCTTTGGGAGGCCCCACACTGACAGAACTGGGCCCCTAGGCAAATACTTGGATGAAGGTGAGAGGGGATTTGTCCTCTTCTTAGTATAACTAAGTGACTCCCAAACTTTTCTGCCACAACCTCACTTCCAGCTGCAGTTTATGACCCATCTGTTTGCCTCAGAGAGGGGGACAGCTAATGTTTTCCAAAAACCTGAGATGGCTCACCTCAGCACCCACAACTTTCCAAGATGTGTCCTAGCCACAGCCCTAGGTTAAGGAGTCTTCTGGCAGCTCTCTCTGCCCTGTACAATTTGTGATTTTCACTGGGGAGTGATAACAGTTTTCACCAGGAAGAGGTGAAAGCATCTTCAGCCATGTTGTCTACACCATAACCAGGTCCTTGGGGAACTCTCATTCGAGGTCAGAGAGGTGGGTTTGACCCTGCTTGTTTGACCTCCACTCCTAGTGAAAAGAGGACGGGAGGGACTGAATCTTTTATTCATTGGTCATGACCTAAGCCATTAAATCAATATTAACTCGACACCATTCAGACTGCTGAGCAAGTCCCCATACCCTACACTCAACTTACTGTTACCTGCCTCCTTCCCCGATTCTGTGCTTTCACCCCAATTTCAGCATCGACAATTCTGCTTTATTTCAACTGATGAGATTTAGGGAGTGGGAAGAATGAATGGCCTTTATTTCACATTAAACTGGCATTTTGCAAAGGGATATGGCTGGATTCCATTTCCATTATCTAGTTTGGCCATTATCTGACATTTCAGATGGAACTGATTTATTGAAATTATATTACCTCAGCACTCAGTGGTTACTCACTACCTTTGATGGGAAATTGTTCAGATAATCCATTGGGGCATTAAAAGGACTGTCTAGAGTACTCCTGCTAGTAAGGTAAGCAACATTGGATCAGCATGGCTAATGGCACTGAATGGGAGGCAAAGTTTAGCTGAAAAGGGTTGAAAAAGTAACAATTTATTTGAGAGGATTATCAGAAACACACTGCAGTGTTCTTGAAACTAATCCTATTGATTCCCCCTTCTTTTGATCTTTACTGTTTTCCCTATATCAGGCAAGTTGGAGGAATAAAAATGTGCTTCAGGTTCAGTTCACTCTTATTACTTCATTTATCTATATTCTACAGAGTCTCACATAGAGAAGTTAATCTTTTATTTATCAGAAGAATATTTCATATGTATTATCCCATAACAGCCTTTTCTACCACTGCAATAGTGGAAGTACTATCAGCAGTAGCGTTATGAACATATTAGCCTCATTTTTAAAAATGTAGTTGCGAAAATATGGCATGGGTTCAGGCTCGATACTCAGCTTCTCAGTCAGAGGGCAATTGTTTTTTCTTAACACTGTTTATATGAAGGTATTTGAGAAGGGGCAAAAGTAAACCAGAAGAAATTTCAGAAGTCACGTTGCAAAAGAGACTCTCCTACAATAATAAAGAAGGTAAGTACAGAGCAGAGACATCTATAAATACCTAAAATGGGAATCAGCAGGAATGGTTTAGAGCATCTTCATGCCTACTCAGTGCAGCATGCTATTGAGCTAATTGAGAACATCTAGATGTAACTTTGCACTTAAAAGATCCTTAAAATCATCTTTTAGTCCTTCACTATTTTCAAACTCTGTAATGACAGTGAAATCCATACATTCAAAAAGCTTGATTCGCACAGGGACTGTCTAAGCTTTGAAAATCTTGCTAAAACACATGCTTTTCATGAGCCTTTCTCAACCTTTTCAGATTAAGGTTTAGCGTGTTTGTGGGGGGTTTGTTGTTTGCCTATTCCTTTTCAAAAGAGACCTAATCTTCTTATGACCATTGTAGAAATTAAAAAATTTTATCAGTGATGTTAATTACAAGCCTATAAAATCTACATGTAGTCTGGGTGAGATTTTTGTGAAAAATAGTGTGAAGCTTGCATCCAGACACTGTCTTTGGTTTATAAAATAGTATTAGATTGATAACACAATTGGAAATCCTTAATATAACCCCTCACTTGTCTTCTGGAGGCCACTCTGCATCACATCACACTAGGTGAGAAATGTTGCCATAGGCTGACCAAAACTATTAGCTCTGGAAAAACTGGTCAATGGTATGCAGGAGCATCATAATGGTTCCTTTTTGACCTTAAAACCTAAGAAAAGTACAGTCAAAGAGCATTCAGGGAAAGATTAGCAGGAAACTGTATCGGTCTGTAGTGAGAAAAGAGAAGACTAAACCTTTAATTTTGCAACGTTCCAAATTGCTGAACTGTGCCAGTTACTGTTAATAACACTTCATCTGAAAGTGGGTCTTAAAAAAATGTTTTCTTGTCCCAGAAGAAAAATCCCGGTTTTATAAGAAATAATTATATTGAGGTTTGTGATTATAACCATTAAAACTGCATATTTATGAAGCAGAATAGTTGTCTTGTTATATGCTAGTAAAGTAGACTGTACTAAAATAATGGCACATCTTGTTGTAAATGAAAAAGTGGCTGCTGGCTTCAACAGCTTCCCCAGCTTCTCACTGAATCTCCCTTGGAGATAACTCATAGGCATCTCAAGACACGTGCACTGTAGCCACTGCTATAACATCACGGAAGAGTAAATCTTCTCCAAGCCAGTGTTTACCTACTAGGGAAGGCACTGAAAATAATTCAGACCTCACTGGAGCCCAGCTGCACTGAAGTGGAGGCTGCCAGTGGTGAGGACCACCGGCTAACTGGTGAAGACTACGCCTGGAGGGGCTGCGGGTCGCAAAGTGCTGCGGGGCTTTAATCTTCAGCACAACGTGATCTTAACTATCTTCCATGCAGTTACCTGCTCCCCTTTAAGAGGGAAGAAGTTCTCCAATGGGAGAGACTTTGGGGAGCAAAGAGAGGAGAAATCCTGCCAGGCAGGACATCTAGGGCAGGTGGGGGGCATGGGCCTGGAAAGCAGAGGTGTGAGCCTGGAAACCCTGGTTTAAGAGGATTGGGTGCTCTTGGGCTAGGAGCCTGGGATCTGGGATGAAGTGAGAAGTTTCTAGCACAGTAGAGGAGGGAGCAAGGGATGCTGCATGTTAAAAGGGTTTAAGAAGTCACCATGAGACGAGATACCCCTAACAAGGAATACCAATGGTAAGCAAAGGGATAAACCACCAAAAGGTTTCTCTTCCTTGCCTTTTAACCGCCATCCTCTTTTTTTTGGTGCTTGGCATATGAAAGTCATGTTTTCAAAAGCTTAAATGCCCTGGGCATAAAAGATGAACTGATCTTTATGATGCCCCTTTCAAAACCTTTTGATGATATTCCTTTCAGTTGACTTTTAGACATAATAGGTTCTTACTGGCTTAGAGGGAAGATCAGGTTTTGGACTAATTAAGGATAAGAATAAATGCTTAGATCACAACCGTCAGGAGAGGGTTCTGAAGATCAGGGTTGGATTTTGTACTGTTCAACATGTTCAGAATTAGTCTGGAATAAAGGCATTACTAGTGAGGTGAAGGTCTGAAGTGGATAAAGAATTATTCAGTGGGTGCAAAACTGAATCTGAATGCAAGAATGCTACTGAAGAAGTTCACACACAAATGGCAAAATGACAGATGAAGTTCAATGTCACTAAATGCAAACGAATTCACAAGAGGGAAAAATCAATAATCAATATACATGCATAATGATGGATTCTAAATGAGCTGCTACTGCTCAGAAAATGAAGCTTTGGAGCTGCTGTGGCTAGTTCTCCTGAGACATCAGCCCAGTGCTTAGGTGTGATCGCAAAGGCACACTGCATGTTAGGCACGAAGAGAAAAGAATGAAACAGAGAACTTAATCATGGCACTTCTCATCTTGAATTCTTTACACATTTCTTGTCATACCATTTCAGGAAGGATATGTCAGAACTAGGCTCATCTACCTGCTAGATGACCTTCGCCATTCATTTGTTCTGACCGTAACAAATGTCCAAATACTTCGGAGGCTGCTGCATCCCTTATGCAGAAAGAAATTAGCTCCTCCATCACTGTCTTGGTTGGAAGAGAAGAAGCCATCCCACCTTGCCTTTTAGCTGGAAGGCTAAGGCTTGTTCACATTAAGGCAAATTCACAGTTTGAAGTAGATTTGAGGTGGTAGTCCGCTCAGAGTTTGGGAAGTTATATGAAAAGCAGATTTCCTCAGAGATTTAGTGTGGTACCAGGGCTACCAGCATTGGTTAGTACTTTTAGTTGGTTAGTGCTGCGTCTAAGCAGTATGGTTTTTACTGGTAGCTGTGCTGGTTAGGGTAATGGGCAGCAGCCTGGAAGTCGATTCTTTCTTAACGTGTTTTTTACTCCCGTCAAAGGTGTTACCTATTATGTTCCCTTTGCCACTTTTGGGGACATCATAGGTCTAGTAATGAGGTACTTTAACTCTCCTGCCTTCATGAATCTCTTTCTGAAGCCAGCAGATGACTTGAAGCTGGCCACTGGGATGACAGCATCCGAATTCCTTTGAAATGGTTTCAGGACAATGCAACCCTGAGATCTTGGTGGCCATAGTCCTCTCAGGGAAAAGGGATCTTTTCTCCTCAGACCACCAATGACTTCTCCCCAGACTCAGCACATTCCTCCCTCCTCTGAACACAAGAAGAGCACCACTGCTCCATAAATCTCATCAAAGCAAAGCGGCAGGACAATTTCTGTTGGGTCCGGGGGTTGCTATAAAGGAAATAATTAAGATAAGAACATCTGTAAAGGAAGAAATCCTCATGAAAGGCATAGTATATTTTTCTAGCTTTTCTGCTTCTTTGATTTTAGTTTTGCTAGTCACCTATCAAATATGATACTTGGTCCAAGTAAATTCCTGCCTGTACAGAAAAGCATCAGTAAAAGTTGCAAAATATATTTTTTAAGAACTTCAAAACATAAAACCAGGAAGTCTGAAGGTTTAAGGTTTGGTATTTCAAGGGTAGCATGAACTGTGCGGGGAGAACAGGACTGTCTAAAATTAAATATATGGACAAGCATGCTCATAGCTGGGTAACCCAAATCTAGAAGCCCATAGGAAAAGGTAAGACTGTGTGGTTTTTGGGTGAAATAACATAAGAATATTCATCAAGGAAAATTTCTAAATTACTCTTTCTTCTGGACAATCCCAGGAAAACAAGGATAGGCTACAAATTACCCCCATAATAAATGTGGTTCTTACAGGTGATTGACCATACTAAATAATTCCTTTGGAGATAAGGTTGAAAGGTAAAGATACAGTGTCAAGTTGGAATATGGTTTAAGAAATATTGAGAAGTCGGTCATCCATGGCAAGCTTGTCTCCCTGTTCGCATATGCAGTTGAAGAGGTAACAACCCTTGCAATTTTATCTTAGGTTTGTTGATATTTGATAACTTTCTTAAACCTTAGCTATGGAAGTCATAGGATTATGAAAAAAGCCCAATATTCATTACAAAACAGAAAAGTTAAAGACATGCCTTAAGAGAAAAGACAGAAAAGGGTAGCAAAACACACTCTAAAAATAGCAGAAAGAGAACAAACAGACTGCCACAACCTCCTGTTTGATAAAGTCTCTTAGTTAAATTGATCATACTTTTTTTTTTTTAGTGGATGGCTTGACTTTTGAAACTTTGGGGCTGGCAAAAGTCCAAAAGGATAACTTTTTTAAATAAAAATCAAGCTTACCTGACTGACTGAGTAGCAGAAACTTCCACCAGACCGGAACCAAGTTGTATAAAACTGATTCCTTATCTTGTACTGGATGCATGAATTGCATGGCAGAAAATGTATTGCACATGTCAGAACAATGTTTAGGGAAAAGCTACTTACTGAACACCAGATTTCCTAATGGCAATTAGGCCAACAGTAATCTAAGTATCACCAGATCATGGCTGAATTAACGGAAATCCCTCCATAATACTAGAATGCATAACTTACCGTTTGCAGTGTTTAAAGTTGAATGAACGCAATTCACCCTTGGTTGAAATTCTTGGAAGCCCATATAATTACAATAGAGGTCATTTGGTTCACCAGGAACACTAAATGACATAAAATGTAATTACTACACCCAGGCTATGTAATATGCAGCATATGTCTTCTATTCGATATGTGTAATAGAAAATTTGCCTCCAAAGTGCCAACTTTAAATGCAAACAAGGCATGGCGATTTCACTGTAGAAAGCTCTCGCACTGGCCAGTGCATTATGAATAATATCTCAAGTAGTTTTGCAAGCAGATATGACTCTAACTCCTCTCTTGGGTCCAGATTTTTACCTCTTCTCTTGTGTCTTGTGACCTGATACATTATGGATACCCTCTGTGTGCCAAACAAGCTCCATTTTACAATTTTTGGTGTTGGGACTTCTGAATATCAGAATAAAAGACATTGCTTGAATAAGCTGTGTTCAGGGTGGGGGCACTAATCCTTGCCAAATGCTGACTACGCTTTTCAAAAACGCTTTTAGGCCAAACATTAACCGCAGTTGTTTATCCAATAATAATATGAAAAGAAGCACGTACTCACATGTCTTGAAAAATGAAGTCATGGATTGAATTCAGACCCCAAGGCCACAGGTTTTTCAACCCTTGTCATACTTCAAGTTTAGTTGGGATTTTGTATCAAACAAAATATTTTAGCACTTAATTTTAATAAATTAGAAGTCTAAATGCCACTTTTGATGCGAATTCAATAGTTATGAACCTTAGATGGGTACTCTCTAAATTTGCTATAGACATAGGCAATAAGATTCTGGTGTGCAAATGTAAATGAAACTTTGTTTCCAGATTTACATATCTGTCTTACTGGAAACTATACAAATATGAAAAGGCTAAATGGAAGCTTGTTTGTTCCTCAAAGCTGGTCCTGAGCAGAAAGGCAGGATTTTTGTTACTGTATGGCCCTGTATTCATGAGCTACTGCTCATTTTAAGAGGACACTTTGGGAAAATATTGCCTGTATTTGGTTGGTTTTTTTTCTAACCTTGTTTTTTGTATTAGTTTGGTTTTCTTCCTTCTTTTTATTATCTACAAGGCAGACTGTGTTGTCCAATATGCATGAAATGGTATGGAATGAAGGCACCAGAAATTGCATTGAAGAATAAGCCATTATATTTTCTTTCAATGCAAAAAAAATACACTCTCTTAAAAAAAAAAAAAAAAAGGTCTAATTTTCTAAGTTGGGCTTTACTTTGCATGTTACTGATGAAGAACAAGTTAGCGGGACTTGCCTGCCTTGTATGTGTGAAAAAAAAGTAAAATAAAACAAAATAAAATCTCTAGGACACAAAGTATGCGATATAGCCAGTATAGCTGAAACACACCATGGAATAAAAAGGGATTGCAGGTTGTGAGCCCTTTGTCATTTTTAAATTTGCTAGCATCTAATTATTTGCTGCAATCAGTCTTCCGTGACATGAGTTAAGGGGATTGCACATATCAGTGTAAATGTTCTGCCCATAAAGACTTGAGCTGTTTTCCTCCGGAGGGTGTGATGGGAGCTGAGCCGTTCTTTGGATGCCTCACCCCGTGCAACGTGCCAATGGGAAACCGAAGGCTGTTAGCATCTCCTCAGAGCAAAAAAGGAAAATTCAGTCATTCTTGGCAATGCTCCAAGATGGTCTCCTTTCAAATTAATCGGTGCCATTCTGCAGTCTCATTAGGAACTAGGGACTTACTGATTTCTGTCGGCGTTAATATCGCGAAGGGAGAGATAGCCTCTCCATAAAAAGCAGAAGAAATTGCTGCAACAGAAATATTTGAGGCCAAACTCTGCACTTAGTTACTCTTTGGTAAGGTTATTACAAATGAGTGCTGATAAATGATATGTGGAAAACGGCACATCTTGTTTAAATAATACTGGCCTGATTTTCAGTGCTGTGGAGTGATTTTCAGCTGCGGGCATGTAATACTTCTGCAAAGGAACGTCCCAGTTCTCCATAGTATTATTTCATTTGGAGTTATATTTTTTTTCTTATATTATATCACACACTTTTTCTTCCAAATTTTCTTTTCCTTTGAAGCTTGTTATGTAGAAAAAAATAAAGCTGCTTAATGAAAATTTTATTATGTTGGTGCATTTTGCATGGTGAATTCGGGACTGAAAGACAAATCTGATTTGTCGCTGTAGCAATCAGGTGCAAAGGCAGCACATTGCTGTGCCTTTGATCCCAGATCATCAGCAGTCTCCAAGCTGCATGGCTGATCTTGCCTATAGAAAGATAGTTATTGATTCGAGGACCTGGGAGTCCAGCATTAAACGCGCTGTCACATGTGCAGTGAAGTTACAGCACTGGCAATGCCCGGCTGCAGAAAAAAAGGAAAGGTAATAGTTGTAAAGCATAAAGTGTGGGGTTTTGGTGTTATTTTTCTCCTGCTTTTTGGGGTGTTTGTTGGTTTTTTGTTTTTTAAATGAGGGAACTATTTAAAACTTTAGTTTTTGAACAATGTTTTAAAGTGATGATTTAATAAGGCTTAAGTAATATAGATGTCAAAATAAAAGCAGCCACTATAGGTAGAAGCAAACTGTAGTTAAGATAGATTTTTTTTTGATTAAAGTAGGGTTTTCTCTTTAGATATAGAGGCAGCGTCTCAAGCTGTTCTGAGATTTGCAGTGGAATGTGGAAACATTTTAAATTTGCAATTATTTGACATCATTGAACCAATCATTGAATTTAGAATTCCTAGGCTTGAAAGGGACTGCAGGAGGTCATTTAGTCTATCCCCCTCTCCTCATGGATATCTCTGTCAAGCCATCTCTAACCATGGGGGCTCCACAAACATCCACATAATCAGTGCTTCACTACTGTGATGATTAGAAAAAAAATAAAACCTAATAATAGAATCATAAAATAGTTTAGGTTGGAAGGAAGCTTAAAGATCATCTTGTTCCAACCCCCCTGCCATGGGCAGGGACACCTCCCACTAGACCAGGTTGCTCAAAGCCCCATCCAGCCTGGCCTTAACACCTCCAGGGATGGGGCAATGGTAAACTTGGATTTTTCTTGCTGCAACTTCAGCATGTTATTGCTTGCTTGGTTGCACTGTGAACATAGAGAACGGATTCTTTCCTGCTTTGCAACAGTTTTTTGTATCTTCTCTTCTCATCCCAAGCACTCCATCTCTTTTCATAGGGCAGAGGTTTCCAGACTTTTCATCATTCTCACTGTTTTTCTCTGGGCCGCCTTCAGGCATATGTCCAAGTGCAGCAGTTGGACTTTCAACACGCTATTCCAGATGGGGCCTTAACATACGTTGGCTCTTTTGGAGGCCAACCTCCTGTTCAAACAGGAGTTTGCTTGACACCACTGTCTCAGCCTGTGAGCTGCTGAAGCCTCTGCTCTGCGTTTGCAGACACAGCAACACGTCGCCTTGCCTGTATTTGTGGAGCTGGTTGTTTCCGCCTCAGTTCAGGACCTGAAATTTGTCTTCAGGGTTTACACAAACACTTTCCAGGATGTGTTACAGGTCCCTGAGGTCAGATGCTCCTGTCACAGGTAGCATGATTCCCAAAGCCACATAGATTTGGAAATAGCTTTTTGAAACAAGCTCATCAGAAATGTTGGTGAGGGGCAGAAAGGAGGCAGTGACAAAAATGTGTAACATCACAGACTTGTGCTTTTGCCTTTATTCAGCTGAAATGTCCTCAATCCTCCCTGAAATACTACTCAGGTCTAACTCAGGTCTAACAGCTCCTCATCCCTGGTGATTTTTCGCATGTACCTCAGCACAAGGTGTAGACAGAGCATTTCATCTCTCTCTGAGCATGCTTAGGTGGAGTGCTTACTGTGAGGTAGCACAGGAACCAATATTAGTGCTAAAACAAGGTACCACGAACAGCAGTTGGGCTTATACGGGCAGCCATCACAAGCATCTTATGCCATCGCAGGTTTCATTAGGTTAAGAGCAAGTGAGATGTGACAGGAACTCCGTAAGAAAGAGGCAGAAATGACCTGGGGCTTTCCGTGAACCAAAAGTCAGAAAACCTGGTTGATGGCTATATAGCCAAGCGAGATGATTTTTCCCTTCTTTGAACTGATTTACAGTCATCTTATCATATCCACTTACATTATAGACTAAGATAATTTTATATTGCCATTTAAGATAATGAAAAGGAGGTCCAGTGCTGACTTTGCAGCTGTTTACATGTGATTATTCTTATCTGTAGATGCTACAAAACCATAAAGTTACTTAAGTGAGATAAGTTTTTTTGCCCTAATAGTACCCCATTAAAACAACAGTTAATTTTGTGGGGGTTTTTTTCTTCTTACTTTTATGCTTGCTTTAACTAAATATCTATAAAACAATCAACCACATAATTTTTTTATCATTATATTATGTGCATTTTATATGCCATACTTATATTTCATTGTTCTTTATTTTTTCATTGTACTGCATGTTTAAAATATTAAATACAATTTATTTTATGTACTACCAGTAAAACTTCGGGGACAGAGTTTTTTGAAACTTTTGCATCCTGAATTACGTGCTGGAGATCAGCACAAGGAGATGGAATGAAAGAAAAATGTCTGAACTTGTTTTGTGTTACAAAATAAATACAATTCTTTTTAGTAAGTAGGAGACTGAGGAGTTCTGGGGAGGAGTAGGAAGTCTCCACCCATATTCAAGTGTCTGTGACTGGCTGTTGTCAGGGAACTGGATGTAAACGTGCTGGAGTGACAACTGCAAATGCCTCTTGATCTTTTCAACCCGCTCTCCAGGAGCTGGCAGTGTTCACCAGCTGGCAAGTGCATCTCGGGTTTCTCACATAATCTCATTTTTCACACATGTACACACAAATAATTTTAGATAAGCTCCTTCATAAACATAAATGTGTGCTGGACACTTGAGAATTTCAATTCTTGCCTGCCCAAACTCAAAACTTGGGTCTTTTTAGATCTCCTGGGGATATATAGGTGTCAAAATCAGTATGGCCCATCCCACATGCTTTCCTGCCCATGCCTTCCTCCATTTCTTTCTTAGACATTAGGAACTCATCTTCCCTATCATTAAGGCCCATAACACTGATTTTCTTCCACCACTTTGGATCTGTACGCTTATACTGAGCTTGTCCCTGGATCTTTGTGACTCTGCATCTGCAAGGTAGATCTTTTCCGTCCATCCACCCAGATAAGATTTTCATTCAAGTTCCCACCTACTATATCTCAGCTACCGGAACATCATCATCTCTAACACATTAGCAACATATTGGCTCTTCTGTAGCCTTCCTCACTCAGCCAAAAATTAATCTCCATCACCTGCTTTCTATATTTTTAAAGCAAACCCCAACTTTCTTCCTCCTGCGATGCCTCCATCCCACCTTACCAAGACCCCCTAGAAACACCCTCGAACTTGCCCTGTTGCTCATTAGGTACCTCACCAGCGTTGCCCAATGGACAAACAGCTGAGCTGTCAATATTAACAGCAGCAGAATATCTGCAGCTACAGTGCTGAGACCTTGAAGACCTCAGAACTTATTGGGTCAAACTGGCTTTTTGTCCTCTGTTTGTAGAACACATCAAGCAGCTGAGTCTAGTTTTGTGGCTGGGTTCTTAGGCACTATTACAGCACAAAAAATAAATACTATTCATAATTACAGTGTCCCAAGGGAATGATGGCATAAGAGCTGTAGAGCAGAGTCATGCTTTGTGGATGCTCTTGCAGAACTGATGTTTACTGTAAATCCACACCTATGTATGTAAGAAGCTTTGATTTCCGATGATTCAGCCCACCCCTGCTTCTTCCCAGCCATTTGTTGTATTGTTTTATTTCCATTTGATACAGAAATAATACAAGAACTATATTAAATTGCTCTAATTTTGTCTCCCTAGACTCAGACTTGTCAAGAGACAAACTAAAAGCTTTTCTCCATCAGTGCCAAATAAGCACAACCAGAGGCAGTTGAATTACTGGTGAGGGATAAGGAAGAAAAGTTAAAGAGACCTAAACTTGTGCCTTCCCAGTACGCTGAACAGAGCACTTAAGTAGTCAAGACAGTATAAATTCAGGTATGATTTAATGTACTTCAAAGAAAGCTGCCGGATATCTTGACCTTGAGAATAAATCCTCAGACTTGGGGTGTTTTTTGGCAGAGAAGGCAGCGCTGTTTGACTGAGAGGGAGCCTGTAGCAGCAACAGCAACACCTGCCTGGATTTGCCGGCGGAGCATGTTTCGGGTTTACAGCCTCTCTTCTGGAAGAACAAACCCCATGGGACTTTTTTTGTTGCTTTTCCTTCTTACTTTAAATGTAGTCTCTTCTTACTTTCCATTTCAAACGTAACCTCTTTTCCACTTGGGAGGGTTTTAAACGTTTGTGAGTATTTTTCATTTTTATAAGGAAAAAGCCACTTGAGTAACACATTTTGTGCCAAAAAAATCACTCCCTTTTGGGCTGCTTTGGGAGTCCAAGGAAATGCTCAATGCCAGTAAGTGTAGATGACACCGGTGTGTAGCACAGATTATAGTATTGCAATGTAAAGGCAGATGGTCAAAAATATCACCCGTCTCATCAGCCTTTGAAAATCCTCCTCGTAGGCCTACTGTTTGTCAAAGGCAGCCTCTTAACTAAAATTCTTGCTATGAAGGGGAGTTCTCTGCAGAAAATATACAGATATAATTCCACAGAGAATGTAATTAAAACAGGAGGGCATAACAACTTCTTTTTTTTTTTTTTTTTAAATATTACCAGGAAAGATCAAGTATGAGCTGCTGCATAAAAGAACTGTTGAAAACACACTTGAAAAAGAAACTAATAATGAACATGCATGGCTATGCATAGCCTTTATGCTTCCAAGCAATGAGAAGCTTTAAAAGTTTAATCAACATTTTAAATAATTCAGGCATTCCTCCCTTTATGTTACGTATTCCCTGCTTGGAGAGCACAAGGAGACAGTATTTCCACAGCCGTAGGAGCGGCAGCGCCAAGACACAGCCTCATGAGCAGCAGTGTAGTTACCACCGCTGCTGATTTTCCAGAACAGTTTCTCATGTAATTTTGGTCTGGATCAATGAGAAATCTTCTAAATTATTTTCAGGAGTGGTTGGGTTTCATCACAGGCTGGGGGATGCTACCAGACGGCAGCTCAGATGCGCTCACAGTGCTTTGGAGAGAGCAGAAAGTACGAGCACAGGCTGCTCTGTACCGGTTGGCTTCGGTGCCGGAGCGTGATCCCAGCACCTTTAATCGAGTCGTGCCGGGACAGGGCAGAAAGCACTATCATGTAACACCACTCACTTGCTCAATTTTAAAAAGTAGTATGCTTACGGAGACGCTTCATGTAATGAGTTATATCTGAATTGTTGTTTCACAAATAAGCAAGGAGGTGAAACAAACGCTACGCTATAATGGCGATGCTCGTCATGCGGCCAGGGCACTGAAGGGACCGGGTAGATCTCACCCGAACTGGTTTCAGATGGTAAGAACAGGGCATGTCCCGTGGCCACTGCCCCAGGAAACTGAGACAAAACTCAGCCTGGATTTAAAACTGAACACAGCTGCTGGGAAGGGCCGTGGCTGGTGGCCCCAGCCACTGCTCCCCACTGCTGTCAGCCCTGGGGGGCTCTTAAGGGACTGAGCACCTCTGAGAAAGAAAAGATGAGCACGAGGTGTGGGCAAGCTGTAGCGGAAAAGCAATTTCATACAAGAAAGAGAAAGGGAGGGATTTTCGGAAGCACTGAAGGAACAGGAGTTTTCCCTCTCAGCTCCTTCTGGCTCAGGCTCTAAGTCACCTCCAGGAGGAGACACAAACCACCTGGCAGGTCTGATGGAGCTGAGGAGCAAACCCAGCCGTTCCCTAACACGGGTGCTCGAGACGCTTGTCATACTCGAAGGTTCCTAATTTTCAGTATGCAATTATTTCACCACTGAAATGGAAGGACTAAATGCAAAAAAAAAAAAAAAAAAATCTTTTTTGAAAGCTATACTTTTCCAGTGAATAGGAATATATCCTGTGCCCAGAGTAAAAAGTGCTCCCCTGGTGCAAAACGTCTTAGTTTGTATTTAAACCAGTCGTGGTATTTAGTGACATCTAGGGACTACCTTCGAGTACTACATTTTCTGGAAACTACATGTATCTCCGTGTGTCCCCAAACAAACAGAAGTTTCCACTCTAAATGATTACTTCAAACCACGGCGGTAAATACCGAAGTCTGTGGATAGACATTCCCATCTTTGCAGTGACTGAGAAATGCATTAGGTGCTGATCTGTAGAAACAGATAAAAGCTGGGGCACTAGTTTATATTTTGAATGAAACATTCTGAGTTGCTTAAATATTGCAGGTTTTGACCAGAATAGAAAATTTTTGCCATAACTCTGTTTATGCCCTTTTTCTTCCATGGAATTACATGCCACTCGCCATTTGTGGTTTATTTTCAAAAAGTGCCATGATAGTCTTAGGGCATTCTGACAGATGTTGCACTGGCAGTTTTTTCATTGGGATGAACATAAAAATAAGTCACTTTTCACAAAATGCTAAAACTCTGTGGCTGGTGAATTATTTTTTTCAAAAGCTAAATCTGCTATCTGAGTTTGGAACTGCACAAGCAAGCTGCAGGGCTAAAAATTCATATCCAAGTATTTGCTTATGGTGTATCCCTATGGAGAGCTGCCATTGCCTTACCTTTCACTTTAGAAATCAAGACTACATAATGTAACGGTCTTGAGACATTCTGTTTACATTTATTCCTGTAGTAGGTAATATTCATTATTTATTTTGTTATATGAATTAGATGTTATTAACTTGGAAACTGTTGCTACGTTAGAAATTGCTGATGCAAGATTGTAAGGACTAATTCAATCTATATTAACCCTACAGAACAGTTATTTAAAAATGCACAGCACTTTTAAGAGTGGCAGTCTGCTTCTGTGGGCAAAATAAAGACTGGTAACCCTTAGATTTAACCCCAATGCTACCGGTGATTTTGCTATATGACTGTGAGGATGCCCTTTAATCTTTTTTGCCTAATTCTGCTCCCATCAACCCTGATGTCAGGGAACAGGAGCCAGCCAAGTGCAGCTCAGGGGGGAGCAGGACGGATAAATAACTGCTCAAATCCTGCTGTTCTGCGAACCAGAGCCCAGAGTCCCCGGGTGGGTGTCGGTGGTGGCATCTGACCCTTGGTGGTTGTGGGTGGCCGGGCGAGCAGTGGCCCAGCCTGGATGCATGCGATGGCCCAGCCTCCAGTGGGTTTGCCCCGGGCTGAGCTCACCCCTCTGCAAGGCGCCGCGGGCATGGGGAGGCTTGTTTACTCAATACCTAGTAAATATAGGGGGGTGCAGGCAGCGAGCGCTTGGTCCTATTCTAGAGCATCTAAGTTTTTACATAACTTAAAGCATTATTCGTTAAGAAACGAGATTCTTGTTCATGCATTTCTCATTTGTATTCAACAGCTGTAAGTGAATAAGCACCAGTTGCTTCTTCCCCAGCATTTCTCCTCTTTCAGCCCCACTTTGGAGAGCCCAGGAAGCTGCTTTTAATTCAGTTTACCCTTCGAGTCCCCTGTCATTGGTATTTCTAGGTGTCAGTCACTCAGGATTCAACTGCGGAGCTGGAGAACCAGGTCTGAAGATGGTGTAAGCTACAGCCTGGCATAGCACTGCCTGCTGCTCCTGGGGGTGTGGGAGGAGTTATAATGGGTATTTCAGGGCAAGAGGGAAGGGGGAACACTGCATCTTGAGCGGCGAGAATCTCCCGGGGGGGTCCTGGCTGTCCTTGTCACGGGAGCGCAGCAGAAGCAGGTCACGGGCAGCACAGGCGTCGGAGGCCATCAGCGCCTTCCTCACACAGACCATTGCAGGAGCCAGCGGGAACAGGGTGCGTTTCACAAGGTTACGTCCCAAACTAAAACGCCTCTACTAAAAACTGCTCCTTTCCTCCCACCCAAACCCGCTTGGGATTACAGAAATGAACGTGAAAAACAGAGACCTTTGGTCATACCATTCTGCATGGAAAATACTCTGGAGATTTAGCTCTCGTGACAGGATTCTTTGAAACTCAGGATTACTTTCCTAAGAAGCCAGCTGTGCTGTAAATGCAAACATGTCCATGCTTGGAGGCCTGAGCAGCATGGGCCGAACAACAACATGAGCCGTGGTGGCATCGTGGGACCTTGCACTGTCACAGTAGTTGTATTGCCAGCACCTGAAATCCCTGGTAACCGTACCAGAGGCTGTTCCTGCTAGGGAGTCTACTAGTCAAATAGAAGGAAGGACTAGAAGAGGCAGGTAGTCTAAGGTCCCAGAGTAGATTCTACATAAAAGCACTAGATCCCATATCTGTCCCTCTTTCTACATTTAATGAGGGCATTTCAGGGGTTCTCATTTTTCTCAGCTGTGGAAGTCTCTTGCAGAACAGGATTTGGGTATTTGGTGGGCAGTCGTTCCTCTGGCTATCGAGGGAGCTCAGCCAAGATGATGTGTAGCTCTTGTACCTTGATCTACAAAAAAATGGTGTGAATTTTGACTTTTGTCTTTGGTGTGGCAATCTGAATAACCAGCTCTGCTGACCGTTCATTTCTCAGTAAAAGGTTATGTCCTGGGGAGTGGTGGAGGGCGACATGCTTACTTGTTTATTTGCTTTATTTTTAAACTCGGACATGTTTTTAAAATGTTGCCTGTAACACTACGCTGCTGGGAGGGATCCCAGTGCCTTTCATTCCTTGAGGTTTTTGGGTTCACGGTTACTCTGCTGGTCTCTGGAAAGCATTTACTGCACATGCTTATGGTCTGGGAGCCATTGGTGCTATTACAAATGTATTGCTGATAACAGAACCCTGTTCCATTTTGAATTTCCTATTGCATGCACATCGTCACAGGGATGCTCTGGTTTTTAGTGTGCACCAGGCAGACCACGGCCATGCTGCCCGCTCCTGGGCTGCTCAGCTAAGCAGCACTTACACCATTGGTCTGGGCAGTGCTGCATCCCTTTCGTTCTCCTGCTGCTTCACCGACGGCCCCACCAAGAGAGTGGCTACGTCACGCTGGCCCCCGCTCCACATGGATGTGGCTCCTGTACCTTCCTGAGCAAAGCAGCTTGTGCCTGGTTGACCTTGGATGGAGGTGGAGAGGGCATGAGGCTGCCGGCACCGGTCCACGTGCCCTTGCCCTGCTGTTCAGTGGTCACTTGAGGTTCCAGTGCTTCTCTCTTCTGCCATCTGCTCCATATAGGCTTTTCTCATGTTAATTATTAACCTACTTATTTGCTTATGAATAGGATAAATTATGTTTCTCCCTGGAGAAATCAAGGGCTCCCAATCCGAGGTTCCTTCAGAGACAAACCTGTGCCCAGGCTCAACAGAAATAATTGCCTTTGCCCCAACGTAATGACAAAGAGAGAAGCAATCTCTGCAGCCCAGCAGTTTAGTGAATCTGTCTTCTCTTCCTAGTGGCTGGATTAGAGGCTTTGTGCTCCCAGACTCTGGAATAGTTTCCATCTCTCAGAGAATACAAATAATTGCTAAGAACAAACCATGCTATCACGGTTGTCATATATTTCTTGGTTGAGTTATCAGCAATAACTTATCTATTATCCAAGGTTTATTGTTTTGGCACCTTTGGGAAACATACATGAAGCACAATGAATATAAATCACATTGCATTTTGACAGTATCTTAAGATTTATGGAGAAACTAAAGAGAAAACAGAACCATTTTGTATGTGGAAAGGATGGGAAAATTACTGATTCAAAAAACGATTAAAATGGTCTCAGTCTGGTAAGACAATGTAAGCATAAGTTTAACTCCAGATTCATGGAATAATGCCAGTGACCTGAAAACAGTATGGGATTTTAGAGCAGCTTCACTGAAGTCAATGGGTGGCAGGCAGGAAAAACATTTTTGATTTCCAGAGTCACAGGCAGACAGACAGAGAAAATCCTGCCTGCAATTTGTACTGTTTATAAAATGTTAACAGTCATGAGGAAATATTTTCTGCCTTGTTTTCATGGAAAAATATTTGCCACTAGAACAGGGGAACAGCTAAAATACAGGGACGCCTGATTACACCCACGAATCTGTGTTTGACCCAGAGACCCTGAAGCTATAACACCACTGCCATTTTCCCTGAAAAATATTTGATTTAGTCTCTTGTTATTTCCTCCTAGGTCCTGTAATGTGCCTCTAATCATTAAGGTGATCCCCAGAACATGGAAGCGAGTGACCTAATGCCTTATAAACTTTATTCAGCCCACCTGAGTCCTCAGCAAAGATTTCAGCTTGGAATTGGATGGAAAATACCTTGTGGCAGAAGTAGCTGCTTCTGTTGTCCCAACGCAGCGAGGACAAGTTGTCTGTCAGTCCTGTCCCCGGCTGTCAGTCCTGCCCCTGGCTGCCCACTCACATAAAAGCACTGGTCTCATAATATCCGTCTCTGATGGCAGCACAAATCTGCATCCTCAGAAAGATGCATCTTAACCTTATATTGTTGCCCAGTGAGACAGCACCTAGAATACCACTATGTCTACCCATCTTTTAAATACCTCCAGGGATGGTGCCTCAACCACTTCCCTGGGCAGCCCATTCCAATGCTTAATAACCCTTTCAGTGTGAAAGTTTTTCCTAATATCCAATCTGAACCTCCCCTGGCACAACTTGAGGCCATTTCCTCTTGTCCTATCTCCTGTGACTTGGTAGAAGAGACCGACCTCCACCTCTCTACACGCTCCTTTCAGGTAGTTGTAGAGAGCGATAAGGTCTCCCCTCAGCCTCCTTTTCTCCAGGCTGAACAACCCCAGCTCCCTCAGCCTCTCCTCATAAGATTTATTCTCCAGACCCCTCACCAGGAAGGGGTACTTTTGCAAAAAATCAAACCTTAATCTAATTCCATACACTGTCTTACTGTTTTAGGGGAAAAACATATTTGTAGCCCTTTTCATTAAGAGTTTTAGCTATAACAACTGCACAGCTATTCACTAAACACACAATCTATGCACCCAATAGAGACTGGGCGCCTGTTTAAATAACTAAATCTTTCGCTTTTTCTGCTAAACAGCACTAGATATCTATGCCAAATTTGAGCTAAATGGAAACCGGGATATATAAGATAATTACAGACTTTTCTTGTATTTTGAAAAGAAGCGTTTTTCAGAGGTGAAAAAACCCAACAAAACATAAGTAGCATCGTTTCAGGGTAGGCTGTGCACTTCTGACACAAACAGTGTCCATTTGCTTGTTAATCTTAACAGAAAATCCTCCTTGTGATGCAAACACCATGATTTTTAAGTAGTTGAAGCCTTTTATTTACCTATGCCCACAGGAAGCAGTTTTTCCAGTCTTTTTTGCACCTTTACTTCCATTAAATTCTGGTCTCAATTAATTCTTAATTTTAGGCTGTCAACTGAATTAAGAACCTAATGGCTTGAGATGCTGTGAGGCCACTAAATCTGCCCTCCAGAGATGTCCATTGCCCTGTGAGGCCATGGAGGAGACTCAGATGTCTCAGACACAAGCCCAAGTAAAGCCAGATGACTCTAGTTTAGTGTTGAAGTTACAGGGGAGGAAGGGATAGGGGTTGGGTTTTTTTCTGCAACAAAACTTTTCCTTGGAGACTCTTGATTAACTCTGTAGTTGATAGCAGGCAGCGTTTTCCTTCTTTAGACAATTAAAGTAATCAATTTCATGTGGCCTCAGAGGAACTACTGATACATAACTATTTGTTTTCCTTCATTACCTCCCTAAAACATGGGTTCCTGATCCCTGCTGGAAAGGAATGGGGAATGGGGAAGATGTGGGGAAATTTAAGTGGACAGGGGATTCTAAAGACTTTTTACGTTCACAGTAATTTGACTCTCTTCAGATTAAATGCAAGATCTGGTGAGGCTACAGTCCAGTGTCGAATGTGTTTGCATACCAGCCTGCAAACTTGCAACCTTCATTCAGGCTACGAATCCAATTGCGAAAGCTGATGTTCACATAACTAAACATTTTCCGAGCCAAATGCCATCCGTGGCTGCTGCCTGCCTCGGCTTGCTGTGCTGGAAGGGATATTCATAGCACTGACCCCAGGAGAGGCTTGGGGGGAAGATACTCCCCAGCAGCTGAGTAATAGCAGTAAGAGGCATAAAATGCAATGTTGGTGCCTTAGTCCTCTGAAAGGATGGAATGATGGGGAATTTCTGCAATATTGGGTTCATTACCCTCTTTCTCTGTGGCCTGCATTTCCTCCCACTTATAGAAATGATATGTGAATGGAATACCAGTAGAGCATTACCATAACTTGCCTTCTGGGATGAGAAGATTTGGGTCTCCTTGCCCAGAATCTGACATTCTGGTTGTGGGGTAAGCAGTGCCTGCGGTGCCCTCTGTGCGCTGGAGCTGTTGACAAAGCATCACCAGAAATATGCGGGATTCCCGCGTGTGATACAAGCTCTCAAATGTGTTCCCGCTGCTTTGGTGTTCCTCTGTGTCCGTTGTTCCTGCATACTGCCAAACGTCAGGATGCTCTTTGTTCACATTCCTTGTTCTTGTCAAGGGAACAGGATGCAGGAACTCAGGGCACAGCTGAATGCCTGAACTGTGCCTTAAACTGAGGTCATTTGAGTTAGAGCTAGGTAAACAAACTAGCTGAGGCTTCTAATACGTCCTTTAAATGTTTGTTTATTTACTGCATTCCAGTGGTGTGGCTTACACACTATCAAATCTACTTTTGTCAAACGCAGGAAGAAAAGAAAACCATTCTCCTCTGCATCGAGAGTCTGAAAGCCAAATTTGTGTCTGGAACGATCTTGAGGGGCCAGTGTATAGACATCCAGAAACATGGGTTTATAAAGAAAAGCCAGAGCGTCCCAATGCCATACATACAAGCGGAGATTGCTACAGCGCCTTAAAAAGGAGAAACACAACACAAAACAAAATTTTCTAGAAGATTTAGTAATAAGTTTTTAATCTGTTCTTTTTCAAGTAGTTCTTTTCCTTAAATGAAGAGGAACGAGGGAGATCCAGTATCTTTCTAGGTATCAAACTTACCTGTCTGAAAAATATTTTCATAAAACTTGCGTTAGGGTTTACATATCCTTACAAGCATAAGTATTTTTCTCCCAAAAGCACAGCCTTTGGGTAGCAATCTCACACAATTTAATGAGGTGGTGTACAGGAATATAAATTCAGAATTTAATTTTTTCAGGTTAAGAAACTTCTACTCCTCAAATGAAGTGGCTTTCAATGGGAAGATTTGACAGAAAATGGGGAGAGCTGACCTGTGGATATAAGCATTACTGCATGCAAGATGGCAGACAGTCTTAAATAGCTCACCACAGTTCAGCCGGAGGGATCGGATGATCCCAGAACACTGAGAGAACTGGCACATGGAGCTGGAATTATGGTAGAAACCATTATAAATACACCCATCACACTGACTGTGGTAGCTTTTGACTAGAGAATAATAAACTTCCTCGCTATATTTAATGAAAGAAAAACACAAACCAGGCATCTACCGACCCATTTGTCAGTATTTGTGATTTCAGAACAATTTTGAAGAAAAACATCAGTAAAGATGTGGAAGAAATGCAACAATACTTACCAAATATGGATTACGCAAGGCTTATCTGGCAGCCTTTGTGATAAGCTATTCCGGGTAAGGGTGATGAACCAGAGCCAAGCTATCCAGACTTGTCTGAAACACTTGCTGTAGCCTTTGATCATATCCTACATGAGAACTGAACTGAGATGGAGAAGATGAGGAAAATGGAAAGTGATCATCAGGTCAGAAGTACTTAATAGGAAGAAAGTGAGGTCTTGCTTTGAGTGGGTATCTATGGAGTTGAAAAGGCCTTTTTTTGACAGTTTGGTCATGAAATGGGGCTGATTTAATATTAATTGATGGTCTTCCCATACAAAATAGACACAAACTTTGCTAAAAAAGCAGAACACTGAGAAGCACAGAGGGGGGTCAAGATGTGGACAACCTTGAGAACTGAATTTTTAGAAACAGGGTGAGATTTAACAGCTCGGAGTGGAAGTTAGAGAACCACGGGGCTGTGAATTATCTTCAAAAGTAAAGTATTTTAAAGATGAAGCACTGGAAGGCCCCCAGTGTTCCGATGATTAAGTATAAAGTTTAAAAAGTCCGAAGGCATGTTTTCTTTCTTGCCAAACTATTCTCAAAAATGTGGTTTTGCTGAATAAGCTTGGGTTTCGTGATCCATTTACCTGCTATTCTGCTTTCCTTCTTCAGCAGCGTATTTTTCTGCTTCTCAGCTTGTAAGTGTTTTGAGGCTATTCCCATGACAATCACTGGGAAGGAAGATGAAAACCATAAAGAAGCAAGAGGAAGAGCTTTTGTGTTTCAAGATAGCAGCAAATATGAGTAACCTGCTCACTGGATTTTCCTTTGCCTTTTGGCAGGATCATGGAAAAGGCAGAAAAGAAGGACTTTTTTAAGAGGTAAGGCAGATGTTTGCTAGAAAAGGTAGCTCCTACGCAGCATTACAGACAGCTCGACAGGGCCATGCGTTTTCACTGATGCACTAAAAGAAACCCTCAACATGTATCAGTTACAGAGTTATTGGAGGATAAGGGCGCCTATGAGCGCTGCGGCACAGACTCAGCTTGCAGCTGGGCTTGGGCAGGGTGAGACGGGGGGGACGGGGAGCGATCTCGCCATTTGTCCAGCTCTCCTGTAACACAGTTCCTGGACCTCACTTGTGGGAAAACTAGTTTTTGGGGGTACCCACAGGCAGTCGGGAGGATTACACTAATCAGTGCAGGTGCAGGGGACAAGGTCCGAGTAGCTTATTGAAGAACATGCTCGGGAAGAATCAAGGGGGTGTGTTTTCTCCTGGTGATTTTTTAAAGGCAAACTGCCAAGCATTTCAGCAGCTAATTATATCGGGAGTTTATTTTTTTGAAGTGTTTATAAGTGACCCAAAAAGAGAGAGGTTTGATTCTTCCAGTTGACATGTGCCAAATATAATTGGAATGATCACACACTGGTCAATCTGTGAACAAATTGGATTTGCAATTTTGGCAATCACCCGGCTTTTGAAAGGCCCTCTGGAAATCAGGATGGTTTGTTTCATGCAACGCTGACAGTTTGTGCACAAAAAAAAAAGAATAGAAAAATAAGCACTTTCTTGCTAGACAAATAAGATCTAGGATGAAGTCTTACTCTTTGAAGTTGATGGCAAAATTCCCATTGGCCATGATTTCACCCCAAATCTTTCAGCAGTGAACCTAGTAGTTCTTTGTAGATCTGCATAAAAAACGCTATGAAAAGTAATCTGATAAAGTTATCTTTTCTCCTTGCAAACATTCCCACTGTAAACACTGTGTATGATCAAGCTGACATTGCCCTGCCTATAAAAAAACCCCATCATTTACAGAAATTAGGAAGCAAGGGAAGTAATTTCTTTCTTTAGGTCAATAATCTAATGGCAGGGGAAATGTCTAAAAGCGCTTAAAACAAAGGCTGAGGACTTTTTCAGTCCTGTCTTCGATATTCTATTCTTGTCCATCTAGTCCCTTAACTTTATCAGCCTGTCATTCTGAAAGGCTGGCTTAAGGTAAATTGTTTCCAGTAATTTGCTTGGACTCCTTATGCACTCTTCTGAATTGTCTTATTCTTTCTGGTTTTCAAAGTCTGTGGGGCTTACTTTTTGAAAACCTAGAAGGAGAAATGGGAAATAAGTAACAATTTCTTGTTTTGAATTTTGCCACTTCATCTGCTCTATTTCTGTTTTATTTTCTATTTTATTTTATGAGTTTCCCAATATTTTAATTAGAGATGAAAAAACTACAAGACTAGAAATCTATATTTTTTTTTTTTTTAGAACTATTTCATTTTGGCCCTAATTCAGCAAAGAAACTTAATTCTCTGTTAAATTTAAGCATTTATTAAAGTCCAGTATATATTAAAGTCCAAATATATTTCTCAAGAGAAATGGCATATATCTTTTACCCATACAACCTCAGACTGTGCATTTTAGATTGCCACTGCGTCTATCCAGTAACCTTCACTCTAGGTTCTCCTACTGCCAGATTGGCTCTTTTGACTCCAGTAGAAGCAAGATACACTAATTCTTTCTCTCTGTGTCGGAAGTTAGTTGTTAGAACTCAGGACAAAAACCAGACTTCAAGAGAGGTCATTTACTTGTAAACTTTTCTCATTGGTACATATTTGCATTTGTGACAAAGAGCAAAAACTCAACAATTACTTAGGCTTCCTAAAAAATGTCATTAATACATGGTATGTTCAAAACCAAAGAAAAATTACAATTGTTTGTTCAAAGAAAGTAAAAGGAATCCAACCCAAAATACGCTGGTGTAAACGCAATATATGAATACAGACACAAAGGTGCAAAATTCCTTTCTAATTCAGACTTTCAGTTTCAATGACTGTTTTTGTCAATGCAAGAGGGGATACAAAATGCTTTTAAAACTCTTTATTAACCCAACTGGCTAGCAAGAAGCTCTGTCTATCAGAAGCCAAGTTAGCTATTGCTCCGCTGGCTGCCACTGACAAGAAAGTTTAGACTGTCTGAGAGCAAGGCTCCCACTGAAATGAACTGAGCCATCAGAATTCTGCATTTTTGAATGGCAGCCAAACTATACTCAAAATTTGCTTATTTCATGAAGACTTTATCCCTTCTGTATATTATAAGCTTGGTAATTTTTATTCCATAATATGAAGTACAGATACTTAGTTAACGACCAGGTAAACATAAAAATTGAGAAGCATATTAAAATTTATAGAGCTTATACTAATATTAGCATGTTAACGTCACATAAATTTGCAGGAAGCTCTATCAGGTCATGTAAAGAAATGAATTGTATCAATTTTCTGTAGTTATAGCATCACCTAAGATGTAAAGATATTCTTTGTGCTTCTCTTTCAAAAAAAATAACTGGGTAGCTAGGTGTGGCCCCTGTAATCATAGTAGCAATGTGCCACAGAGGTATCTAAGAAGAAAAGTAAAAATACCTGTCTTTTTCCTTCTCTCTGTGCAAAATTTTGTACTGAGCCTAAAAGCATAGTTTCCTTTGATTATGCAAGGAACTGAGTTGATATACCAAAAGTGAGGAGGGCGGGGGGGAAGGAGGAAATTCCAGGATAGCGGATGCGAAGAAATCAGTTTTTTACTTAGTTCTGATGGATTTTTGGAAATCACACGCATTAGGGGTAGATGCGCGGAGGCCAAGAGGGGAACTGCTCCACTGAGACTGGCACGGTCCATTGCTTACACGCTCGCTCACAGCCGAACGCTTTCTACTCACTGCTCGTGCCATTTTGGCGGCAGGCTCACCCTGACCAGCGCTCAGGGCAGCTATTAATAACCCACAGGAGGGAAAGTTTTGCTATCAAAAATTACAAATAGCCTTGCCTGAGACATCGTTTTTCTTGAGGGGGCTTCCAAGTTTTAACCGTGTTTCTGGCTTCGCAGAACACTTCACAGATTTCTCTGTAATCCTTGTCTGCGGGCCTTGTTAATCTCTGTGTTGTGCCAATTTTATGCTTTTGGCTTTATGTGAAGAGGATAAAGAGAAATAAAAGGGTGTTGAATATAATGGGAAACTCAATAGAACAACAGACATTTCTTCCAGTTATCCTTAGTTTATAAGAGAAAATGGACTCTTCAGTTCTCCTGCTATCTTCCTTCTAGGCCTTATAGATGGCTCCCGAAATAAAATGAGGTTGACACACCAACTGCAAAACACTGGGACAAATTAATTGGTGGTGCCGGTTTTCTGATACAATCCTTTTGTATCCTCTCTCTATTCTACAGCTTCTTCTCAAGTTCATGCCTTCCCTTCCCATCTTGCCCGACTCCTCATTTTCTCACAAATTCCGGTGCTGTCTGTCAGTGCCACTGCAGCTCCTCTTTTCTGAAGCCTACTCATAAGACCATGGTAGCTGGTTAAATTAGGTATTTATTTATCTTCTCTATTTATCTGGAACCACAAGAACTTCTTCCACTAGTGACATATCCCTTGCTCCTTTCCTTCGTCCCACACGACTTGGCATCTGGGCAGTAGTGTCTTGTATGGCTCACAAACACTTATCAAGAAGCCTTGATCAGCTTCTCATCTTGTCCCAATGATATTAATTTAATACAGAACACTTAAAGTATTAGGAAAAAAAAAAAACCCAAAAGATAAGAGGATGGTAAACATGGGTACTCTTGAGCTAATACAGAGCCCACCGCTGTTCTTGCTGACATTGATGGTATCTTTTCATCTGCGATTTGCCTGGGGCTGTGACTGCTGTAACTCTATGGGTGTTGACACATAGCCAACAGATCTGTAAATTAAATGCCCTTCACTTTACCCCAAACTCTTCAAATATGTTCAGTGAGGCAGCTCATTTCTTTAAAGAAGAATGTCCTTAGGCATTCAATATAAAACTCTCTAAAGTTAGTTCCTAATGATTTCAAGAGCAATTGAATCAAACCTTTATAGCATATAAACAATTTTAATCTAATGTTCTTTTTTTTTTCTTTGGTTTGGCTTTTTTTTTCTTTTTTTTTTTTTCTTTTTTTTTTTCGTTTCAGCATTTACTGAAGGACTTCTAAGACCACAATGGAAAAGCAGAAAAAACCAGCCCTTTTTTCTTGCATACTTTTTTTTTTTTTTTTTGTGATGAGAACCTCCTATTTTGTATTCATCATTCACGTGATACTTCTACTTTCCACAGAGGTTTCAAGTTAGATAGGATATGTAGCATCTGTGTACTCCCACCGGCAAACAGACAGCAGCCAAACTTGCCAAACCAGAAGGGGCATTTGCTCGGCCTGGTGACCTGTTGGCTTTGGACAAGCACAAACTACGGCCATTTTTAGCGTCTCTGAGACAGATCTGTTTGCTGTCTGTTTGCTTTAGGGTAAGCCAGGCAGGTGCTCAGGCAACAGTGCCTTTCCAAACAAAATGGGCTTGTCCGCAACAGAACCTTGCACAGACTTCCACTCTGCCGTGGAGGAGAGCTGCTGCCTTCACTGCTCTTCCCCCACCATGTTCCCACAGTATGGATGCTTATTTTAAACTTTTTTTTTTTTTTTCCCTTTCCCACGTCCTTGCTTCTTTTTGATAACATACATATAATTGTGAAAATATAAAGGGGCCAAAGGTTTGCTTTTGGAGTGATGGATGCCTAGGACATCTGGGGTTTACCCGAGATGGCAAGTCTTCTCTAGGGTATGGCTTCGATTATTTTGTGGGCATGCAGTAAGATTTCAACTAATTTGCTTTCACTTTCTCTAATACCATGGAGACCACAGGGAGCTCAGCTTGTTACTGTGCTGTCCCCTAAAATAAGTGACTAGTCCAAAACGACTGCACAGAAGCTGCCAAGGTACCAACATGGAGAATCTAAGAGGAGTGGTTTAGAAATGCACTTCCATCTTTCAAATGTGCCTGTGTTCCCTTCCATTTATCAGTCCCTGAAGTGTTCGAAACACAGGATGTTCCTCACATTGCACATGGGGCAGAGTAAGTGGCAAGGCTGGCTCAACCAAGAGATTGTCCCCAGCAAGTGGCAGACTGGTGAACTGGATGGACACAAATGCCCAGTTTTTTTCTCTCTGCTACTGCTTTGCCATTTTCCCAGCCTGGCAGCCTGCTCCTTGATCACTTCTGTTTGTGAATAATAAAAAAGCTGCGACCAAAACTTCATCTCCTGGTTTAAGGAGATGATGCTTTATCTCATGCCAGTCTCTCTGATGTGTAAGCTGCATGTAACACCTGAGTTCAGACAAGGCCGTCAGGCTTTGAGAACAAACTTATCTACATTTGCTCAGAGAAGACATAATTTTAACAGGGGTTACTTACATTTCTGTGCTGACCTTAGAAAATCACTTTATTCGTACTTAAAGAGAGATTTTTTCCATGTCAGTTCACTCCTCAGCCTCCCTGCTGAGTACATTAACTTGGAAGCTTGTTTCATCTATGGGGACAAAATATACTTCTTATAATAGAGAGCAACATTATTTGGTTCAGCTCCGTTTTGGATTCATGGGGTAACATCGGCGAAGGAATTACACCTAGGCACTCAAATTAAAATCAGGGCTACATCATATCTGCACCCTGAGTTATATTTGGCAATGTACAAGTATTTTGAATGTCATGGGAAGTGAGCAGACCTTGAAAAAATATGGATACTCCAAATGTTGATATCATTGCTATAAACTTTTTCGTTGCTCTGGTATTTGGAGTACTCTACACTGTTTAATTTGGGCTATTTACATTCCAAATGAAAGTAGCAAGAACTCCACCATAAGTTTATCTTTCTTTGACTAATCTTAACATGCAACCAAGTCTCTGTCTAGCTCTCCAAGAACCACACGGTACAGTTATATTTCAGAAGCACATTATCTACGCCGTCTGCTTTAGCCGTTTTACTGACACTGTCGAAGTGGCCTCTTTGGAAGCGCTTTCCTCTCTCCAGTGACTATGTAGGGAATTTGCTCTGCTAATTTTTCTCTTCTGAACCAGGGCAAAATTAGATCTTACAGTAGGCTAAACCAAACGATGCCAGTATGTCCACTAGCTAGCATCAAGTTAGAGTTTTGATCCTTTAAATTTTATTCATGCAAGTAAATCAGCAGTGCTGCTTGTGGAGTGGAAGAGAAGTGAAGCTACGTTATTAAAGGTCACGGGACGAGGGCTTCAGAATATCTGTGGCTTTTGCTCCACTCAGCCTTAAAATTCCCATGCTCAGCCCCCTCCTTCCATTGCTGTACTTTAGCCAATTTCTAAGTAATATTCCCAGCACAATATAAACTTCAAAGCAGGCTCTTTTTTTTTTTACAGATGTAGTAAAGTCACAGTTATGAAAATAAACATCAGCTAATAACGTAATAATGATGGAAAGGGCAAGACGCAATATAATCCAATCAAAGAGGTTCAGTCCAGCATCCGTTGTTCACCAAATACTACATATAGATACACACACATGCAGAGGTACTCATAAAAACTGCTACACAGAATCTACCCTTAGGTTATCCAGTCCCTTCACTTTATTACCTACTGATGCAGTAAAGCCTTTTGGCATTAATTTAATAAATGCAATGAATACCTACAAAAAAGATACTGAAGAAGAGGATTTGAAAGAATCTTCTTTCTCTGCAACCACAGTTTCAGCTGGCTTCAGTGCATTTTCCTTTGACATTCAAATCTAACACATCAGTGCAGAGGAGAAAGTTTGCGTTTTCTTTATTGCAGTCAATTACTAGACTGCTATACTGATAGTGCAAGAAAAATGATGGCAAGTGAAGAAAAAAGGAAGGAAAGAACTATAATTATGAAGCACACATTTACAGCTTTCTGTATATCTGATGTGCACATTCTACTGCAGGGATTTCAATACCTTTTTATTTCAGTAGTTAAGATCCTTTGCTCTGAAAGGCAGTGAAATGCATAAATACAAATCTAAGAGCAGTATGTACGAAAATTACTGAAATACTGTAGGATGACAAAACTACTGGGAATAGCAGAAGAAAAGTCTCAGGAGGCTGGAACACCTGAAACACACTTGAAGAAAATTTCTTTTTTCCTGATTTTTATTGAAATTATCCTTCAAACTATTTTCCACATTTTTTGGGGAAAAAAATTAAACACCTTTTATTTTAAAGAGTTAAAAAAATGGGTAATTTCTGAAAGGGAGTATTTAATGCAAAATTCCATCCTGTTGAAAAATTACTTTTGTCAACAACAAAACCCACAGCTCTGATTTAAAAAAAAATCAGAGAAGACAACATACCAAGAAGAGCAGATTCCCCTTTCAGGACCCAGAAGCTGGGACACTGGCCTCCATACGCTTCTCAGTGCTTATGCAAGGAGAGTCCCTTGCTGTCATCATTACAGCTCCGTAGGTCTGTGCATGGAATGCAGGTAGCTGTATGTCTGGGGCAGCATCTGTGGATGGTTTGCAAAAGTGCTTATAGCGTGCTGAATTTATAACTGTATAGCCTTTAATCTGAGGGAACTGACATTCGTGAGCTGTAAAAAGTAGATTTGAATAAACATAAATTAACACATTCACCGCTCCCACAAAAATAGTGTAAATTAATAGGAATTTGACTGCTGTGTGTTCACTTGTTTCACAAAGCATAGATAGCATTGCTATCCTTGTGTGCGCAGCACGTCACTCAAGGTTATCTTGTTCCACTACCAAGTCCTGCAATAGATTCTTCACAATCTTTTTATTTAAGTTGGCCATTGTTTCAGTGGTACTTGGGCAAGTTTCATCTTGTTTCAGTAAAGGTTAGGTGGTTTGTACCTCCTGAAGCATGTGTGGTACGAAGACATTGAGAGCCTCCTCGCACTCAGCGTATCTGCTGACCTCATCTGCTAAACCAAAGATCTGTTTAAAACATATCGTCATTTCAATTAAAGTTAATTCTGACACAAAAGAAAAACATGCAATACACCCATACTATTTTAGGCATATCTAATTCATTGATCTTATTAGGAGTTGGCCTTTGAATTCCTTTTGGCTGTAGAAAGTCGTGGGATACCCACAGGATTATTTTACACAGTCACGCAAATTGATAGGTTTTGTAGTGAGAAAAAGATAAAGACAACTATAGACAACTTAAGAAAGTTAAGTACAAGTGCCAGATTTAAAAGGGAAGATGCTGCCTCAGGATGCCAGCCATGTTATATAGCTGTTTTTCCAAGACAGGAACGCAAGAGTTGAAGGGACCGTATAAAATCCATCCCGGTGAAGAAAGGTGAAGGGAATACTTGGTGCCTGCCTGCAGGGAAATGGGGAGCACACTGAAAGAGAGGGGAATAGAAAAAGAAAAAAATGTAGCTAGGCAGTCTGACAAGGACAAAGGCAACTTTACACAGACTCTGCAGAACATACAAGCAAAGAAAAAGATTTAGGTAAGAGAGAGGAATAAAGATTTCTTGACTTTTTAACCCTTTCCTGCATGTATCTCTGTTTGAAGAAAGCCAATTCCGCATCACTAGTCATAGGTTCTTAGATGAAGGGATATTTTTTGTGGTGCCAGATACAGCTGAGTTTATCTTGTCATGCCATCTGGAAGTAAAGAAGTGCAACCGTGGGATAAGTTTAAAATTAAAAGAACTGTGATAATATTCCTAGCTACAAAAGCATGAGAGTACAGACACCCTGGAGCCCTGACAATTTTCAGAAGCTTTCCACCATTTTCATTTATCACGCTAAAATGTTCATTGTTTCCTTAGACTTTTGGGTTTCAGGTCACACTCTAGGGGAAGAATTTCCTTTTCCTTCCTTATTCCAAAAATTACAAGATATGTAATATCTATTCAGGAGCCAAGGCATCAGGAGGGGTTAACCACATTGTTAATGCTTTCACTTGACGCTGCACTGCGTAAGTAAGTATATATGTTGCAAAGGATGACTCTATCATGGAAGGTAGTATCATATTCAGTTCCTCAGGCACAAAGAAAATACCTGCATAGGAAGAAAGTATCTTTGTGGTTCAGTAAAATGCGAAGTTCTCTAGTTTTTGAGCAGTGCACAGGTCAGTTACAGAAAGGAGGTATAGAGACCTGACAACCCATTTCCAGGAGGAAATGTGAAAAAGGTCTTGAGGAGAACTTGAAACTTTTATTTTCTTCCAGGACATCAGTTTGAAAAGCCTTCAAAAATTTTTCAAATAAACTTTGATGTGTTCCACTGCCCAAAATTATGTTTCCCGTGAAGCCAATAGCAATGCTCCTGCAGATTTCAGTGGCTATAAAATCAAGATGTGACTGTTGATACAGAAGGTAGTGCAACGTAATTCATTTTGTGCTTTGAGACATCAGACCAGATTTGTTAAGATGTTGTAATTGCTCAGCTGCCATTGATCTAAGTGGAGGCAGGCAGTGTAATAATATTCTTCTGTAATATCTGCATCAGATCAGAGGACTTAAATCTTGAAGTCATCATATAAATCCCTATGATCAACTAACACGTCAGATCACTTAAACTGATAATACTTCAGATCACTTAAACTGATCATGTTCATATTTTTAATTCAAGTAGTAGCCTCAAACATACAATGACTTTTTCATCCAAGGTTATACTTTTGTTATCTATCGGTATCTATTTTCTTCGTTTAGCTTTTGCTACCTGCAAAAAACTTTGAAAAACAAACACAGCAAATCCACGGAAATTATGCATTTATTGAGACATGTCAGAATTTTAAGGCTTATTCTCTGCTGATTCCATTAACCTTTACTCATCCCCTAGCCTACATTGTTCAGACACCTCTTCTGGTTTTCACAGCAGCTTATAAAATACTTCCATTAAAATCCAGAAAGGAACTTTCCATCTATCATGGAGGTGCACGACTTTCTTCAAAAACAACAGCCTAGGCTCTGCCAGGGAAGAATGACTTTTTATCTTTGTGACAGAAATCCCAGCTGACAGCCCTGTTTACGCTACGGAAAATAATGACTGCTGACAGTCTCAAGGACCACCGGGTGGGTTATTTACATTTGAAACATTTGAAATCAACTCTGTTTAGATAATGTTTCAGTTTTGCATCTGGCTTGCCTGCACATGTTGCTTGTACGCTGTATTAAAGTTAGTACATCTCATTGGAACTGTAATCAATAATGTCCAAGTTTCCTACTGTCAGCCAGGATCTATTAACGTGAAACTGCTGAGTTTCATGTTAAACATTTTGTTCATTTAGATTTTGGAGCCCAGTTGTTAACAGAAAACTCTTCATGTTTAAGAAAACTGGCTTTTTTAAAATGTAAGTGAATAACATTTAGGCTTTTTATTCTGACATCAACCTGAGGAGAAAAATATAAATATAATTTTTTAATATTATAACATGTAAAAGAAAGATACTCCAGGCTACCTGAGTTCCCTTAGGCTTAGGTATATCATCAACAATTAATATTGTTAAATTAAGAGCCCTAGATTAAGATAATCCATTTAGCAGTGTATGATTTGAACAATTTTAAGAAATAGAAAAGATCTGTATTTTCTTCAGTTCAGGAAGTTCTCTTTTCAGATCACTATTTTCCATCTCTTTGTTTTGCCAAGAATATTTCTAAACTGATCAAAAGAAGAAGAACTCAAAGGGTGCTATATTAATCTAAAACAATTTTCTGAGTATCAAGTTAGATAGACACATATTTTTATCCAGCATTTGTCTTAGTACCAAAAAAGGCAATGATGAAATAAGCAGATAGCTTAAGTGTGTCAAAACTAGCAACTAAGATTAACATCCCATATTAATTCCTATTACCAAAGTAGATATGAACTTATATTGCTGTTAATTATATCTTTCCCTTTCTTAGATTCTCCATTCTTCATTCACAGTGGCAGTGATCCATAGCTTCACTTCATGTTCCAGTTTGGAAGCTTTTGTTAATAGGATTTGAAATTATGTCTCCTTACTTAATTTAGTAGGTCATGGAGAAAAAAATCGTACTTACTTCTGAAATGCAAGAATAAAGTATCTATATACAGAGATCATCCTGAAGGACTGCCAACAAAATGACATTAGGATGACAGTTTCAAGGAACAAGTTAATCTTCTCTACTACAGACTCCAGAAAGCTCTCTAGAAGGCACTTCACGCAACCTCCCTCTCTTGACTGACCGCTTTGGAAAACCAGACAGCTGACTCGGGAGGACTCCTACCTGAAAGTAGGTGCCACAAATCTAGGTATATTTTCAAAAATAAAAATGTTCTTTGGATGATGTGTTGGTTGGTGCTGGATATCCTACCCCTCCACTTTTGTTTTTGTTTTTTAACACGTATCAGCACCGCAGCAGTGAGTGCTACTCTACAGGAGGGGACCTCTGTGTATCAGAAGAAAAAGCCTTGCTACCAGAGGAAAATTCTTGGCATCATGAAATACTCTAACTTAAGCTAAGGTAATGTTCCAAACCTTGAGAAGGCAAAACAAGGAAATAGCTACAGGATTTTACTTTTTATATAGCATATTCTTTTTTATGTTATCCAATAAACAATTGTGATTAGGAATCTTTGAAAAGAAAGTCTGTTTCCTTTGGCTGCCATGTTCATGAGCAGACTCCAAGGGATCCATAGGAAAAGATGCTGGCAAACTGCACAGGAATCTGCAAAGAAGGTCAAGGCTGCTTCACAGCTTCGGTTGTAATTGGCTTCAAACGTGTGAGACAAAGTATGGGGTGGCTTTTTAAATGACAGAAATGACTGACCAGAAGAACACATAGATAGCAATACAGGGGAAAAAAATAGTTAGCACGGACTGATGCAAACTCATTATCCTTTCTGCTAGGAATGTGAGCTACTGGAAAGCTACATTAAGAATATGTGTTGCTTGAGTGTGTGATGGCCATGGAGAAAACACGGATTGGATTGTTTTCAGAGGCATATAAATACATCAATAATCTTTGTCTTACACTGTTATTTGAACAGCAGCCCGGCTTCTAGTAAAGTCAGCAGAGTAACAGAGATTTTAAGTAAATCTAGCACCATTTAACGTTTAAAGTCTACCTCAAAGCTACCAAAAGAATCCCACTGATGTAAAATCAACTGGAACAGGCCCAAGTATTTTCAGCGTTGCCAGAAGGAAACAAAGGGTTAGTCTGAAAAGCATGAAATCAGATATGCAGGAGAAGTAATCCAAAACACATGAAATACAATCTTCGGCTCCGAATCTTAAAGCAGCTTGTCCCGGTTCACATTTGTAAGAATCTGATGGCTGACAAGAAACCAATTAGAATAAGAGACTGATGTTTTGAATTTCTGGCTTAACTGTGGCCTTAATTTTGACATCAAATATGACAGAAGGAAATTGGGAACATTAAAATACAAGACACACTAAAGGGAATACCGGGCTGAGAGCAAGTAATATCCTGAGACAGGTTTTAAATGGTAATGGGCAGATCCAGTTTCCACAAGAAATGACCACCACAAAATGTAGAACTCAAATTAAAACCAGTATTTTAACAGACATCACTTCTACTTAAAAAGGTGTATTTTGGCCCAAATTTCTGCAGTTGATAAAATCTTACAGAATGGCACCTATTTAAGTGACTTGATGCTTTAGTAATCAGATATGTCTCCCAAGCAGCTGGAACTGTCAATCTGTGACAATACTTTTGCATCCAGGTGCTTTATTTATTTCCCTCAACAGCGTTATTTCAATTTATTCTGAGGCATAACTCACATTTAATTGCGTGAAAATTAGAGTCTAAAATTATTTAAAACCCCTGGAGTAAAGGATTTGACTAGCATTTGCATTTGGAAAATAAAATTGAAATGTCTGAAAGCCTAAAAGGCACTACAAATATTGCAAAAACAGGATGTTCAGAAACTCAGAATTCTAATCGTGTTTGTTGTGAGACCATACATCTGATTTGACTGAACAACAACTTTCATTTACAGGAATGATGTGAGAATTTAGGCACCCAAAGCCAGTTAACTAGTCATCGTCCCGCGTTGTCCCCCCACAGCTATTTGGTACAGTGGTGAGCATTACTCACATCATATATGGTTCAGGTTAGAAGGCAGCTTAAAGATCATTGAGTTCCAACCCCCCTGCCATGGGCAGGGACACCTCCCACTAGACCAGGTTGCTCAAAGCCCCATCCAGCCTGGCCTTAAACACTTCCAGGGATGGGACATCCACAACTTCCCTGGGCAACCTGTTCCAATGTCTCACCACCCTCACAGTAAAGAATTTATTCCTAATATCTAATCTAAATCTTCTCTCTTTCAGTTTAACACCATTCCCCCTCCCCCGATCACTACACTCCCGATAAAGAGTCCCTCCCCATCTCTCCTGTAGGTCCCCTTTAGGTACTGGAAGGGGCTATAAGGTCTCACTGGAGCCTTCTCTTCTCCGGGCTGAACAACCCCAGCTCTCAGCCTGTCCTCACAGGAGAGATGCTCCAGCCCTCTGATTGTCTTCGTAGTCTTTCAATGTTTAGAAGGAGGCCACAGGAAGGTTAGGTTTAACTGCCCTCAACACTGTCACACATAGTCCTCGAGCATTCAGCAAGTCAGATGCTAAAAGGCCATGAATAGCACAGGAATAGTACAAGACTGGAGAAGGATATGCAGATGGAAGAGAAGAAGAGAAGAGGGAAAATTCTTTGCTTCAAAATGTCTTAAACAATAAAATTGCTTTTGTGAATGGAATTAATTGTATTCAAGTAGTTTACGAAAACACTTCATATACTTAAAATGACCTTCAGGCTCGTATTACCACTACAGACAACATCCTCAGGTTCAACAAGCAAGCACCTCCTGGTTCTTCAGGCAGGCAAATCTTCCATGTGATAGACAATTATGTTTAGCCACTCTAGGCACTGCCCCTTGCCCAGCTTGCTTTCTCTGCCTCTCATATAAACTTTTGTATGAAACAAATTCTTAAGCTGAAGGCTAGAAATATGCGTAAGTGTGCTAGGAGCATTTTCCTTTTCCATAACGTTAAATGGGATGTGGACTTTGCCAGGTGTAAGGTTCAAGAACCATTGAAGAGAACCCCAAAGGCAGTATTACCTGTAAGCTTTATAAAGGCAGATGCAAAGACTCGGTGATGCAGATGGCAGAATTCCTCTGCAGTCTACACTTACCAGAATTTTGTTTCAACTGTTAAAAAAAAGATGCAGGTAAAGAATTACAGGATGAGTCACAGACATAGAAGAACACGTGGATATCAATCTAGCGTTAGGGTTAGCATGCATTAGTTCACACACTCCTGGCATTTAAGGAACTATTTACACTTAATTTTCGATGAAATTAACTAAAACCTTTTCCAAAGAATGAAGCTTGGTATTTCTTGTTATTTATTTTTCTTACATTAGTTATGGCATGGGAAAAGCCCAAAAGGTTTTCTTTGCAGTATTTCTAATTCAATTAAGAGCAAGAACCAATTAAAAACTCAAAAATGGTTTCCCACGAACTTTTAGACTGAAGTGTTGGATAAATTTAGATTCTCAATACAACCTAATTTGATTTCAAAATGTTCTGGCCAAGTTTTTTAGAAATAGATGCCTATAGGTAGGATGTTGTGCTTATATTTAGGTAACACAGAAGAAAGCTCTACATTTCAAAAGTTTATGCATCTAAGTACCCACAATAAATCAACTTAAACAGCTGCAGTTCAGCTCCCTTTAGATCAGACAATTCTTTTAAAGATCTACTGCAAAGGCTACATAAATGACTATTTTTGTCTTCCTTATGATCCTTTAGGCATAAGCTATGTATAGAATTGGTAGAAATGTATGCAATATGGATTTAAGACCGTAACGTTTGACACAAGTTGTAAAAATTTGGTTTCAAAATTTGGGCAAGTATGATTAGACCTACTGCAGAAATTTATTGAGCTTTTAAAGGAGAAATTCAATCATTTCTCAAGGAGATGCCAGCACTCAATCCTAAGGAATTTTTGCCTGCCATCCTGTCGTGGTTTAGGCTGGACACATCCTACTCCCAATTTATTAAGGCAAACAGAACAGAACATCACTGAGGAAGACATTCCACCAGACTGAGCTGGTCCTGATCCAAACGTGGAGCCAAAATAACCACCCAGTGCATGCGTGCGTGTGTGTGGGCATATACAGAAAGAGTGAAACAGAAGAGTTAATCAGGAAAGACCAGCCTGAGATGTTTTTGTGGAGGGTTCAACAAACGGAAATGTTTGACCTGATACGAGAAGGGAGAGTGTGATTACATGTTCACTTGTTGCTGAAGAACTGGAGATATTAGCCATGTCGGAAACTTATACCTAGAACTAACAGAACTAATTTTGGTCAGCAATGGCCTGCAAGGAAAAAAAGAATGGAAGAAAATGTCAGAGCAAAAGTTTTGCAGTTATACTTATAACCAAAGTTATTTTTAAAATTATGAGTTAAAGTTAAATTACTAGAAAATCAACAGATTTTTGCAATACAGATGTTACAATGAATAGAATCTGAACACACTCCAGTTATGGTTTTGTTAATGTACTTAAAAGTACCACAAATGAACATAAATGGACAAAATGATGTAAACTGTCAAAGAGGTGTTAGGAATAAACTGAAAAAGGTTTACAAAATTTTTTAAAATTTCTGAAAGCATAGACACCATTTAAAATAGTTAATGAAAGTGGATATATTAATTAAAATGGATGTGGAAGAAAGATCTGTTGATAACAGTTACATAATGTTTGTGTCTTAACAACTACCTGATGAAATGCCTGTAAGAAAGAAAGAAGCGTTTTTCAGTTATCCCCCTGCATTTTGTATCTTTGGCTGGTATCAGGATAAAATAAGTATTTTGGTTTTTAAGCTAATCTCAATGGTTTAAAGATAAACTTTAAAATGTAGCATCCTGTCCCATTAACAGAAGCTGAATAATTTTCTTATTTACATAATTTGTTGACAGATGGTTGCCTAAAAACTCCGAGTATTGAAAAATTTGGAAGCATGGAACTGTCAGATATTATTGTTTCACCATTACAAACATTATGTAAAACTTGGTGTATTTAATAATTATGGTTTTTTTTTTTTTCCTGAGTCTTTTCAATGGACTCAACTTGCAAAACTAACACACCCTGTAGTCAGCTAATGTAAATTTTGCTAAATACCAAGATAAATCAGATATCTAGTCTTCTGAAGTTTGATTCTCTGGAAAGGGTGGATTTGAAGAAACTAAGCTGTCATTTGACTTAAAACAACATAAAACAGAGAAGGAGAGTGAGTTTTGATCCAAAAGCTGGTGAGGAAATTGAATGCACTAGGATCTTCCTGTGAATTGAACTCTTGCTGGATAAACCTGGAAGATAGTCTTCGACATATATTCTCTGGTAAGCTTTTACTGTGGAAAAATATAATTTCCTTGATGACAGTGGATTGGAGAGTGAACTGGACAGTGAACAGCCTCACAAGGAAAAACTTACACTCACTGAACAAACTCAGATCAGAGGAGAAGCTACATCATTTCAACATGTCTAAGCTCCAGAAGTGCCTTCCTATAGGTGATGGAGCTTAGGAATTAACTCAAACTCAGGTTTGAAAATATGGGAAGGGGGAAAATACAGCTTAGCGAGACTATGGAAAGTCTTCAAAGAGGAGCAAGATTAACTTCCCTTTATATCTCTCCAGTGGTAAGCAATGAAAGCTATCACAAATGGATATAGATGGCAAAGCTTTAAGATTTACCTCAAAAAAACTCGTTTAGTCCTCTAAACTATTATGAGGAATATCTTTGAGTCCACTAGAAACCAAGCAAGACCCAAACTCCTGCTGAAGGTGAAAAAGACCTAAGTATTCATTCTTTTTTTTTTTTCTTCAACTGTGACATTTACGCAAGCATCTCGGTTTCTGAAAGGATGAACATGAAAAACTCCAAGTGTCATTCTCACCTCTGCTCTGATTTGTCACATCAAGTCAATATCTGCACCTGTAAAATGAAGTTGATTTGTGAAAATATTCAAAATTAAGTTGAAATCTGAGAATGACAGTGCTATAAATTACTACTACATACAATCTACAGAAACATCTTCCCTACCTTACTGTTAATAATTTAGTCTATTTACTCTGTAACTTACTCTACATTGCTCTTTCCTTAAAGATTAAATGTTAAAAAAAAACAAACTTGAATGGGAAGAAGCAGGAAGAGTTGTACAAGCTCACTTGTGAACTAGGCAAAGATTTCTCTATCTTGCTTTCCATCTGTGGAACAAGCTCCTGCGGGAATCAAGGGACATCATAAGACTATGTATTTTCTGGGAGGGACTATTCATGCATTTTATTAAACAAACTTTCAGAAGTGCTTAAATTCTTCAATTACAAAGGAAATATAAGCTATCAGAGAAGCTGAACTGCTTAACTGTTAGAGTTGTTTAAAAAAGGTCTTTGTATGCAAGGGCAAACATCCGGGACCAGACCTAAAGTAGGTAATAAAAAAGATTACAATGTCTAAAGTGATTTTTAAAACCAAGTATGAAGGTAATTTCTTCTGCCATACCTGTGAAAAAATATCTGTGTTTAGTAAAAGTAAAGAACTCCAACTCAGAGATGGTTTGAAGCAAATTTGAGACCATTTATTGTAGAAAGAGACCATAAAACATAATTTAATAGAAACCAGTATTTTTCAGCATTTAAATTGTTTGTAATTTTTCCCTCATGTAAAAAATAAATCCATATAGCAAGACAGAATTGAAACTAGACACAAATTGGAGTACTTTTTATATAGCACCTTGCTCAAAAATAAAATTTCATCATAAATTGACTATCACCTACTGTTTATCTAAGAAATAAGTTTAGGAAAAGTTAAGGTCATTTAAGGCATTTCAATTCTGTGTTAGAATAGTCTTGATCAAGAATCTCATTTTAATAAAATCTGAAAAGTTAAAATATATTTTTCAATGTAAATATATTACTGCTTCAATATTTTCTTCTATACAAATTTAATTGTTACTTATGGCAACATAGTTGGCTGGAAAGATGCCAGTTTTTCCTCCTATGCTTCCTTCCCACCAATCAAACTGGGAATCTGTTTTGGTTGTGACTGTGATTTTGTCGCCAGCTTTGAAAGTCAAGTCACCTGGCTGTTGTCCTTCGAATGAGTAAAGTGCAGTCACTTCCACTGGATTACTCCAAGAGTTACCTGAAGTGAAAGGAATTAAATAAAAAGGAAATTACTAAACTGCACGTCCTTAAATACAATATTCTTAAATGACAGCATAAAACATTGACAAAGACACCAAAATAATTTATCTGAGCATATAAACTGCTGATGAAAAAGACCTCCATTTCCATTACATTCTTAGGAAAGTGAAATTTGGATTCCATTCTATCAGCACAGTCTAGTTAATAAAGTAGTACTCTATAGAAAATAAAGATCAGCAATTTTTTCTCTATGCCTCATACAGCCACACAGAGACAGTAGGAACAAAATCGGTGTGTTGAACAAAGTGCAAGTGCTTCCTGAAAGATTGCTGAACAGATACACTTTCAGGTTTTACTTTTGGTATGTGTTCTCTGTGGAGTTTCTTCATAGAAACTGCAAAACTTGAAGCAGGGATTTGATTTTTTTTATCAATACTCAGGATATAGGATGGTAAAATACAAAATATCCACAGCTCTTCCCTTCTCTTTCCATAGGGTTTGCAGTGTCTAGGATTTTGATGTATCTTGCGTGTTAAACAAAACCCACAAAATGTACTAGTGCAAAGAACTGATTATGCTTCGGTGAACTGGAAGTGACTTGGCTTGCACAGTGGTATTTTAGACCACATATACAAACAGCTTTTATTCTCTTTCCACCAGTCTCTTAAATAACTCTTTCAGTCCTTAGCTGGGGTTGGAATCATGCCATGAGTCTTCTCATCTAATTTTAAAACATCTGAAGTCTTGAATACTCCCGCCTCCATTCCTGTTGACACTTTTTTAGCCAATATCTCAATGTTTATTATTATTGAAGTTTTAATCTAAGTGAATATCTTCAATTTGCTAATAACTATGTTTGCTCTCAATTCCTTTAACTGTCTGAACTATACAAGGTAGTTGCATTTGTTTAATGTTGATTTAGAAAACAGTTAAATCTCTCGCATTACTGGATCTAGAAGTGAAAAATGGAAGGTGCAATGGAAGACTAGTTAAGAGAAAATAATGAAGACATTTACAGAGTCAGGTAGAGAAATTTCAAGATGTATTGCTGCAAAAATGCTCAAACATGCAAGATTAAAGGCTTTTAGCATTAGCTGCACCTGCTTGCTGCCAGAACTGTGTTGCAAAATGAAAAAACCAAGCTCTGCTTAGTCTACACATTGCAAGTACGGAGCTAGAAAGGATGGTGAGAGAAGAACTGATAGAACCTTTTTTTTGGCAGTCCGTGGTTAACAAATGATACCCACAGAACTTTTCTTCTAGTTCCGTTTATCACTTCAAAATAAAGAGGAAAAATCCTTTTCCCCCCAAGCCTCCCAAATACAAATTGTAGCCAAAACAGGACAGACAGAAGACAATGGATTACAAATATATGCATAAACAGCATAGATTTTTTTTCCCCCAGCATCTGTCAATATATATGTTCATTCCATAGTCCAGTTCTTTCCCTTCATGATCTGCATTTTTATCAATCATCAAAGATTAATAAAGAATTATTTGGCCATGTGCTGGGAGAGTGTTGGTTGCAGAGAAGTCAAATGCTGTCTTCCTTGATCACACAGTCTCTCTCTCCTGACACCTGTATTCACCTGATCGCACACCACTATTTCTTTTGATGTGAAAACAAAACCAAATGAGAATACCTGTGTGCTCCACCAGTTACTCCTACCAAAAAAAAAAAAAAAAAGGCAGCAAAACAGTTTTTCTAAATATCTTTTTTTACTTTTACACCTGAAACCCTGACAGACTGAGTATTCAGCAATTACATAATCTTCCTCCAAGAACTCAAGCATTTGATGCAGTCAGGATGATATGATGTCTTCCCATGCAAAGTGTGGTTTGAAGCTAGATATTTTGATTGGGGAAATCATAGCAAAAACCACAAAAAGAAAAGATGCTTTGACTTTTTACTCCTAGTTTTAATTGAAGAACAGTAAGAGAATACTGAGGCTCAGGACTCTTTAGGTGTTCAGGCATGAAAACGGTTATGACCCAGTTGCATATAAAAAGGAAGAGGGGGTGTGTTTTGCTCCTGTGCCACATTCAGGCAGCACCCATGGGTAAAAGCACATTTTATAAGTTACAGTGAAGGCTACAAATGCTCACACTTTGCATTTTTAACCATGTGTGTTTCCATCCACCTAAACGTTCAAATGGAAAATCACTCAAGAAAAATTAGAGTTATTATATAACTGTCCAAACTATGGCAATATACTTGGAAAAAAATAGATAATTGACAGCACAAAAGAAGAGACTGAAAGTGCTAAAAGTGATGGTGAGAACTTCTTTTCATTACATGCAATAGAAGAACTGTCATCACCGCTTTAATGTGCTGAACTTGTAGCAATGGCTGCAAGTAATAGTTACGTCCTCCATGGATGAACTTGCATTAAGAGCAAGACTGTAATTCCTCTTATACAAACTATTGAACATACTAAAATTGGCTCAGAAAAAGTAGGAAGAAAAATGAAGGGAAACTAGACACAAATTAAAGCATGACAAGGTGGAACAAAAGAAATGCGTGTGAGATAAAGTGTAGGAGCGCAACTGATGTGCCACAATCACGCCTCCAATTATTGTTTGCTCTGTCACATGAAAAGATTGTTTTATGCATTTCCTTTCCCATTTTTGGCCCCTGTGCATGTGTATCTTTTCACATGTGTATCTTTCTGTGTATCAACACACGGAAACCTTAAAACACTACAGCTGATTACGAACACCAAGTTCCGCGTCCTTGCCCCCTTTGCTACCTGCTATCATTTAAAGGCATTTTCCAGCTTTATTCCTGTCAGCTATTTCATAAGAATTCCTACTTAATTTTCCCTAGCAGCTCTTTCCCATACTATAGTTTCATTTTATTTCTCACAAAGATTATAACCCCTGTGCTTTAATTCTGCATTTTTGTAACATAAAACAAATAAAATGCATATTTATTGCCTGCAGGCTGCAGCATCCCATACCTCATATTTATATGGATCATCCTAACAAATAGGTATCTTAAATGAATGCACTGTTATGAAATCTTCCACATATATTATAAGGGGGAGCTATTTCATGTTCTCATTTCCCAACCTCAGTTTTATATGAAAGGGTTTTACATAAAATTGTTATAGTCTGATAGATTGCTGAATGCGTATATTGAAACCACATTTGCAGCTCACACAAGATGGTGCTACAGTGCTACATACAGCATATGATACCGAAATCATTGAGATTTATGAGTATGCACACTGGAATAAAAACAAATTACACCGCGGAAAATCCTTAATTAATGGTATCTGACTACACACAGCACACTTCTACAACCACAGTGGTCAAAACAGCAATACAGAAATTTTGGCTGAAGATCAATTAGTGCAGCAGGCAGCATACATATTCAATGCTCTAGCATACATGGGTATGGTGTATGCTTGATAACAAACTGCTCTGACCACAATATCCTTTCATTTTTTTTCATCTTTACGTACCAGAATGATTTGAACTTTTTTGGTAAGGACTACTGCTATGGATTAAGGACTTGATGACGTATAAACTAGAGTGAATTTATGGCCTCTTGGGTGCGCTGCAGTACCAGCCCTAGAATGAATGAAAAAGCGCTAAAGCTATCTTTAATTACAGCACATTTACTGCAGAAGGAAAGCCTTCTCTAGAAAGTTGCTATAGAGCAGATACACTGGTTGCAGTTCTATTAGTCAGCTGAAGAGTGCCAGAGGCTTTCTTTGACTTTGAGGCCAACAGGCATAGACTGGCCACATACATACTAGTAAACACTCACCATCCAGAGAGGAGAGCCACGTCCAAACTACCTACTGGTTTCCATACTGGAGTAACTCCTAAACCACATCTGTGAATTAACTGGGAAAGTGCTAGGTAAGAATAATGTCAAGGAACTTTCTAACAACACAACCACATGGGTAACTGAGTTACAGTGCTTGGGCCCATGCCTTCACACTGTTTAATTTACTAGTAGATGTAGCCACTAGTTTCACATTGTAATGTGAACCTATAAAATATTAGTAAACCCATAGGCTGATTCTAAGACTGGGTTTTAGGGAAAAACAGGCATTTTACATCATTTGGGTTCAGCTTATTATGATTTCAAAAACTTAATCCAAGTTAAAAGACAGAATCGTACATTCCAGCTGTGGGTTCCATATATAATTTTACTGGTATAGATGTATATATCCCCTAGCCATTGAATGATGCTGAAGAGCTTGCAGAAGAATTATACAAAAACTGCAAAGTGCTGCTTTTGGCCATTGACACAGCAATAAAACTGAAAGAAGTTTCATGTGATTGAGGTTAGTGGTGAGATTGCTAAACATCCATTTTGCAAAAATTCACTAATTGTCAGCAACTAAAGACCTAGCATGATTTTGTGGGTCATGTGCGTGCCTATATGTTAGAAACCGTAAGTGAACACTGCTGATTTTGGATTCATCTAAACCATATTAAAGAACTTGCAAAGAAGGAGCCCTGTGACTCAGCTGTCACAGCCAACGAGCCATCTGATCAAGGGTACTGATGACCAACAGGGTAATCCCGTCATTGACTGTCCATACATTATGCACTTTCTGCTAAGTCTCTTCTTTAGTAAGTGGGCTGTGGATCTGATTTCTTCTGAAGTTGAAAGGTTATAACATTGCTTCCATTGGGACGCCACATACCATGTCAAAATGTGATTGTCTGGGTAGATACAGTTTTCCTCGAAACTGAATAGTCTTCCAATCTTACTCAATTTTTTTAGTGCAACCTTTAGAATGCCTGGCTATACTTTTCATTATTTAAAAATCCATCTGAATGAGCAAACACATTCCACATACTAACTTCTACTTTTGTAGAGAGAAATGACTGGAACTGCCACACTAAATGTTAAAAGTCAGATGAATCTCCAGCATCAGAGAGGACAAAAGTTATATAGTGCCGGCAGAAAAGCTCCACCAAAAAGTGTCAGCTTACAGAAAAGCTGTAATAGAATTCTCATTGATTAAATGGAGACCTAGAAAACTAAGCAACCACATGAGCCCTGTTTGTGCAGCAGAAGTAAGAGAAAACCAACAAACAGACCAAAGGATGGAAAACAACTAATGGATTTAGGCAGATGCAAACATCTATGCTTTTAAAAACAAATATATCAAGTATCAAAAAGGTTTACTATCACTAGTACAGCATTCAGTGGCATTAACAACCTCTGGTATTGCTCAGAGGTTTAGGATGAGAGCTGCAACTAACAATGAGCAGACAGAAATCTTAGTTCTTTATCCATTATGGGAAAAGAACTTTTGTTTGGAAAGAATTAGTATTGAGTTTATAATTAGAGTTCAGGAAAGAATCTGCAAATTTCTGAGTAAAAACTGATAGTTGGTGCCAGCAACAAGGAAGTGTTTACAGGATATTTTAATAGCCACTCTTAGCAAATGGTCTGGACAACACCACCTGACAAGGTACGATTGTAAAAGTAAATACTGTGTGTGTATACATACATTGGTTATACTAAACTGCCTGAAGGATGTTTGCCCCAAATTATGATATTAAAAAGGAAGACTATTATCAGGCCCCAACTGGACATGTTAAAGAGGAAGAGGACCGTTAACTTGATTCAACAGCTTTACCTGAGCCAGCAACGTGCCGTTGCGGCGAAGGCAGCAAATAGTATCTTGGGCTGCACTAGGTAAAGTATTGCCAGCAGATCAAGAGAGGTGATCCTTCCACCTGAAGTGCTGGGTCCAGCTCTCAGCTTCTTAGTACAGGAGAGACATGGACATGCTGGAGAGAGCCCAGCAAAGGGCTGTGGGGATGATGAAGGGACTGGAGCATCTCTCCTGTGAGGAAAGGCTGAGAGAGTCGGGACTGTTCAGCCAAGGGAAAAGACGGCTCATCAATGTCTACAAATACCTGAAGGGAGGATGGAGCCAGGCTCTTTTCGGTAGTGCCCAGTGACCAAAGCAGAGGAGGTGGGCACAAACTGAAACACAGGAGGTTCTGTCTGGACATCAGGAAACACTTTTTTACCGTGAGGGTGAGCACTGGAATAGGTTGCCCACAGAGGTTGTGGAGTTTCCATCCTTGGAGGTATTCAAAAGCTGTGTGGACATGGACCTGGGCAACTGGCTCTCGGTAGCCCTACTTGAGCACGGAGGTTGGACCAGATGATCTCCAGAGGCCTCTTCCAACCTCAACCATTACGTGATTTGGTGAAAAACCTCATAAAGGGACTTTTGAAACAAAGCAACCTTGAAGTAGAGAAGTAGCATGAAAATTTGTAATTGGGGGTGGACAGAGTTTGGACCAGAACAGCCCTAATCCAAACCCGATTTGATACAAATGGAAATCAGCTTGCCAGCATCACCTCTGTCTAGGCCAGACAGACCAGCCTCCCTGTCAGACCCTGTGACTGGCTTGTGCCCAGCCAGGGCAGCGCAGGAGCACGCAGAGATCTGCAGTAGCCACATTTCTGGCAAGAGGTTTGTGCAAGTAGGAGAACTGCCACTGCGAGAACAGATTGTGCGTGCTCATAACCCGCACTGCCCGTGAGAGGGGATGTGCATGAATCGATGTGGATAGATTGAACACATAATACTTGATCAGCATGCATGCCTGGAAGTGCAACTGAAACTATTTGAGGTTGCATTTAGAAACCACAGGTGTTTGTTTACTTTTTCTAGTTGTCTAATACTGTGATTCATTTGTTGTAATGCTGATATTGATCCTGAATGTGTACTTCACAGATTACTAGCTAATTATCTGTCATTAGTGAATTCATAAAGTACTTTGATCCTGATTTTGGTTTAAGCTACATGAACTGAGCAGTCTTTCTCCATGGCAGTTCTTGCAAAAGTGTCTTCTCCCACAGCAAAGATTAGGGTTCAGGCTGAATGGCTCATGCCCATTGCTTAGTTCTAATAAATAATTTTAATGAAAGAACTTATTTAACTGCTGGTCTCCTAATGATGGTCAGTATGCATTGTGATGATAAAGGTAGGCTTAGAGCAGGAATTCAAATACGTAATAAAAAGCTTAGCTCACGACCAGTCCCACGAGAAGCTCGGATGGCTGTTCCTTTTTGCAAAAACAAATCAGTTTAGCCTAGGACTGACAGAGCAACTGGGCTCCTGTTAGGGTTAAGACTAGGATCAGAGTTTAATAAAGTAAGGGGCTGAAGGGAAAGATTCGTTAGTGGACAAGCAATATCAGGAATGAGATGAGGCATTAAATGGCAAGAGTAAATACCTTACAGATGTTTCTGGATTTGCTATGCTCATCAACCAATAGAATTAGATCTGGAAACTAAAAGATAGCACTGGATCCTTGCAGGACAGGTGAAGGATAGAATAAGTGCAACAAATGTCTTATGGTTCATTCTGAGGTGGATATGAGTTACTGCGCTACAGTGAACATCAGCTTTAAGGGTGGAACTAGTATTTGAGTAAGGAATCCAGTCAGCAACAGCTATTCATCTCCTGCACTCACTGTTAATAGGAGTTTTAACCGGTCCAGTTCTTCCAGTGCTTACCACTGCCCCTCCTCCTTCATATTTTCAGACTTGAAGCTTACTGAGCTATATTTTGGGTAGGATTTGGGTAGGAAATGCAAGCACTGGAGAGATACATTTTCTGCTCGATCCAGCATGATGTGCATTAGAATGTGGAAGGTGGGCAAAAGAAATAGCATGTAGTAAATTCTGAAGGCATCAGGGTAACTACTAATGACAGGGATAGCTTCCAAATTAGTGCTAGGGCTTCATGAGAGTAGCAACTAAAGGTCTAAAATTTGAGGAATGCAGCAGCATTGGGCCATGATGATGCCTAAAGGCCAGCAGAGGAATGGTTTAAGTTTAACTTTGAGGTAGGTAGGTGAACCACTAATTTCAACCTGTAATACTCACAAGAATGGGATGAAAGCTGGATCTGGCAGGGAGTGCTTTTGGTCCTGTTTGAGCTCAGACATACGTAACCTAAGAGTCAGTGGAGGAATGTAACGGACAGGCAAAGTGATAGGGCAGGAAATTAACTTTGAAGCAAGAACTGAATCTAGATGAGAGTAAAGGAATATTGAATTTGCAAAGGTCAGAGAGAAGGATGTTGCAACAATTGAATCATAACAGGACAAAAGCCTGGACAAAAGTGGAGACTCAAAGGCTGCGTCTTTGAAATGGTATTCAGAGAACAATTTATAGGACTCATTGCTTCGAAAGTGAGAACTTCAACTTGGAGATCACACATGCTCTTCAGTGGTCAGCAACAGGCAGTTTCAGATTCTGTTTAATCATTTTTACCTTGAACTCATAATAGTTAACAAAGGAGTAAGACAGGAAGAGATAGATCTGGAACAAAGACAGTTATGACTTGTCTGCAGAAAATGTTATCTAGCAAATGAAAAGGGACAAAGACTAGCTAGCTGGGAAACCTTAACACAGAAAAAGAGAGCTGATAAGGGCACCTTCTCAGTGACACACTGGAAATATAGATGTAAAGGCGATTATAGACATAGCCCAGCAATGTAATTCAGTGAGCACAAACGTTATCAAAGAAAGCAGAAGATGACAATTAATCTATCTATTTATCAGTCAGATTAAGGGAGGATGGAATGCAATTTCTAATATGTGGTTATAAAGAGGTCACCAGCATCTTGGAAGTAACGGTTACATTTACATCAGTGAAAGGAGCAGTACCAAGGCCAACTGCCAGTCTGGCCCTGTCCGTGCCATTAAACTCCGCATCTCCAGATGAGAGTAGCTTCATTCATATTGACTACTGGGGACAGTCTCTGGCACATGCTAACTTCCAAATTACTAAAGACAGCCCACTACCTTTCCCAGATCAAAATCATACCAGGAACCTGCTAACAATTTAATGGAATAAATTATAAAGTTTCAGAGCCCAAGCACATTCCCTGGCAATGTTTAATTTATCAAGATAGATAGACTCAATGGCTTGAACTGGGTGCAAGAGAAACTGCTTTAAAGAGGGTCCAGCATAGTACTTAACAACTACAAAACAACAAGATAAAAGAAGATTAGATAGCAGCAACATGATCAACTATGGGCTTAATAAGATGAAAGAGGATGAGATGCTAAGACTGGGAAGAGATAGTGCTGGATGAGATCGAGAGTTTAAGGGTAAAAAAAAAAAAAGTGACAAGATAGGATGGATACCTGGGACATATAGGTAGAGGGGATAGAACAATGAGAATCTTCTGCATCTGTGAAAGCTGTAAAGTTTAAAGAAGGTATGAGCTGAGGATGAGTAGCACCATCATATTTATATCAGTATCCTCCTGAAAGATACCCAGTATGGACTGGTGAGAAGGGACAGACACTGGTTAGGATCTATAGAATGATCCAGTAATGCAAGACCTCCATAAAGGTGAGGCTGGGAGTGTGTAACTAAATAAAACACGTTCTCTGAGACTTAGGTTGGAGTCTGGTGTGTTGCCAGACATTAAACCACCTTTTTGGCCACTCCTCTTTTTGCACCTATTAGTCATTTGGGGAGGCTATTTAAGAGCTGTACTCCCCCAGTCAGTAAGATAGCTTTCTTAATGTCCAGCTTCAAGTAATTCATTGTTAGTTTCCATCTATTTTTTTGTTTGTTGACATTGGCCTTTGGCTGAAATCTTTCCTTCTTGGCATTTAACTTCCTTATGCCTTTATAGTCAAAAAAACATTTTTTCAAACCTTCAGACTGTTACACTAAAAATAATGTAGCCATCTCATATCAGTGACTCCTTGCTCCACTTGTATTTATTTTCAATTTAACCTAATTTTTCTTGAAAACGAGTAAATAGATTATTACCGTCAAGTAAGATGCCTGTAGATAACTGACTTCTTGCACGCTACCACTAGGGGCAGAGCTGTTTAAATAGAAGGGTTACAGAACTGAAGGAACAGAGAACTCATTTTGTGGAGATCATGGATTTATTACTGAATGAAAACAAAAAAACCACAACAAAACAATTAAAAAATTTGAAATGAATCTGCACAAGAGACTGTCAGAACAGATTTTTTGATGAGGAGGAGAGCCATGAATGAAGAAATGATCAAAGAAAAAAATGGAATGGGAAGGAGAGCAGAGAACACTGGAGGAACAGCCACAGAAAGCCGAGGTACAAGAATGAGAGAGGTATTAGTGATGTAGCGGAGCTGCTCTTTTAGCTGAAGGCTGAGCTGAACCAAAGCTGCAGAACAGGCGATAAAACTAGACAACATAGAGCTAAGTGGTCAAATGAAGTTACAAAAACTAACAATAAAGATTCAGAGAAATCAAAATAAAGGGGATGTGTACATAACATAAAGAAACTTCAATATAGAGAGATACAGACGTTGAATATGAATAGATGTATTCCAAATCCCAGAACTTGAAACCCAGGGCCATATTAGAATTCAACATAATACAATATTGAACAAAGATGTTACTCCTTAGTTTGATGATCATTAATCCAAAAAAAAGTCATCAGTTCTATAAACTGTTTCAACATTAGTAGGTTTTGAAAGGAGAGAGGTCTCTGTGTACAATAATGGAACTTGTTCCAAGATTACCGAAGACAAATAAAAAGGAAGTTGGCAACCAGGAGATTAGAGTGATGCAAAAGCTGAGAGGGAAAATAAAGATGTCATTGTGATTAGTGCCTTTATCTGTTCCCTGACCATAAGAAGAAATAGCAGCACATGAATTAAACGGTGCAGCTATTTCAAAGAAACTAAGGAAACAGGCATAAAACTGACCTGTCAATATTAATTTAGAAAACAATTAAGAACAGCATTAACCACGTTGAAGTCAAAACATTATATTGGTGGTCCAGCACGCAATTATAGAGAGAAATTGGATGGTATGTTGTCTCATATAATGCTAATTCTTCAGCTCTCTTTTCTCCAAAGAATTATGAAGCTGAAACTACTAACGTCTCAGTGATCCATCACCCTTTTCAAGAACGAGGCAAATCCGATGTCTTGGTTATGTATGATCAGTCATACTGGGGAGTATGTACCTTTTACTACGTCTAAACTTACTCTCTTCGTTTCCGTTATATTTTATGTCTATTTCTGAACTATTATGTAAAACAGTAGCTATGAAAATAACTTATGAACATAAAGTTATGCCCTACAGAGATTTGATTTCTTAGGTGAATTGTGTCAGGGATAGTCAAAGCAGCATTGGAAGGGAACTGAGAAGGAGTAGGTGCAGGAAAGATATAAGGCTTACTGCTGGATTTTTGAGGAAACCACTAATTACTCCTACATGCCAGTTTCCTGCAAGCTGTTCAATCCTTTAATTTTAAGGATCTCATGCCTTACGTCACCACTACATTTTGTAATTGCTTGTAAGTAAGAGTTTTAAAACAAAAATGAATACTAGTTTTAAATTCAAGATACGTGAATGAACAGTGGTTTTGATCGTAACAATTCTGTGCCACACTCTAATGAGTAAGAATAAAGAAACAATTGAAGACACACTTTGTCGATATTTTAAAAGACAATCTTAGAAATAGTTCAGTTATCTGAAAGCATGCATGTATGTGACTAAACTTGCCTCTTTAGAAACTAAACAATGGAAACTATTTCATTTATGTTATGATAATAGTCAAAAATTCACAGAATACCTATGAAAACACAGAAAAAGATATTGTATGATGTAAAGAAATAAAGCTACAAAGGTACATATGCTTACTAACTACATGCACACATACAACAAAAAATAATCTTTTGTTACAACTAATTTTTCTACTCAGAGTTTAGAAAGCAATCAAAATTATGAAAACTGCAACAGAAAACAACATTCTTCTACTGAAACAGAAAATATATGGCCTGCAATGGATGTGACTAACATTTTGAATATTTCCTCAAATTTAAAAACCTCTTGTATATATTATGTATTTCCCTTATTAAAAAGGACTGGCTCATTGATGTTTCAGAATTTTATCACATCACTGTGGAAAAAAATTTCCACAATGATGTTATAAAATACTGAAACAACATTGCTTCAAAATATCCACTTTATGACTACATGCAATAATAGAAACACGACAGGATCTTATTCTATGAGACTTTTGGAAAATTGGCATGTTGGAGATTAAGACCTCATTAGGTATAGTTACATAGTTGTACTTTGTAATGTTTTATGGATGCAGAAGTTTAATGCAATTAATTGTCCATGCTTTGATTATATTTGAATTCCGAGGCTTTACTATTCATAAGCAGTTTCCAACAAATATTGCTTGGGTAACGTGAACTTTGGCTCAAAGCTGGGGCTCAGATCCACAAAGGTGATGTTGAGTTCATGTTCACCACTAGGCTGCACAAAATTTAAGTCAGGTTACTGGATTGCCTAGGTTACAATGTCATGATAAGCAGAAAAAAAATACCTTATAATGTTAAGGGGCACTTACTGGGCAATGTCTGTTCTCAGGCCTTACCAATCCCTATGCCTGGCAATTGGCCTACAGCAGCAACATCTTTGGAAAGTGACAACTGGTCTGTCTTTCAAGACTTAAGATGGAAGTAAAGCAAGGAAAGTCAGAGAAAGGATGAAAGGAAGTGCCATATGAGTTACTACACAAAGGAAAAGGGGGCAGTAAACTAAAAGATGTCATGGCTTTCTTCTCTCAAGACAAGATGAAACTTCACCCAGTGAGGGATGAGGAAAAGAGGGTAAAGCAGAAGCATATTGTAGTATGTTGCACACTGGGACTCTCTGAAGAAATTAACTTTTCAGGTCCTGTATGGCAACAAAATATTACATCTGCTAATGCCTATTTAGAAGAAAAGTAATACTCACTTAGAAAGAAAAATAGTAGCCCAACTGTATTCTAAATACTAGAAGTCATGAAAATAATTTCAGTTCTTGAATCACACCAGTTTACAGATCTGTTCTTTTTTCAATCTAACGTGCTTCATTTTCCACATTCTTAGCTCACACCTCTCAGCCTTTAACCTAAGAAGAAAGGGTTTTATCTCACTTCTAGAGCAGAACAGACATATACCTACTCACAAATTTCATTTTAGTTGTTTCTGAACAAATTACAAACCAAGCGTTTGTTCAATCTTACAAGTGAAATCTCAAATGTCCTATCCATATTAAACTACTAATTTACTTAATGGCCTTTTTAATTTTGTTTTTTAAATGTAGACTCACCTCAAAAAACCCTCAGCATACACAAAACAACAACCTCAGATCTCACTGAACAGATGTTTGGGAAGGCCTAAATATGCACGGTAGATTTGACATTTTATATCTACAGGTACTAATCTGCTATAATCAGATATAAGCATAAATCTTTCTGTACAGATACTTGGAAGTATGTCATATGCCACCATTGATCCAATTAATCTCCAATAATGCTCATCTGATCAAAGGTCAGGAGACATGATATTCAGCAAATCACGCTCAGAAGAAATAATCTCTTGCTTTAGCTGTTGTTTTGCCACTAACTATGGCTTGTTTTGGGTAAGTAAACAAAACCACTTGTCTTTCTCTACTTTCTGAAAAAATCTTCTTAAGATTCTCAAAGTAATTAAATTCAACATTGAAACCTGAAAACAATTCCGTCTTCATAACTAAGAAAACAAGGATGGACTTTTTGGGGTAACGGACAGTGTAGTAAAGCAGTACCTTTTAAATGCCTATTTTTGCTATCAGTTACACAAACCTGCTCTCCAGAGGGAGGGCAGGCACCAGTTGCTTTGTTCTAGCCTACAATAACCTACAGGCCAAGAAGTGCCTTGTATCCAGAAGACCTGATGTCTGTTTTATTATAGCAGCTGGAGATTTAAGGCAATTTCAAAACATGCAAGGCACCTCGGATAATATCAAGGAAGGCCTGTGTCATTTCCAGGAACTACACTCTTTAATAGCTCTCACTTCTAAATGCACACCCCAGTCCTGGAAAGGAGTGCAAACCCAAATGTTAAGCCCTCTTCCACTCTTATGGGAACTGTCTCAGCAAATGCTGTTTTCTGAATCTGCTGCAGAGCTAGACATTACGCATTACTTCAACTAGGTACTTTGCCCAGGTTTCCAGTGTTGCAAAGCCCTCCAGTTGATTTCCAGAATAACTTAATAACTACCTTCTCTATTACTAAAGAAATGGTGGCTGGAAAAAACTACTCCATGTTTAATACTTGTTGTTAAAGCCAGTACAAAGCCAAGTGAGCCATAGATATTCCATATAAGGTACACTACCCTCAATTTTGCTCCAGAGCCTCAACAGATTCATCATCAGCTGCAAATCTGTATCCATGGAATGGAGGTGTTATACACACTTTTATAATAGACTCACAAAACCTAGAAAAAGGCTCACGTATCTTTGACCTCTTCTACATAAGCTGGAAATGGACCATTCCAAAGCAGCTTCCATGTCACCAACTTATGTCACTACTGAACAGTGTCACATCTAGCAAACAAAACCAGTGGTTTCATCAGTATTGAAACAGACCTGACTATATTTAAAGTTTAAGTTACTGTGCAAATTAAGCTCATTCAGTATGAAACATATTTCACTGTTTTTGAGTTTCTGGCCTACTAGGGAACATGCTGGCTCATCATCTTCATCTGCTGATGGAATGCTTTCTATCTTTGTTTCAGCACACTCAGCTTTTGCATTAAAGAAGTGCCTTTTTTGTCAAGCATCTGTGGATGTATTTGATATTTAGGATATAAAAAAACCACCTCCTGCTTGCAAGAGTCAATTCCGTAACAGTACTTTTGCTGATTACTTTTTGGATTTTTCTGCCTTTTCAAAAAACATTTACATTTTCATTCAAACTGAAATGGTCAAATAAACTATATCAATGTCAAGGGCTTTATTATGTTCAAGACTACATTAATGCAAATAATGCCTGTGCTGAAATCATACTGCAAAAGCTGAGACGCAACGCTAAGCATAACCTTCATATTCTGAAAAACACAGTACGGTAACGAGAACTGAGCACTGGTTTATGCAGGTCAAGCTGACAATTTAGGAATGATTTGCAGATCTTTTATTATGTTGACAAGTTTCTCCATGTTTCCTCTACATGTAGAGTTAACATCTCAACCTGAATACATGGTCTTTGCACTTTGCTTCTCAAATCTACGTACTGTCAGATTCAAAACCCAACTTAATTCTATTACAGTTTCTGCCAGTTTCTTAGGGTAACATTTTGTGAAATACTGATTGAAAATTTTTTCAGCCTTGCATGGAGGCATTACTTGTTGCAACTTGCAACATCCACCCTCATGAGGATGAAGCATCCTGGACTGCCACCGTGACCCTGCCTGTGTCCACATTATGCTTCCCAGGATGGCACAGCCAACCTTCGCTGAATACTCATTACATCAGTCGGGCAAAAAGTACACAGTTATGACAAAGTTCATGAAATGAAACAATACACAGTTCTGCAATTTTCAGCTAAAATTTAAGAATGGTGTTGACAGTATTCTTCATACTTTTATGAAATGATGCAATGCTACATATACTTTTAGGTCAAGTGAAATATTGGATTTGTAGATGCTCCTTCAAAAGAAAAAGCTTATAGTAACTACATTTGCAAAAAAAGTATGTCTTAGATCAAGTGTGATGAAATTCTGTCTTGCAGATGGGATTCACCCACTAACTCAAATTTGTCCAATGTGCAACAAACACGAAGGCAGATTTTTCTGCCAGCAGTTTTCTACTTTCTTTTTTTTTTAATCTTCTTTTGACACTTTCCTTGTTAAATACCAAAGGATCTGCTAAGAACACAAACATGCACCACTGAGAGGAAAGGGGGAAGAGGGGTACATGAAAAAGGAAAGTATTATCAGAGCCTTCCCTTAGCGCTTAGTAGAAAGTAGATGTTCAGTATGGTTCTAGGAACAGATGTGCAGCATTTCCTCCCATCTCCTTCCTGCCTCTCACCAGAGATAAGGGGAGTCTTGGGGACTTGGAAGACAGGATGTGCTCAAACATGCAGTTTTCAGATGTAGTGAATTTTCTTGTCCCTGCTATCAAGATGGATCTGTAAAGCATCACCCTACCGTTACTGCAAAATGATCTCCATTTCTCAGATCGGTGTTAGCTTTCATCTCAAGTCAATCAAGCACAGAGCATTTTGCTGCAGTGGATAGAAATCCTGTATAACTGTCACTTCCTTGAGGTACTTAAAAGTCCTGTTTGGCTTCTATTAGTATTAATGAAGCAGAAGCTCCCATACTCCCAAAGGCTTTTCTAGATAAATAGATAGGAAAGCAATTTAAATTTGCCTTTGTTGTACTACTTGAACAATACAGAAAGAAAATACTATCTAATGCAGTACACAGCTCTGAAACAACTTTTTAAGCATCTATTTCATAAATATGCTAAAACATTAAGCTGCATGCTTTACAAGGGCCTCAGACAAAAGACTTTAGCCTATACCTTTTAACATTTTTATGGTCACATGAACAATTTCACATTTTAACTGTTGTAAATCAGAATTATCACCTTAATAGTGCTTTACACTTAAAAAATAAGCATAGATTGCACTGAGATTTTCCAATTATTTAAGTCTAGTTTCCTAATTTTTAAGTCATTAAAAAATGCCAAAAAGAAAATTGTTCCCCTTGCCAGTATGTCTGGTTCATATTTAGCATAACAGCTCTCTGCCAATGCATGCGAACATCAGAAAGACCCTAATTTCATCCTAGCACGTCTGACCTCAATTTCTCTGTGCCTTGTTGTATTTTGAGTTAGCTGATTATAGGCAGTAAGTTATTTGTTTCAGTATGACCAGTGAAGTCCTGCATGCTACATATTTTCCCCTCAGCTTGCCACAACATAAGCCGTAAGCAGCTTGATTATCTGACTTATTACATTCATGATAGTAATAGTACGATCCTAGTAAAAGTGAATCAGGGATAAAAATAGTCTCAAAAATAATTTCCTGGGATTTCCTGGGTTTGGTTAGTATTAAGAAAGAGCTCATAATAGCAAGAAAATTAATACTGTGGGGGACCACCAGATGGATGTTTTATTTTTCCGGTAACTAAATATAAATATGTCACAAGCCTTGCCACGAAAACTACAAAAATATACCAAGCTTAGCTAAAACTCTTAAAACAAAAAAAAAAATACCACCAAACAAAAAAAGGTACTTTAGTTACTTTCCATGGGGTTAACTTCTTCATGTTTAGTAAATTAGTAGACAGTGTCATGAAGGATTATGACAGATACTTATTTTAGAAATTTTTTACAAAGTGAGATATATGATGTATCTATGAGTCACACTGAGCTGTCTTATTGATTTTACAGTTTATAATCTGCTAGAGTTCCTCCTCAAATTATAGTATAGAAGGAACAGATTACTGCACAGCTTGATGAGGGTTCTTGCTTACAATGTGAAATAGTTCTACTTGATCCTGCAGCAAATCTCTGCCTTTCTTGGAAAAGGAGTAATGCATGAACTGAAGAATGAAAAGTGGCTTCTTTTCAGTTCCAAATACACAGCACACATCCACAGCAGCTAAAGGAATATGCACATATCTGATTTTATGCGAGTTTGGGTTTTTTTAAATAATTTTATCCAGTTTTCAGTTAATTATTGAAATCAGTATCTTTTATTCACCATAAAAAATGTGTACTCCACTTCCCCATGAAGACACATAATGGGAGAACAATTTCATTAACCAGTTAACTTCCTCATCTACAAGGAGTGAGTGACAGCACAGAAATGTCACAGGAAAATATAGGGAATTCAATTGAAAGAACGGCTTCCTTTATCAGCTCTCCATGAGGTGGATTATTCCATTTATCTCTGAGTTCTCACACCCCCATTAACGAACAGACTTTTAAAAGTGTACAGTCTAATGCCTGTGAAAATGACTCAGGGCAAACATTTCTAAAATATCAGCCAGCCTCAGTGACAGAAATAAATCATGTTTCCATGGATGATTTCATTTCCAGTTCAAAAGAGAAATGCATTTTTCCCCTCATTGTGAACCATGGAGTCTTCCTCCATCCTTCAAAAATCCTGTGGATTCCTTCTCCCAGGTCTATGCAAATAGCATGGTACAAAAACCATTTTATAATCTTACTTAACTAAAAGTTAAAAGCTTTTCATTCATTTTCACTGCAACACAAGTGAGCAAATGAATCTTCAGAACGATGACACCATTTAAAATCATCTTGTTCCAGAACAGTGAAAGAAGTAAAAATTGCAATATTGACAATATTCTAGAAAGACAGACTGTAAGCATTTGCTTTCTGACAACAAAGGAAAAGCAAAAATTCAAGTATCACAGTGGGGAAAAGTTAGCCTCATACCACAGAGATACCTGAATTTTAT